>NW_022145604.1:24891027-25491027 GCF_000002235.5 Strongylocentrotus purpuratus
CAAAATTTACTGCAAGGAAGAATGGCTATTAATGCAAACACATATTCCAACGTAACTTTAATTTCCACCTATTCAATCAAATTAATACTACTAAATACAGAGAAGTGGTGTTCATTAAACTCTGAATGTCAAAATTAGCAAAGTAAATAACCTTGCAATAACACAAATGATATTCTATTCTTAATTTTCAACCTTGCTAGTTGACTATTTTGATGAAATGACAATGACACTATATCTGGAGCACACATACAGATACCACCACAGAGTAACAATGGTGGCACCCAAAAGCTGAATGTGTCATACTATATCTTATTCTAATTTGAATACACTTTTAATCTAAGTTCATATCCAACATTGACCTAGCGAAGGCCTTAATCATAAACTTACCTGTGCTCATCTTTGAACCCTGTGAAGATAAAGCTGGTTAATACACATAACATAAATGCCCAGGTGAGCAAAAGATGAAAAATGTGTACACAACGATTCCTTCATCAGTGTTTTGTTTCAGAAGTTTAAAAAAAACATTGTTCCTCTCTCATTTGGCATTGCATGCAGTGCATCTGCCATAATCAGAACGTGCCTATGTTACAGCCCTTGACCAGTGCACTGTCCAGCTTTCAAACCTATTACTCCATGAAGTCTGGCCAACCATTTTTTATGAAATGGTGTGGGGCTTCTGTGTCTCACCTGAATCTTTGTGTTTGACCAGTCTGACGTCCTGGATGTGGGCACCAAACAGCTGAAGTATCCCTCGCAGCTGAACAATTCAAAAGGAAAAGAAACGGTCAAATACCAGTTCAAAATGTTTATCCCATAAATACCTTCCAGTACTAGGTAGTATCTTCCATTCAGAGTCACTAAAACATAATTAATTGGACAACATGCATGTACTTTTACTCTTTTGATGAATCTGAAATACAAGGGACCTTTTTACATGCATGTTTTGATGAGGATATGAAATTTTGGTGAACATAAAACAATCCTGTGAACTTCTGTATGTAAA
Organism: Strongylocentrotus purpuratus; assembly: GCF_000002235.5. Lineage (NCBI taxonomy): Eukaryota > Metazoa > Echinodermata > Echinoidea > Camarodonta > Strongylocentrotidae > Strongylocentrotus > Strongylocentrotus purpuratus. The sequence continues at coordinate 24,892,031 of NW_022145604.1, forward strand.
ATGGGAAAACAAAATTTACAAACAACTGAAAAATAATTCTTTTCAGCAAAAAACGGTAGAGGACTGTCAAACATATAAAATAATGATTATTAAATAAACAATATTTTACTTAAATAATTTATGAATGACAAACAAATGAATCAATTGGCTAGTATATTTCAAAAGTATTTATAAGAGTATCCATATAAAAGGAGTTTAGCGAATTGGAAACCAATCTCATGGAAACTTTCAGGAATATGGCGCTCATATTCAAGATACTTACATATGTTTCATCAACTTCAGCAGGGAGATGCTTGATAAGGATAGTCCTACATGGCCTGTCTGATAGCTGTTTTCGCTGTAAATAATGAAATACATGCATTTGAAACCATAGAAATGTCACATTTAAAACATTGTAATATTGAAATCATCAAAGACTGAAAAATATACCCCCACCATGATAATTTCTGTTTCATTAAAGCTTCCGGATGTTTTCAAAATGTTGACTATGTGACTCTTCTCCATTGAGATTCTTTACCTTAAAAATATATCACAAAATATATTTGTTTATATTGATGTTTACTTCAATTCAAAACAAAAGAGAGAATAAGATTCTGCCAATACCTCATCACGGTCTCTCCTTCTGTCCCTCCGTCTGTCCTTTCTTCGACCTTTCTTCTCTTCACTATAGTCGCCTGGAACTACACATTTAAAACAGAAAATAAGAAAAATAATCAGTAATTGTGTCATAACTCAAAATTAGAAATACATAAAATGGATATAAGAAAGTTGGAACATTTGTTACCATTGCTATCAGGAATGGAATTAATATATATGATGCTTGGGTGCTGCCATAGTGTATTACATGTACATTTTTAATTCATCTACACTGAAATTTTACTGGACATTTTTTGAGAGGGGGGGGGGGGGGAAGGGGGGAGAAGGAAGAACAATGAAAGAAGATTATCACGGTTTGCCAAATTAAAGATTAAATAGTTACTTTTCTTATCAGCCCTTTTAATCATGTGAGTTGTAATTTGAAGAAAAGAAGAGAAAAAAGAAAAGTTAAGGCAGTCCTGATCATGTACACAGTACCTTCATTGTAAATTGCAGCATCTAGTCGTTGAACCATACTAGCTTCAGCTGCCGCTGCTGATGCATACACTGCATTCTCCACTCCCCAATTCCCTGCTGCTGTAAGGAGTCGCTGATGTTCAAGCGTCCCTGGTATCGCGGGCATATTTTGACCTGATGCTCTGCTTATTACATCTCTGGCTCTGATGTGGACAGCAAGGAGAAAAAAACATTCACATGTAAGCAAGTCTTGATAAACTCTATAATATAAAGTAACTAAACCATCTAAAATCCTAAATTAGGCTAAAATAATGGGTTTACTCTTATCACCTTGGAAGATCAGTTTCTTTGAAATTTTTCCCTCCTTCTAGTTCAGGGTTCTTGTTAATAGCCGGCAACCGGCTATTTTTTCCGGCTGTAACGGCAATCGTAGCCGGCTGTAAGCCTCTCCAAAAGAAAATAATAATAATACAAAAATCACATCATATTCGGTCAAGTCGCTATCTCAAATTTCTGTTATCACAAGCTTCACGAAGACACGCTTTCATAGCGCGGGGTTGTGAAAACGGTCGTAAAGAAATGAGATGAAACGTCTCCGAAACGATCGTAAAATAAAACCCTATTAAAATATGGACTTGCGGCGCGGCGCACGCGGGGGCAGAGCTATCTAGTATATGCCCAGTGCGCCAGAGCCAAGCGCAGGCCGGCAAGCTAGCTTACGCAAGAAAAGCGCGCGTTGTGAGCCGAGCTGAGCTAGCTGAGTGAATTTATCTCCGAGATCGCACGCCAGTCGAATTAAAATGGAATCGAAACGGCAGACATCGATGTCTTCCTTCCTTACTACAGGGTTCGTACACTTACACATTTTAAAAATTCCATGACTTTCCATGACTTTCCAGAGCAGGATAATGTAAATTTCCATGACCATTTTCAATGATGAACATGTCTTAATCTAAAGCGTACAACTATACATCATCGCAATACTAGGAAGCAAATTACAAAACTGTAAGGCGCACCCCTATTTCGAAGATAAAAAAAAAAAAAATCTAAACAAAAATCTGAAAAAAAATCTGGAAAAAAACAACAACATTGTTACTAGACCTAGGTCTAACTTAGTTCACAAGCACTTCAACTGTGCCTTGTATAATGAAAAGTAAAAGTATTTTTCGAACACTGAAATAAGACGTGATCTGATCTGGTTAACAAAAAGCCACCAAAAAAAAGCCAACATTGGTCATTTTGTTAACATCAGATCGGCTCTTATTTTAGTGACAGCGTTCGAAAATACTTTCATTTTATTACGAGGCACAGTTGAAGTGCTTGTGAACTAAGTTAGACCCATTTAACAATGTTGTTTTTAAAACTAAAGATGACAGAATTTTCCTCCGAGTCCAAACAGAAATGTGGACAGGCTAGTTTTCACGTGGTGATTCGTTATCCCCTGTTAGACCGCGGGCCGAGGTGCATTTTCTTTTCATCTCGTGCCTCAAATTTGTATCTAGCTGTATTTTGGTCAACATGTTTAAAAATATTTATTACAGTCACATCTGAAACTCGTCAGTAACAAAACTTGCACATTTTCTGAAAATATCAAAAAACAAAAAACAAATTTGAGACAATTTTTCACTTTCTACGGTAAGAATGACCAATCACAATACGTTGCTGATAGCATGATGTGTGGAGTGACTGGCTTTTGGCCAATCATATTCTTTGTTTTATGCGCACGCCTATGCGACTTTTACTGTGCACTGCGACTTTCACTGTGTACTATGGCGACTTCTGAGTCGTTTGATGCCAGTGAGACGGACAATTCTGAGGCTGGTGAATCCGCTTTCTGTTCCATACATGTCATCGATACTCAGAGCAAGATTATACCATTTAGTGATAAAAGCTATCAAAAGTGTAAGGAGTGTGCAGCTAAGTGGGTAATCGTGGAAGAGAGTTTAGAAAGTGAAGTTGCAGAGAAGTTGCAAGAACACGTACACGAAAGTGAAGGTGTGGGACAAGTCGGTCTTCAGTCATCGACAACAAGCAGGTAAGTTATCACCTAATATATTGGTATAGATCTAGATATCTAGGCCTGCATGAAATGAAAAGTGTTCACATTTTCCCCGAAATAAAAATTGCACTTGAAAAAAGAGCAGAAATTACAAATTTGGTCTAGAGTAGTAGAGAACAGACTAGATCTAGACCTCTCATCTACTATGGTCCTGGATTACAGGATAGATTTTCTAGGTCTAGATCTACTACTACTAGACCCTGTCCCTGCTACTACTGTCTAGACCCTGTACTTGTTTTCGTCTACAGATAAATTATAAAATAGTCTAATTCTTGACTCTTGCTTGTGTCAAGAAATTAAGCCATTTACATAGGCCTAACTACTTAAACTAGGTCCAGCAGTTCTTGTATTTTAGCAGATTGAACTTTAATAGAAATTATTTATTAGTCTACATCTCTCACATTTTCTTTTACTAGGGAGCACCATACTCGGCTTCGAGGATATCATGCTGAATGTTACCGACACTTTTGCAACGTAACGACAATCAGTAGAGCATTGACAAGACTTCAGAAGAAGAGAGGTAATAAACAATGATTAAATGCTGCTAAAATAATTTAAACAGTACAGTACAAAGACAAAGAAGAGAAGGAGAGTGTTTGATCTGTGCGTGTGTGAGGCAGTGCAAAAGAAGACACCGGTAGGTGCAATTGTGCAATAATTGTTCTGCATCTACACATTTAGATCTACTGGCGATTTCAAGTTCAGTGTCAAAAGCCACAACACTGAACTTGAAATGCGGCTGGTGTTGGAATTGACCTCGGAAAATATGTTGTTGAATGTTGTCTGCTGAACCGAGTATCATGGTTCGCTTTGACGATTTATTTGTTATTTCCCTATTCCCCAACACAAATCGCCTAGAGATTGGGAAATTTGTGATTTGAAGTTCGGTGTTGGTGTTGGTGATCTTAAGATCATGAACCAAATGATAACGTCACAGCAAAGTTAAGCGAAATCCAATTTACAGTCAAAATGTTTTACAAATCATCAGAGCTATATATGTGTCTATTTTCTAAAGATTAATAACATTTTCTCTTTTGATTTGAAAATACGATTTTAGATTTTACATCCTGTTTGATGAAATTTGAATGCCATTTCTCACTGATTTCACTTTCGTTGTATAGCCTTTTCGCTTGAAATCGTGAGTGGATCACATAAAAGGCGTGACATCACTCAGTATTGAGCTATTTCTCAAGTACAGTCAGTGTTGGAGCTTGGTTCAGCAGCTTGATCCACACTTTCAACACCAACACCACATTGAGTTATATATTCAGAAAATCAGAATGATTTTGATAAAATTGGTTTTAATCAGTATTTTTTCTCCTGTCTGTTCCTTTCTTCCTTCTCTTTTTCTTGTTAAACCCACAGATGCTGAGAAGACATCTACAGAAGATCCAGAGGAAGTGTCAGCAAGTGAGGATGCCCCTGCACCCAAGAGACTGCTGCGGTCGAGAGTATCCCATGAAAATCAACCCTCTACCAGCCATGACTTTGATAAGCCGCATGTATTGCCAGTCCATTGCATTATCTGCAAAGGAGCTAAGTATATCCGCGAACAGTCTTCTGGTAAACGGAAGGTAGAAAAATTAATTCTTTGTGAAAGAAAAGATGGGGGGCATCTGTTAGAGGCCGCTTTATTAAAGCAAGATGAACAATTGCTTTTACACATACGTGGGAAAGATCTTGTTGCAATAGAAGTAAGGTACCATAAATCGTGCTATTACAGGTATACAAAAGTTGTGAAGAGATGTAATACTTATAAACAGGATACTCAGCAAACAGTAATATATGATAAGTCATACTCTAGTTTCTGCAAAAAGGTAATTGAGGAAAGGATAATGAAAAATAAGGAGATCCTTAGGCTGACTAAGCTGAACCAACTCTTCATCAAGGAAGTCAGGGGAGTTGAAGGATTAGATGCCTCCTCCTTCAAAACCTACCGATTGAAAGCACGATTGAAATCCTCACACCCTGCTCTTTGTTTTGTCAGGCCTTCTAGGAAGGTGGAGAGCGACATTGTATTTGTTGAAAATCTGTCTGTTGAGGAGGTAGTAGAGGATGCAGTTGGAGAAATGACAAGTGAAGAAAGCGAGTGCAATGAAGCTGTGAGTGATGACCCTTCACATGCAGTTCCATCCAGAGCTTATCACCTGAGGGATATGTTCCATGCTGCCCAGGTTGTTAAAGACAGCATCGTCAATGCACCTAACCCAATAGAGTGGCCCCCCACAGCTGATGACTCAACCCTGGACACAGTCGACAAAATTGTGCCTTCTGCACTCTTTAATTTTCTTGCATGGTCAACTGGGGCAAGTTCTGACCCAAGAGACTCCGGAAAGGTTGAAGTGCCTGATGAGCTCCATCCCCGCCTTCTTTCAGTTGCCCAGGATATTATGTTCTTGAGAGCAAAAGGAAGGATCCTTCTTCCCAAGCATTCATCCCTCTCAATGGCAGTTCGTCACTTAACTGGTTCTGCGAAGCTAATTGGGCTGCTGAATGGATTTGGCCATTGCTCTTCTAATTCCTTTGCGTTAGAACATGATACTGCATTGGCAAAGAGGCAGATTGAACGAGGCATCGGTGCACTTCCAGCTGGATCAAACATCACTTTCACCACCCTGGTGTGGGATAATAACGATTTTGGCGAAGAAACGACTAGTGGGAAAGGAACCACACATAATACAAATGGTATCCTGATACAGTACGATCCATCTGCAACATCAGAACCAACCTCAGAAGCTTCACATGTTGAACATTCATCCAGAGACAGACGCCGCTCTGTGCAGCCCCCGTCGCCAAACATCAAGAAGTATTTTGGAAGCAAGAGAATTGGACCGAGGGCTTACGGAGAATGTGTTGATCTGCAAGACAAACCTTATCAACCATTTCAAATACTGTCAAGAAAGCTAGATCTAGCTCTCCGGGTCATGAAATTGGGAGATTCATCAGAAATGATTTTCCCTGGATGGACAGGCTGCAACTCTATACTACAAAGCCATATTCCAGAAGTATGCAACATCAGGTATCTTCCAATCATTGATGCTAGTCCGACTGAATATGATACAGTTTATACAATTCTTGAAAGATCTTTACAAATTGCAGATACCCTGAAGCAAGATCAAGTGGCTGTAGTGTTCGACCAAGCAATATATGCCAAAGCGCAGCAAATTAGGTGGAATAATGAGAGATTTTCTCAGCGAATGGTAATTCGCCTTGGTGCATTTCACACTTCCCTGGCCATGTTATCCTGCATTGGTAAACGCTTCAGGGATGCAGGACTGGAGAATGTGGTTGTAGAATCAGGAATCGTTGCCTTGGGCTCTTTGAATGGGACAATGAACGGCCACCATTATAACAGAAGTATCCGTGTACATAACTGTGTAGCAGAGGCCATGGAGCGGCTGAGGTGGCAAAGTTTTCTTGACTCTTTACCAGAAGTTGAAAGACTGCAAGCTCAAAAAGTAATAAATCAACTGGGTCGAGCTTTTCCTGGAGAGGCATACATGGAACTTGTAACATCCAATGAGTTTGACAACATTTCTTCATTGTATGACAGTTTTGTGACTCATCAAGGGAAGAAGTATCCTACTTTCTGTGTTTGGTCATCTTACATAGAAATGGTAGAAGTGATGCTTCTTTTTCTCCGAGCTACCAGAGAGGGAAATTGGAACTTGCATCTATCTGCAGTGAGGTCATTTCTGCCTTGGCTTTTTGCTTACAATCATATCAATTATGCTCGTTACCTACCAGCCTACTGGCTTGAAATGTGTCAACTCTCCTCAACCCATCCAGCAGTCCATGAAGAATTCATGAAGGGCCACTTTGCAGTTCAGAGGCAAGCTGATCATGGATTTTCACAGGTGGCTTGTGACCAAACCATTGAACAGACTTGTAATCGTGACACCAAAACAAAAGGAGGCATGGTGGGCTTCACTACCCAGAAAGGTGCAGTGACAAGGTGGATTTTGTCCCAGCCAGAAAGAGCAGCAATTACAAAGAGGTGCGAAGAAATGGCTGGTAAAGATGAGAGGACAAGTGGCCGCAAGGATTTGGAACATTCTCGCATTAAGAAAGACGAAGAGAGTGTCTGCAATGTGAAAGCAGTGATTGAAGCAATGATAAATCCGTTTGAAGACACCAGTGATCAGTTGCTTCATATAGCATCTGGCTGTGTGGCATCAAAGGATGTTAATGACGATTATCTCAGTGCAAGAGACAGGGGAGACACATGCTTCATGCAATATAGCAAGGAATGTCTTCAAGGCGATGAAGATATGTTCAAGACACTTAAATTAGTAAAAGTTAAGACCTTCCAGTCTATGAATAAGACCTCTCGATCTAAAGTGAAAGGTAAGGAAGTGGTATTGAAAGCAGACAGAAATCTTTTTCAGAGGCTTGTTATTATTGCAAATGTTCGGAAGCTTGATATTCGCCACATGCTGACATACAATTTGGGCCCCCTTCCTCTTTCAATTGCACATCCAGATGGATCACTAGCCAAGACAGCCAAATCGACTTTGCTTCATTGCATTGAAGCCCATGTGCAACCATCTCCACAGGCTGATATTCTACCAGGAAGCATTTGGATTGTAGATGGTATGGCGATGGTACAAGAAATGTCCCCCAAGAATATTCCACCAACATTTGGGAAGCTCAGTGAATTCCTCCTGCGACAGATAATTGATTTGGCTGTCAGTGTGCGCAGTAATGTGATACACTTTGTAGTTGATACCTACAGGAAAGAAAGTATCAAGAATGCAGAAAGGGGAAGGCGGTCAATTGGTGGAAGTGTTATCACCAAAATCTACAGTGAAGAACAGCAGGTACCACATCAGTGGAAGAAATTTCTTGGATGTGGCGACAATAAAGCAGAGCTGATCAGATTTCTGTTTCAGACATGGAGCAAACAGCCAGGTGCAATTCTGAAGAATGTTACTGTGTTTGCCACTCATGATTCAGAGTGCCATGAATTGACAGCTGAGAATGAGCAGATACATACCCGCATAGTACCAGAACTAGCTTGTAACCATGAAGAAGCCGATACAAGGCTTTTTCTTCATTGTAAATATGCAGCTACACACCAGCCACCATGTTCAGATGCAGCTCCGCACCCTGTCCTTATCAAGAGTCCTGACACTGATGTGTTTGTTATTGGAGTCGCAATGGCAGCAGATATTGAGGCAGAAGTGCTTTTCCACACAGGAAGAGGCAATAATAGAAGGACCCTGAACCTGTCAAAGATTAGTCGGTACCTAGGACCAGATGTTTGTAGAGCACTGATACCCTTCCATTGTTTCACAGGTTGTGATACAGTTAGCTCATTTCATGGAAAGTCAAAATCCAAAGCTTTCAAGTTACTTGTAAATGACACTGAAACTCATGCCACATTTCATGAGATGGGAAGTTCATTTGTTGTCAGTGATCAGTTGATGAAAAATGCAGAAAAACTTGTGTGCAAGTTGTATGGGCAAACCTGTGATACAGTGAATGAAGCTAGATATAAGCTATTCATGTTAACCAAAGCAGAGACACATCTTCCTCCTTCAGCTGATTCTCTTAAGAAGCACTTAATGAGGGCAAATTACCAAGCTGCTATTCATTCAAAATGTCTGCAACAGTTCCCAGAATGTCCCAGTCCAAATGGTCATGGGTGGAAACTTGTGGACAGTGAAATTAATATTGACTGGGGTGATTTACCCCCAGCTCCAAGCAGCTTGCTGGAACTTACAAACTGCTCATGTAAGAAAACGAGCTGTGAAAAATCAGCGTCAGGGAAAGGACGGTCACGTTGCTCATGTCAACAGCATGGCATTCCATGTACAGAGTTGTGTAGATGTGTCAATTGCAGGAACTCTATCTCTGCAAAGGAGGTTGAATCAGATGAAGAAGATTCAGATGGAGAATAAGCATTCCCCTAGCAATGCAATTTGTATTTCACATTGAATAAAGAAGAAAAAGCTAGAATTTCAAAATGATTCTTGAACTACACCCATGTTAGATTTAAGTTTGTATCCTGGATGATTACACTCTGTGTGTTTGTAGTTGATGAAAGGCAAAATGCTTACAAAATGAAAAAGGAAAATGTGTATTACTTGCAAAATAATCATTAAATCTGTCATGACACCCGTGATGATTTCTCTTTATTCTTTGCTTACTTTCATATGTTTTTTTTCCTTTAAATAAAAAGAGTGTAAACACAGGATGGATATACTTGCCTTCTGAAAAATGACAAGATCACAAAACAAAGTGATTTAAGCATTAATGTGTCATTTATGTTCTTTTGTTATACTCTATTCAATATGTCACAGTTATTATTGACCCCTGAGCTGATTAACACAACTTTGAATCATTCATTAGCCAAATCAAAATTAAAACTAAAACAAATACATACATATATTTTTTTAAAGGACAAGAAATTCAAATTTTCCTATTGTCAGAAATCTGTAGGTTTATTATTCCTGATTTGCTAATTTGAAGAAAACCTGTTGTCTCACTTCTCCATTGCAGTAAAATATACATGCACATGTATATTTTGATGACAAGAGTTTGTAGCATTGTAACATCAATACGCCAATACCTATATGATGGTTATCCTTCCATGCAAAAACAGGGTAAAGATATGAATATACCAATTTCTGTTCAAACACAGTTGTTTGGGACAACTAAGGTCACACTTGTATGATGTTGTATTTTACTGTTCATGTGATTTATATGAAAACTTTAGAGATTGATGAGGCTTAACAATTTATAACCACTTTGAATATATAGTCATTTACAGTATTTGTGAGGTAAATGTATATACTTCCAGCAAAATGTTTTTGATGCCCAAGTCTAGTAGTGGTTTATTGACTGCACTGCACATTCAATTGTTTATGGTACATAGTCATTTAGACAAACATAACATGAATCCATTGTTACCATGTTTCACTCAGGTGTACATGTACATGTAAATGGGTACCCATCTAACCAGAGCAGTACATATTTTGTTGCTAGGTATTACTACATGCAGGTAAAGAGAAGTGTCATAAAGCATAACAAGTGCTCTATAAACAGGAACCAATATTTTATTTTGAAAATTCCTGATACATGTTGAGTAATGGTCATTCCCTTTGTCATTCTGGAAAGTATTTGTTCTTCATGTATTTTTTTTTCATCATGACTTGACACTGAAAGTTGTTTCTCAATATGTTAATGTAAGGGAAGAAAATACTTGTAGATGTCGGGAGATAAATGTGTTTTTTGCCTCTATTCACTGCTAAATAAATACATTGTACCATTGTAGGTATAGATTTGAACTGGACATGTAAGTATTTTGTTCCATTGTGAAAAAATATTCTGATTGTGCACTATCGGAGGATTGAGATTAAGTAGTTCACAATTTTGTAAATACCATGATTAGTAATTGAAATGTATTCACGTTTAAGTTTATGTTTTATGCTGTACAAATGTGGGTATCTGGCAATTCTTGTTTTTGTCATCAACGTAATGGAGGGAAAATATTGTTAAAAATATAATTAAATCATCAAATCATCAAAGGCAAGTAGCAAGGAAGTTGATTTATGTCTGGTTTCCATGCCTTGTATGAATCAATGATGGATTTTCTCCCTCTAACAGTACACAATGATATTGAACATTTGAAAGTCATTGTATGAATTAATTCTCTGTATTGCTAGTACAGTAGACTTATACTTGTTCAAAATCTGTTGGGGCAGTTTAATAGATTTGGTATTAAGGAATGAGTTTGATCATTGTTATGAAAAAAACAAAAACAAAACTGCCTGGAAATTTCCTTTAAGAGCCAGAAAAGTGTACCTCATCATGAATACAATTTATTTTTCTTACAATGAATCTACTTCATACTATGCATTACGTCTACTGCCCCCCCCCCCCCCCCCCCATTGTCAAAACTTCCTGTGATTTTGCAATGTATTTGAGATACATGTAGTTAAAAGATGATTAAAAATATTGATTGAATATGGAAATTTTGGCTTATCTATCTTGACACCTGTTCAAATTGTGTTTTAATGTAAATTAATTTATTGGATTGTTTGTGTGTGTGTGTATGCACTGTATATATATATATATAGAGAGAGAGAGAGAGAGAGAGAGAGAGGGGGGGGGGCAGACATACAGCCAGAGAGAGAGAGAGGGTGAAGTTTTCAGTATAAGTGTGGGGGGTGCTATATTTGTGATGGGATACCGAAGGATGGTTCAAGTTGTGTAGTAAGTGATGAATACTGCTAGTCAAAATGCATTGAAACCATGATTATACTCATTAAAAGATGTGCATCCTCATGTGCACACATTGATATCCCCCCCCCCAAACAAATAAAAACAAAAATGAATAAATACATAAATAAAAGTACCACAGTCTACCAAAGTCCCCCTTATCTCCTGACCCCCCCCCCCCCCCCTCTTTTCCACTTCTCTCCCCTCTCTATTAATCTCTCTCTTTATTTATCTCTATTTATTTTCAAGATTGTTTTTGTTTGTTGTTTAATCAAAGGGGGAAGTCCATCCTGAATAGAAGCAGAAAAAAGTTACATTGTGGAGTTGTCGAGTTGTGTTTCATTAATCACACCTTCAAAAATTGATAACTTGCTTACTTTCAAAACTTGCTGAAAACTTTCACTGTCGTCTTCCTTTCATTTTTCTGACTTTATTTAAACTAAAATATTTGTTAGGATGGACTTAACCTTTAAATAAAGAAAAATATAACACCAACCATTCCAAGACAGACTTGGGTGTTATTCCCTGGGTGAAACAAAACCTCCAAGTCCAATAAAATCCTGTGGAACCCATTAGCACAACACAGATCTCAAGATTTGAACACAAGAGGGCGCTGTAACTTTTTTTAAATTAGCATAATTAATTAATGTGCAACTTATTGCACTGACGAGTTATCAATTGTTATTCAATGATTTTTGTTCTATTGAGTAACAAAAATTTAGGTATATACAAGAGTTGAGGCACGAAAATGAAAAATAAGCCACATATTTGATCTATGGCCCGCGGTCTATGTGTAAGTGAGCTTGCATCATACAGGTGAGTGAGCTGGAGACACGGGAGAGCTTCGGCCGGCAAAGTCCTTGTGACAGGGCATAATTTATCGAGACTGAAGAAAAAAAACTGGAAAAAAAACTCTCTTCCTTTCAAATTTGGAACGTAGTTTAACTTCAAATAGTACAGTAGATCCTATTCTTTATTTGCATTATGTAATTCATGTTGAGACACAGAGATTTTTGAAACCACTAAAAAGTAGCATTTGAGGACTCAAATATCCTGTACCTGACTATATAAGGCCCATCCCCGACTTTGGATATTTTGCTGAGGGAAAAAAAGTGTGCCTTCATTGCGGACGTTGGGGAAAGCAGCAACCACGAGGCTAGGCTAGGCTAGCTAACTACTGGCTGTATGCTCGCGCTCGCACAATGGACGCCAAATGTATATCAAATGCGATTCAGGGTTGCGATATTCAAGTAAAGAGCAACACAATTTTTAAAGGGGTTCTTAAGAAAACACAAGTGGCTCATGATACATAGTTATTTACATTTAAATTATTGTTTCATGAATATTCTGTGGTAAAACCCCAGGGTAAAACACCTTCATTCAAACTTTTAATCAAAATCAAAGCACAAGCTCGATCAAAAAGTAATTGTACAGCGTGCATGCAGCATTCTTGTATGTACACACACCGGCACCACGCACCGCACCTGTCACTGCAAGTCATTCACGCGCACAAACATCTTGCATACAGTATGAAAGACACAATAGACACGGTACCAGTAGGTCCTAAAGATATTGCGTGTTACGAAAAAGGTCCTGTGAACCACAAATTTTACCAAATGTTTTTTCCTTTGTTCACAAGACAAATTAAATGCCATTTTAACAAACATCTTGAAAAAAAAAGATTTTCCCTGACTTTCCAGAAGAAATGGATGAATTCCCTGACTTTCCCTGACTTTTTACTTCTGGAAAAAACATTTTTAAATTCCCTGACTTTCCAGAAATTCCCTGACCCGTACGAACCCTGTTACTATTAAGAGTAAGAAGCAACGTACAGGTAAGTTTTTTATTTGAAATGTAAATAATAATGTAGGCTAAATTATAAATAATACCGGTAGTAATAATGAGTGTGAAACTGTGATTGATTTGGCGATGCACGATTCGATAACGTATTCGTAACACCCCCAGACCCCTGTGACAGCTGTCACATACCTGCAAACCATTTACCAATCCAATTTTGTCATATTTTTTTTATGTGTGTTCCAATTTTTTAATTTTTTTATCGCAAACGATTTTCTTCACTGACAAGGTCCTGTAAACGTCAGTTAACCGTTTTTGCCCAGGACTACCTTGTATCATTATCATGTAATTCAAAATTGTAGATTCATCACAAATATGATTGATTTATCAGAAACAATAATGGAGCATTTTCATTTCATATTGTATATCATATGAAAAGTAAGTTATTCAGCCAAAATATTCATGATCTTTATCATTAAACTATGGCTCATACAGTGTGGTCATATCTTCAAAAATAAGGCTAAGATAGCACCAGAGAGCATCTAAAACCCTAAAGCTGGACCCCGGCCGCAAGGGACTTCGCGCTTCGCGCTCGTGATGTGCGCTTCGCGCACATGGTGATGTGTGCTACGCGCACAGAGATTTTTCTTTTGCAATTTTAGTAGCCTCCTGTAAATCATAAATAGCCTGCTATCAGAAAAATTAACAAGAACCCTGTAGTTATACCTTCCTGTATGGCTACGACTGTTCTTCTGTTTGTTTCTCTTCTGACCTACAATACAATGTAGATCTAATTTCTTGGAGGGCCTAGTTTCACCCAATGTTTTCCTCCCGGCTCCCAGTTTTCATTTATTTCATTTAGTCTACAATGATTTAGATCTACTGGTAGTAATTTGAATCTAGACCTCTAGAAATATTTCTACTTTTCCTTTTAAATTTCATCTCCATCATGACATTTTTATACCATTTCTTCTTCCTCTTTTTCAATTTTTCAGGAATCTTCCTCTTTTTTTTTGGTCCAGATATCTAGATCTAGATATTCCCCCTTCTTCTTCCCACTTGTCCTATTCCCGTCATGTTCTCAGTTCTTCTAAATTGTTCTCTCAATTAGACAAGTCAAGAGTCTCAACTCTCATGCTTGTTCTTCCTTACTTTAATTATCTTTTGTCTGCAATTATTTTAACTTTCTGGGAGCAACTTTACTCTTTAGAATATCCCACCACTAAAATTGACCAAGCGTTCGTTCTGCATCTGTCCCGAAATATAATTTATTAAAAAAAAAAGTTTCTTTTTTTTCATTTGTAAAACTTGTTTCGTAACTTGCGAGGTCAACCTGATCAAGGAACAAGCATGTCACGGTAGAGGCGTTGAGCGCGCGCTAGCCGAGGAGTTGGCTAAGGAGCTCAGGAGCTGGTCGAATCGGATAAAAGAGCAGGCGAGCGGCCGTGGCGGAAGGCCGAAGGGACCCCTAAAGGCCATGGCTAGGAACAGGGGTTTCAACGCTGACTGTTGCATGCAAAGAGACGCGAATAACAGTAACAATGCCAATCGTTTTATACTCTTTACAAAGGCAAAATCATACCTGGAAATTAGAGCAGAATCATCTTCAGAATCCAAAGTATCTCTTCTCGTGCTGTACAAGTAGTAATTTTTATCTAGTGCCATCTTTTCTGATAAAACATACAAAATTGTTAAAGCTTTGTTATGAAAGCAAGATGGTTGACATGACGTCGATCGGTCGGAAATGATAGCCTTGCATAAAGAGTTTTTAAACGATATTTTCTATGACCCATAACAATACGCATTTAATATAAAGTAAACCCTACCTAAATAGTCATGTAAAATTAGTTTGAGAATTGAAATAGATTTTGGTACATGGTGGTTAATTGAAACGATAAGGAAATAACTTTTAAAGTATGCCATCATTAAAAAGTGATCATGACAAATAAATCACGTGCACGAAAATAGACTAGGCAAGTTAAGGTTTACATTTATTTCGCTGAATGAATGAATGAGTAAATCAAGAAATATTTCACACATAGATCGCGACTTTTGTGAAGACGGTTACATAATCCTAAATAAAGTTGTTACCCGAGAAAGGCACCATCTTATTATGTGTTCGATCCATAGAGATACATACTTACTAAAACTATATATGGTTCGATCTCATCTCGATCTCCTCATGGGATGTATCTAGACTGGCCACGCCCAATTAAGCCTTGGGCCTATATATTGACTTCATAAAACTTAAATCTTGAGTGTTCCACTCCCCTTCAATTTATGAATGCACAATGAGCAGGAAATCAACCACAGAGAAACTGTTAAGAATGTCAATATTATAAAACAATAACAACGACAAAACATCAATTCAATTGCGCATTTTGTGATCATTAAAAGCCTCCGCTATAGGGCCGACTTCTGGGTGGCTCGACCTCCAGTTTTGCGAAGATCATTTTAATCTACCTGTCATGTCATGATGTGCCATATTTGGTGATTTTATCTCAAAAATGCACAATTTATTTGTCTCAGATTTGACACTATGCCGCCCCAACTATTACCTGACCCGTCGCAAAAACCTGATGAAACATATACCTTTCCAATATCATCGAAATGTTTTCAGGAAATTTTCATAACGGTGGATAGCTACAAGTTTCTTCCAGTTACACCAACGTTATTTCATGCTATTGATGCAAAACCCAGACTTTTTGAGGAAATGGTACTTTTTTCTGGCTCATACTGTTTTGCAATCGGAAGAACCTGTATCATTGTATTATTAATGAAGTAAACAGGTATAATCATGACATTTACTTTGTTCCATTTCCATTTATTTCCATGTTTTATTCAGCTGTGCTATTGATGTAGTGATTGATTAATTGATTCCTGGTTATTAAACTGAATAATACATTTGTTTTTACTTTTATTAATTGACTAAATACTTGATCTTTCTTTATAGAGTTTAGACCATCCTTGGTGATTTTAATTTTTCTGACAGCTTGAATCTGAAGAACTCACCAAAGAGTAATATTTCAAAACTCTTAAGTCTTTAATTGTTCACTCAAGGATAAAATGCTATACACTATAATGTCAGATTTTACTGAGAAGAAAGCCAAGAATTGTCTTTTAAAGGGATCGTTTAACAATGTTAAATCTGAGATACACAGCCCTACATGTGCGCAGTGTCTGTGATATGGTGTAATATTGAAGCCCTAAAAAAATTGCCCTTCAAAATGATCAAGAAGTGCCTCAAAAAAGGAAAAATCTTTGAGTGACCGGTTTTACCATACTCGTTTTCCCCAATAGACTCTAGTGTTATGAAAACCGTCAGGCGAACGGTTTTCAAAATTTGTAATTCCAATCATAAATATCTTGATAATCAGACAGGCGATCGGCTTGTAAAAGTCACGGGGTTCCTGACTGACCTAAAGGTTTATAATTATCATTGCATCATAAGCTAAATCCTGAATTTTGTTTCAGAATCTGAGACAAAGTTACCGGATCCCTTTAATAATCATAGTATGAAGATTTATAAGCCTTTTCACCATTACATAACTCAACATTTACAGACACTGTCACACAAGCCAGCCCAAATTAAGGTACCAGTTCTCATCAAGTTTGGATTTTTCACAATTTCATAAAAGTGGCTTTGCTCACCCAAGTGTATATATTTTGAATTGTGTTTGAGTCATTTTTCATTTTCCAACTTTTATGTAATGGGAAATAAATACATGTAAAACATTTTGAAACAAACACACACACACAACCAGCGCTCAAAATACACGGGGGCGGTGGGCGATTCGCCCCCGTGAGCTACAAAATCGCCCCCGTCAGATTGCTCACGGGGGCGATTGCAAAATTAAAAATCGCCCCCGTGGAATTATAAAATAAAGATTATCTTTTCTGTTATAACTTTAACACAATATTGAGTTTCAATTTTCAAACCTTAAACCAATGAAATGGAACTAAGATTAGCGTGCAAGATTTCTCGTTTTATGAGTAGGCCTATTATTACCGATTCAGCTCGCAGTGCAGTGCCGCCGTCAGCAGTGGTTATAGGCCTACTGCGCCCTTAGTAGCGGTGCGTGTGCACGCTGCCGCGCCATGTCTGCTGGAGCTGGAGGCGATCGGGCAAGGGCAGAAACATGGTCATGGCCTGGAGAAGTTTTTCGTTGTCAGCAAATAATGAACCTCGACCAGTAAATCAATATTAGGGACTTTTAGATTTGCACGATGAGAACGTGGACTGCAACGTGTGACCTCCTTTTAAGGCACTCCCAGTGCTTAAAAGGACGTCACATGATGTGATTGCCAGTGCCTTTAAAGGACGTAACACGTCCACGTCCACGCAAATCTAAAAGTCCCTTTTGAGGAGAAGAGGAAGACCAAAATGTCGTGGAATCAGGGGCGGCGATTTCTGTTAATGACCGGGGGGGACGAAATGCGATTTTTTTTTTACGAGGATGTTATGCGAAGGAGCGTAGCGACCGAGCGAGATTTTTTTTGCAATTTTATTAGTCTAAACGCTGCACTCTTGGGCCTTCCAGAGCCTAAAAGTGTGTTGCAGTCATTATTCAGTATATGCTATACAATTTGTTTTGCACTTTTTCAAATTTCCAGGGGGGGACGATCCCCCCTAAAAAAATTGAGGGGGGGGGGACGTGTCCCCCCCCCCCCCGTCCCCCCCCCCCGGGGATCGCCGCACCTGCGTGGAATGATTATGATAACATGGGCAGATCTACGGCGGGGGTGGGGGGGGGGGTGGGAGGAGAGGGTTAAAGGGGGGTAGGGGGTTTAACCCCCTCCTCCCACCCCCCGGCCCCCTTGGGCTGCCAAGTGAAAATGTGATCTTAAAGCGGGGGGAGGGGGATTCTGGAGAGGAGGACTACTAATCTATTTTATTTTATTCAGGGGGCGGGGGAAGTGAAGCGCCGTTTTAGCATGACTTTCTTTTTAACTCTTACTTTCACCTATCTCAGATAACCCTAAGTTTTTGGTTGCTGCTTTATATGTAGTTGATAATGCAAGATTAAAATAAAGAGAGAAAGAGAGAGAGAACCACCATCATTTTGCAATGGTTCAGGGTTCGTGTAATGTACATTTGAAACCATTTCTTAGCGTCTCAACCCTAAAAAAATAGCAAAACTATTTTTGAGGAAAAGCATTATACTGAATTAAATAAAGAATAATAGCTTTATATTGGATCATACTAATACTAATACGGGCTAAAGACAATGTGGTATTTGTATAGAGATATTCCAAAATGACATTCTGATAATCAACATTTGTTCTGGTATCATATGTATATACGCATAATACAACTGATCTTTATGATTTCTTAACGTGACATAGCTTCTTCTCCCTCTGCAAACAAAACAGAAAACAAGGTTATTTAATAAAAGGACCATGCGACAAATAATCATTGTGATTCAAATTGATGCAAGGATTTTTTTTGAATATGCAATACTTTTTACCAGAATCTTCTTTGTAAAAACGACTTTTACAAATCTCAGCCATGCAATTCTGCCACTGTGCTGTAAGATCACTTTGAGATTAGGAGAAGTGTATTATGTAATGGGTATTTTAAATTGAATGGAACGTCTCAACTCAGTAAGCATGGCTGAGATTTGTAAAAGTTGTTTTTACAAAAATGATTCGGGTGAATAATAGTGCTTATTCAAACAAATATTCGCATCAATTTGAATCACAATCATTATTTGTCGCTTAATCCGTTTTAATGACCATGTTTTCTTTTTCGTTTGCAAGGGGAGAAGAAGATATGTTACGTTAAAGACATCATAAAGATCAGTGTTGTATGCGTATATATTATATACACAGGCCAGTAACAGCTATGTAGCTTGTAAATTTGTAAGAGGGAAAATGCTGATTGAAATGATAATGATGAAATAGCAAATAATTGAGGAGTATCATAGGTACCAATTAAATGGATATTTGTATAAAAAAGAGCCCCCGTCAGTAATAAAAGAGCCCCCGTGAGAAGGCACGGGGGCTCTTTTTTTCGGGGGAAGAGCCCCCGTGGACAAAAAATTAATTTTAGCCCTGCACACAACTACACCCATGAAAAAGGAAACTATGCAACCAACATACAATTAAAAGCAAAAAATTATTAAACATAAAGATATGAATAGATTTGATAAACAAAATCAATGTTCATGATATTTATTATTTCTCATAATACAAATTTTAGAGTAGTCTTCACCAAACCATTGCTCTTATATACTGGCATTTTGCTCCCTTCCAGTTTGTCTTTTCTCCTTGTGATCGTATGATCATTTAATCTCATTTTTAATTTTTCCACTTCGCTGTTCTCGAATATCAGTTTGGGCCATTATCCATTTAAACTATAATCCATTTAGTCAAAAGCTAGGTTTACACGCCAGTCTACACATTCTAAGTTTAGCTTGTGGTCACCATCTTTAATTTCTAGGTTATCATGTAGTCAATGATCATAAAAAGTTAAGTCTGATGAAGTTTCAGATGAGCAATCTTATAGAAAATTGCTAGCAACAAGGGGTCTGCATGTCCCATGCGAAATCACCTAACTTTGAGCTTTTACCTTTTTGTAGTTACGACTAACAGCCAGCACAGTTCGTATCTTAAAATTTTAGAAGTCATTAATTTGGTGCTACATGAATCCACAACTTTAGAAGGTTGTTATTCAAAACTTTTGACGTTTTGAATTGATGAATTAAAGTTTGAAACTACAACAGTGCCATGCAAACATAGCTTACACACATTTGGTCTTTAAAAAATTGCTGCTATGGGCAACAGGGTATGTCAAGGGCCCTTAATAATAGAATACATATTATGAAGTGCAGAAAAATGACAATGGAACCAAACTTAATAAAGAATATAAATTGGACAAACTGATAATCATATCACATGGATTATAGAGTAGATAAAAATAACCAGTTCAGGATTTCCAGTATTTCATGAAAACAAAGTTCCTTGATGACTTTTTGCCTGCATGCAGACAACGGGTTAACTATGGATGCACATCCAATTTTTGTTCTAGTCTACACCTACAGCTACATTGTACCATCTGTACTTCCTCATATAACTAAATAGTTAGGAAAACTACCCCTAGACAACTTCCATAGGGAGTCATCCAATGGGGTAACTGTCAAAAGTGTGGTTTTACATAGGTTAGCAGTTCGGGACAGCTAGTAGTCCGAGGAGGTGGCTTGGGGGGGGGGGGGGGGTGCTGATGGGCACATTATACAAACATTTAATCCCTTAAGTCCACACCTTCAATCAATTATACCTGTAAGGTAGGTTCTTTAATCATTTACCACTTCTCTATACAGTCATTACTCCAGGAAATGAGGAGTGTACAAGCGCAAAATCTTGTCAGTTACAATGCGTAAAAGAGTGTCTGAACTGTTGAGACTATGCAGACTTCACAGTATACTGCACCCCACAAGCTCTGTACTTAATTTAGCTGCTCCAGAGACTGGCAGAGTTAGGCTACGCTGAAGACGTTATAGAAATGCGTTTTAGTGTCCAATTGGAGCCTGTGCCTGCAGACTAGGATGAGTGGGATTGGCCACTTGGATTCTGCTCCCAGCTTGATGTAAATATGATAATAAGTCATAATCTGCCATGAAATGCGTTAAGGAGAGGAGGAGTACTTTTCAAATTCCTCTTCCATGCATACATGTCACTGTTTTCTCAAATCATAAGTTCCGTGAAAATTTGAATCACTGCGTTGTCATAAAGGCAACATAAACTTCTGGATAGATTGTAGGTAGGGTTCTGCTAGATACTGATGCAGTTCTTCTTGGGCTACCCACAGGTAGTCTTCCACCGTTGGCATATCTTTCTTGGTCTCAAATACTCCTGATACATGCTGGGCTTTGAAGAAGAACACCTGTATACCATGAAAGAAACAAAAAGTTAGTAATCTTTGCTGTAATCAATTATTTTTCTGTACCTTTCAAAATTAATAAGAGCTATCAATAATGGGTTTGAAATATCATCAATTTAAAAATGGATTACTGTTTGTAATTTGAATAACTGCAAAATGGAAGTTGCTTTTCTCAATTTTACTATAATAGAATTTTCAGAGCAGTTGTCCACCAATTACAATTCTAGAATGATTCACCTTGTACAGTTACACTTTCCCAGCATCTACCTTCAAACAATATCTCCAACCAACTAGTAAGTTATATTCATATGTATGGAAATTGATTCTCTTTGGTGTAAAATTATCTGAGGGATGATTATCTTTGGTGGGAAATGAGAAAGAGGAAAAGGAGGGGGGAGAGCTGATGTTGTTCTTGTGGAATCTGCCTACACATATTTGCAACATACAGGACCAGAATGATGTTGACTTTATATACATAACAACATTTAACACCAACCTAACAATATCAGTTCATGCCATTCATCTAATGGATTCTTCTCAAAATTACCAAAAACATACCAAAACCCTTGTGGCTCTCTGCAGGAGATACAGAAATCATTTCAGCACACCAAGTAACATCACCACAAGTGCTACCAAATTAACCCATCAATTAATAAAATTCTTTCATTCCAATATGTTTGATACAAGGACCACTCTGTCCCCGTAGGAAATGGGTTAAAGGGCTCAAAAGAGTTTCACCTTGACACCTGCTTTCCCAGTTTGCTCCTGGACCGCCTTGGGGTAGCGTTGCTTGTAGAAACCAACGGGTGCGTTACCCATGAAGTGAGCCCTCAGAGCCCCCGAATTGTCAGCATGGTCCCCAAGTACTCTCTCAGCTGCCTACATACATAAGGACAAATGTGAAAATCCAAGGTTTTTTGTCACCTAAAATATAGCTTACGTCAGATAATTTAGTGTTGGTGATTTTATTAGTACTATAATAGTCCTACTAGAGCATGAATCAAAGCAAATCTGAAGAAAATTGTACTTTCCCCTTACATTTACCGGTATGTGAAATGCACAAAACATCAAATGACTAGTAAAATAATACTTTATTATACAAATGATGCATGCGCATGAGTTCATTATACGATCTATCCGCATTCGAGTTGAGGCTGTGTGTATCTATTGCACAAAGCCGTTAGGCAGATACACTCAACATCAACGAGGGCGGATAGATCGTATAATGAACGAATGAAAACATGCATCATTTCCTTTATACAACAAAACTCCTAGATCCTTCTTATTTGATATAAATAAAATTCATTCAAGATTGTTTCGTGACAGTATATGGCTGACAAATAAATCTCAAGTTTAATAAAGCTTAATTTAGTGCGCACACATAGCTATAGATATAGCAAGCGCACTAATTACCTCTATACCCATTTAGGCATAGTGCTGCGCAAGAATAGGCTCATGCTCACGCAGTATCAAGCGCTCTGAAAACGAGTTCAATAGTACTGGAAAATATTGCACTCCTTTTCATGAAAACGAGTGCAATAGGCTCAGTAAATGAATCACACGTGACCGCGCATGACCAATC
Organism: Strongylocentrotus purpuratus; assembly: GCF_000002235.5. NCBI lineage: Eukaryota > Metazoa > Echinodermata > Echinoidea > Camarodonta > Strongylocentrotidae > Strongylocentrotus > Strongylocentrotus purpuratus. The sequence goes on from NW_022145604.1 coordinate 24,914,630, forward strand.
ATTTGATTAGGATCTGGGAGTGAGTTGTATAATAATCTGTACAGCCCTTTGATTAGTCATATATTCATTGATAAGTTTTAAATATATTTTCAATCAGGTTTAGTAGCCAAGACAACTATTTAAAAAGGAAACCATCAGTTTTCCTAAAGCATTATCTCTTGTTATTACTGCACCATGACCCTATTTAGGCCTAGTTGCCCATGGGAAGCTGTCTATAGAATTTTCAAAAAAGAAAATAAAATAAGAATATCATATGAACTACCTACATTCTTCATTGTCTCTCCTTCTTCCCTGGCACCAAAAGGAAGTATCCAGGCACTTTCCTCTCCCATCCTGCATTTGACTATCAAAACTAGTTTATCAGAGAGCTGACGATCCAGGGAGCGTCTCTCATCCCTCTCATCAGCTCCTACAGTTGAAAAAGAAGAGATGATATTTCAAAATTTTGAAGATTTGGGGTTATTTTAATGAGTCTGCAGAAATGTTGATGATGTGATATAATTACAATCCCGGTGTGTATTATCATAAAAAGTTCTCAAATACCAAAGGGATACCGGTACATCATAGACACTTTAAAAACCATCTAAGATGATGTGATATCATTACAATCCCGGTGTGTAGTATCATAAAAAGTTCTCAAATACCAAAGGGATACCGGTACATCATAGACACTTTAAAAACCATCTACCGGTAAGCACTGAAAAAAGCAATATCGAATAGATGGATATGCACATATGACCGGGACCCTGTTTCATAAAACTTCTTATCAATAACACTGCCACATACCTAATTTATGACAAATCTGCTCATAGCCAATTTAAATGTAAGGATTTCAGTAGCTTATTACACATATTATATCTTGTTATTAATAAGATTTATGAAACAGTGCCCAGATTTCCTCCACTTAAAAATATAAGTATTTGTTGAGTCATTTTCTAAAAAAAATCAAATAGTATTGGTAAACTTTGTTTGTTTGCATTTTTCCATCATTGAATTTAAACGTACTGGTAAATCATTTTAGAGGGAATAATTTACATTTACCATTCAACTTTCAACTGAATTAAACATACCTGTAATTCGTGGGGCTAATTGGAAGCGAGCTAACTCTTCAGTGGCTATGTCTTCCAAGTCAAGAGCAGTCAAGATATCTCCACCGTCATCCTTTTCATCTTCTTCATCTTGATCTCCAGACTGCTTCTTAGCCATTCTCCTCCTGTCATGAAAATCAAGGATATGCACACAATAACTTGGCTCCACACTAATTTTCAAGGGTAGGGGGTCTGAGTTGAAATTTTAAGGGTTTGTATTCACGAGCCTCCTGTTTAAAATTTGAAGGGGGGGGGGTTCAAATTTAGACTTTGGAGGTCCGTTTGCACAGGGCAGAGGCCTCTGAGCAAGTTCATACAGGTAGTAGCTTGTTGAAACCGTAGACAACTGGATTTTACGATCTGTCAAACTGTACATTTGATTCATGAATTGCACATCAAGCAATAAGAAATAATTCCCACTGGCCTTCTGCAAATAAAAAATTGGAAATAGCATGCCATGCAATACTATATTTAACAGCATACTTTATACTGCATATCACAAAAATATATTTAGAGAATTTAATGTGAAGCATAGCTTCAAGCCTCTTGATGTATTGAGCTTAATAGTTTGTTCCTCCTGTTTCTTTGGGCTGTTCAGGACCAGAACCAAATAGAAGTCGCTTTAACCAACTGCTCCCACATGGAATAGTATCCTCATACTAATAGTAACGGCTTAAAGAATTTATGGCTTTTTATAGATTTTGATTTCTTCACACACTAAATGTGATCAAATGGACTATATGAAGGAGTCATACATGGAAACTCTTGCAAGATCATCTGTAATAAGACTCTTATTCTTAGTTCTACTCACTTGTCTGCTGCCACAGACAGCTCATGCTGGGATAGGGCACTCTTCTCCAACTCCACATTGTTGATCATGTCAATGTAGCGTTGCTCGATCTCATTCTCCTCTTGGCAGACTACCGGGAACCTCTCTAGGCACACTGCACTGGCCAACTGCCATGGTCTGCTTGACCCCGCGTTAGCTTGCTGGCCAAGACGACACATTGAATGAATGCTGCATGCACTTCTTTGGCTCCATGACCCTTGTGCACCTGCAACAAGAACAAATGAGAGAAAAAAATTGAACAATAAAAGTCAATATCAATTCTCTGAATCATATTCATCATAACCACATACCTGCCAACATTTGAAAATGAGAATTAAGAATTTTTAGCGCGGTATGTCTTCGAAAATAAGAAATCTGTACACTTAACAGGCGTTCGCACATGCAGCGGCAGTGTAACTGGCAATACGCGGTAAATCTGTGCAAAAAAAAGCGAATTTAATCATGCAGCCCTTCAACGCACGCAATACATGTGAACTCTAACATCGCGTAAAGGATAAAACAAGCTTAATTTGGCTTAAGCAACACAAAAAAAAAAAAAAAAAAAAAAAAAAAAAAAAAAAAAAAAAAAAAAAAAAAAAAAAAAAATCGAAATTTTGAAGAAAAAAACAGAATATTCCGGATTTTGGGGTCCTAAAAATCCAGAAAATGGAATATTCCCGATTATTCGGAAGGGTTGGCAGGTACGCTGAATTCAATTCGGTGTAGCGATTGTCCAACACAGCTCAGTTACGGCAACATTTGACATGCATCGATCAAACTATACACAGTACATGTACGGTACGCCTCGCCATCGCTGCCCCACTCCACTGGCACCGACTCACCTCCGGTACCGCACTGCAGCGTGCGTTCACTCTGTATACCATAGTCCCGACACACTTCTTCCAAATACTGGATTAGACAATTGAAAAGTTAGTACGGTACGGTAAACTCCATGAATCCATCAAGCAAGCGTATTCCTTGGGATTGGAAGACATTATAAGTAAAACTGACAAACTTTTGCAAGTTTAGTAACCATTCACGATCACACGTCGAAGCTAACCCGTTCGCTCAAAATTTATCGCACGTGAAGCGTGCATGTTCTTGTACATTGCTTGTATGGGTGCGTTTGTGTTTCCAGGCAAACGTGGACGTTCATTATAATACACACCTTCAAACCGTGGACACTCGCCAAATGCGGACGTCCTCGGTGAAAAAAAACTGAAGCAAAGGGATTAGATAGTGTTTGGTGTGTCCGAATTAAATTATCGCATCGATCCAAGGAAGTCCGCGGTATCCTGTGCTAAATCATACATAAAGTGTGTAAAGGATCTGCCGTGTGTCATATTTCACCGCCTGACACGATAGAGGAGACCCTAAAGCCCTCTAGTGGTTCTTCGAGGCCAGTCCGCGGTCGGGCATCTTTCGCGCGCCCCAGGTTTTTCGCGGCAATTTCGGTAGCTAGTACAGTGGCCGTGCAGTATGCGCGTGGACGTGGCCACGTCCGGTCCACGCGCATATTTTGCAGATCACGATAGGAAAAGCTAGCTGCACTGAACAACTGACAACAACAGAGAGAGGTGAGTAAGTATTTTATGCATGTACTTGTTTTAATTACATTAACTTGGACGAGATCACAACCCAGGGTTGACGGCAGGCCATAGGCTTATTTACTAAAAACAAATAATTAGACTAGTCTATAGACCTCTATAACGGCCCAACGGCAACGTGGTACTCCTACGTAGCATCCATGCATTTTAAACCAGGACCGATTAGGCCTATGCATGACTAGATCTAGATCATGAGTATGGACAAAGAAAATGACGTCCCATTTGCATGGAGTATTCATTTTTTCCGGAATTGAAGAGGCTCTTTTCATCCTAAATGTATGCGACAGCTCCCGTATTGTATACTGTTGCATGGAATTGGAAGATCTGTTGTGGTTGTTTGTTTTTGATCATGAGAGTTACATTCTTTTGCACATGGTTGTGATGGAAAACGGGTTTTTATGTAGTGCAGTAGACATTACTGGACAACGGGGTTACAACTTGTTCTAGGGTGAGTTCTTTAATTATGGTGTAGCATGATGGTCATGACGATCAGTAGGCCTAACTTTCAACGGAGCTAGATCTAAATCTAGGTCTAGATCTAGGCTAATTCCGAAACAAGTTTAATTTAACTTCCAAAAAGGGCCTAGACTAGTCTCTAGATCTACTCCCTAGCTCTAGAGTTTAGACTAGATCTAGAACTAGACTAGTCTAGAGATAGTAGAGTCTAGACATCTATGATCTAGATCTAGATGTAGGTAATAAATATAATCAGCGTTTGTGTTTACAGGCAAACGTAGACGTTCATTAGATATAGATTCTAGATCTAGATCTAGTCTAGATCTAGAACTAGATCTACACACCTTCAAACCGTGGAATGCACCTCCCAAATGCGGACGTCCTCGTTGAAAAAAAAGGCGTAGGCCTAGACCTAGATTCTAGTAGAATATACTGCTTGGCGGCGCTATTAAATTATCGCAGCGATCGAGGAGGTCCGTGATATTCTGTGCTAAATCAAACTCAAAGTGTGAGGCTTAATCCAACTTAATAATTAGACCCTAGCAATTATATAAAAGTCATATTGCACGCTAAGAAATCGATATCTAGCGCAGCGTACGCGTATCTAGCTAGATATAGATCTAAAGCGGGGAGCGGAGTATTATTAGAAAACAATTTTTTGTTAACTTTTGCCTTGGAGTTAGGCCTAGCTGTTTTGACTTATGGATTCTATAATGAAGCCATGAATTTCAGCTGTCTGATGTATGGATTTTATTTTTACTCGAGTCAAGGCAAGTGGAATCCCGTGGACTTTTTGGTAAGCCTGCAAGGCCGCAGGGTCTTATCTTTCCATTTTCTAGAACCAACATGAACATAATATACTCTAGATATAACTCTCGTAGACTCTAAACTTTTGTTTGTTTTGATTTTCATGTGTCGGTATTTTATAAAACAAATAACGCACTTGACCCTGTTGTGCGTAATGTAAATGCAGTGTACGCTCGGTTTTTCCAGATGGTGCGCCCTGTGAACTCGCCGCAAGCAGCTCGTTGCACAGAGGCGGCACCAATCTAAAGAAACCTCGCGTGTACTGTAAGGCTGTGAATAACCGTGTAATGAGGTACTCGAGTACACTTCCAGGCTTACAGTCAAATAGTCGGACGCCGTGTTTTCTTTTATAATAAAAATTATTTAAAAAAAAAAATTACCACCATACTATGGTAGAAGACTAGAAGTATACCGAAAACTCAACTTATTTTACCTTGAGTTCCAGTTGAAGGCGCTGATTCAATAATAATAATTGTAAACAATGCTGTTTTTAAAACCAAAGATGACTTGACCTCCGAGTCCAAACAGAAATCCGGACATTTGGTCCCAGTTTCTGAGTGGTGAGTTGACAGTGATTGAGCTGGAAACATTTTTACCCACGATACCATGCTAGCGCTAGCTCCCGGGCACGGGTAAGCGTCGGCCTGGACAGTGCAAATGTCATGTCGTATTCAGATATATTGTGTAAAAATGTCTCTCGATCATTTAAGAATGTCAAATTCAGTTCTCAACACGAGAGGTACATGTAAATGTAACTTGACTTATGCTCAGTCAGAAATGTCAACCCCTTATAACACGTTTAATAGGTAACACGTCTATGGAGAGCATAATTGTTGTGTGAACCCTTCAGTAGCACCCTTTATTTTTCCTCGGCCATGACATTTTTAATTTCACCTTCAAATTTTTTTTGGAAAAATTTGCCAAGTTCAAATTCAGAATAGAACTTGTTGTTGGTTTAAAATGGTTTACCCTGACCTTCACATTTGAGGATCTCAATATTTTGAGCACCAGAGCTCTAGCTCTCCTTAACAACATTTCAGGACCTCGATTTACATACTGAGCTCTTTAGTACTACTTGAAATACAGATGTGCAAAGATAGAGCTCCTTGTTCAGCACCTTAGTAAACTAAGGAGAGAGATCAACAGAGCTCCTGATTTTTTTAGAAATGAAGGCCTGTAAAAAAAATCACTGTTCGATTTCCCCTGTGTTACCAAATGCTCACTAAATTTTCAACAATTTATTATATCTTGTCTATTTCAGGATTTGATAGCACTCTGACAGGGAATAATTAGCCTTTTGACCCCCCCCCCCCCCCCTGACTGGGAAAGTTTGCCAGAGATCGGGAAATTTGCCCCTTAGAGCGGACAGGCCTGGTACACCCCTGAGCATGTTTATAGGATACTGAATGGTAAATAGGCCTAATGGGTAGGCACAGCAAAGAGAACAGAAGAGCATACCTAAAGAGAAGAAAGGTAAAAATCAGAGAAGTGAAATTAGCTCAGGAAGATAATCACACAAGTCACATTCAAGTTGATAGCCCGGCAACAAGAAGCCATATTGTTACTGAAGATAACAGCCATTCTAACAGTCACAGCCATACCCTCTCATCATCATCGTCGTCTCTATTTCCTACATGGACATCAGCATCACTTCCATCAACTCGTGGACAGATTTGTGTGAATACTGCAAAATCAATTTGCACCAGTAAAGCCTCTTCAACAACAGCTGCAATTTTGCGAGGTGAAATCCCTAAAAAAGTATCAAATGACATTTTGATGACAAAGTGGAATGAACACAGATTGCTGTATAAACAATTGACTCTTGTCAAGAGAAGATTAAACGTGATAGAATATGGAAAAAGAGGTCAGATGCTTAATCAGATGGGAGTCGATATGAAAAGATGAACAACAATAATTTAAGGTGTGTATTTTGGAATTTACTGACCATTCACATTTAGTGGACAAATTCTCAAATGCTATAAATATTGCTTAAAAATGTGTCGCCTGTCAGCTGATCATCCATACTGTATTAGCACGAAGACTGAGGAATATGACACTTAACAAATAAGTGATCATTTATTAATATCTTGTTGTCATCTTCCACATTTTTTCTACTTTTTGAGTGGGGATAATATCATGCGGTACAAACATTTCCTGGTCTTCACTAGTGGTATCTAAAATGTGATAAGACTGGCAAGATACTGAAGTACACTGAGCTTTGTTAAGCCAGGATTATACTCAGGCGTTTTTTACGCCAGTGGGAGACGCCGCTGAGGCTTTCACGAAGGCTTTGGTGACTTCAGCGTCTCCGAAAAAAATGCCAGCGACACAGACGCTGCGGAAAGCGAGAAAATTCAAAATGTTGAACTTTTTCTTTCTCCACCGCGACAGACAGAGTGTTTGAGGTCACATGATCTTGTGCACATTTCATAAAAGAGTTTGGTGAAAATCCCCAAAGCCAGCGAATTTGAGTTGCTTTGTGTTTTGAGTGGGGCTAAACATAGGCAGTGGAATGAAAATATGTGTTTATTTCATTTTAAGGCAGCTCCATAAGCTATGGTTAGTTGCACATATATCCTTACAAGTGGCAAAGAAGAAAATCTGCCAATTAAAGCCCCATGGTAATACTAATTAGTAATATTATCAGGTTTTATCAAGTCAATGAACAAGTATAATTTCTATTAATATTTAAGCTGCATGTTTTGACGTTCCTACAAATGTATCTGAGGCTGCTTTTAAGCCGATCTTGAAATTGCAACTAAATGAGTGCGAAGACTGAGGAGAGACGCTTACAAATGCTTTAGTGATCATGTGTAATACATGTAGATAGAACATAGCTAGTATCTTGTTGTCATCTTCTATCTTAAAATTTCAGTTGCCTTTTGAGTGTGGCTACTATCAGGTCATGCGGAATGAACTTTCCCTGACCTTCAGAGCTGATCTTGAAGGGGCATATTAGAAATGAGTGCGAAGATTGTGGCAAGCTAGAGACCAAGCGCAACTTTATAGATCATGTATCAGAATAGAAAGTAATCATAAAATAGTGAGTGTCTTGTTGTCATCTTCGATCTTTGAATTTGAGTTGCTTTGTATTTTGAGTGGGGCTAAACATAGGCAGTGGAATGAAAATATGTGTTTATTACATTTTAAGGTGGCTCCATCAGCTATGGTTACTTTTGCACAGAATTCCTAACACGTGGCAGTGGATGTGTGTTGATAAGAAAAGAAAATCTGCCAATTAAAGCTCATGATAATATTTACTAATTTGTCAAATAATCATTAGGTTTTATCAAATCACTGAAAAAGTATGTGTACCATACTCCATTTTTTTAAACTAATTTTTAAGCTGCATATATATGTTTTGACGTTCCTACAAATGCATCAAAGCTGATTTTGAAATTGCAATTAAATAAGTGCGAAAACTGGAGTGAGACGCTTACAAATGCTTTATTGATCACATACAAGTAATAGATAGAATATAATTATGTGATATTAAGTATCTTGTTGTCATCTTCTATCTTAAAATTTCAGTTGCCTTTTGAGTGTGGCTACTATCAGGTCATGCGGAATGAACTTTCCCTGACCTTCAGAGCTGATCTTGAAGGGGCATATTAGAAATGAGTGCGAAGATTGTGGCAAGCTAGAGACCAAGCGCAACTTTATAGATCATGTATCAGAATAGAAAGTAATCATAAAATAGTGAGTGTCTTGTTGTCATCTTCGATCGTTGAATTTGAGTTGCTTTGTATTTTGAGTGGGGCTAAACATAGGCAGTGGAATGAAAATATGTGTTTATTTCATTTTAAGGCAGCTCCATAAGCTATGGTTAGTTGCACATAATATATCCTTACAAGTGGCAAAGAAGAAAATCTGCCAATTAAAGCCCCATGGTAATACTAATTAGTAATATTATCAGGTTTTATCAAGTCAATGAAAAAGTATAATTTATATTAATATTTATAAGCTGCATGTTTTGACGTTCCTACAAATGTATCTGAGGCTGCTTTTAAGCCGATCTTGAAATTGCAACTAAATGAGTGCGAAGACTGAGGAGAGACGCTTACAAATGCTTTAGTGATCATGTGTAATACATGTAGATAGAACATAGCTAGTATCTTGTTGTCATCTTCTATCTTAAAATTTCAGTTGCCTTTTGAGTGTGGCTACTATCAGGTCATGCGGAATGAACTTTCCCTGACCTTCAGAGCTGATCTTGAAGGGGCATATTAGAAATGAGTGCGAAGATTGTGGCAAGCTAGAGACCAAGCGCAACTTTATAGATCATGTATCAGAATAGAAAGTAATCATAAAATAGTGAGTGTCTTGTTGTCATCTTCGATCGTTGAATTTGAGTTGCTTTGTATTTTGAGTGGGGCTAAACATAGGCAGTGGAATGAAAATATGTGTTTATTTCATTTTAAGGCAGCTCCATAAGCTATGGTTAGTTGCACATAATATATCCTTACAAGTGGCAAAGAAGAAAATCTGCCAATTAAAGCCCCATGGTAATACTAATTAGTAATATTATCAGGTTTTATCAAGTCAATGAAAAAGTATAATTTATATTAATATTTATAAGCTGCATGTTTTGACGTTCCTACAAATGTATCTGAGGCTGCTTTTAAGCCGATCTTGAAATTGCAACTAAATGAGTGCGAAGACTGAGGAGAGACGCTTACAAATGCTTTAGTGATCATGTGTAATACATGTAGATAGAACATAATTATGTGTTCTAGTATCTTGTTGTCATCTTCTATCTTAAAATTTCAGTTGCCTTTTGAGTGTGGCTACTATCAGGTCATGCGGAATGAACTTTCCCTGACCTTCAGAGCTGATCTTGAAGGGGCATATTAGAAATGAGTGCGAAGATTGTGGCAAGCTAGAGACCAAGCGCAACTTTATAGATCATGTATCAGAATAGAAAGTAATCATAAAATAGTGAGTGTCTTGTTGTCATCTTCGATCTTTGAATTTGAGTTGCTTTGTATTTTGAGTGGGGCTAAACATAGGCAGTGGAATGAAAATATGTGTTTATTTCATTTTAAGGCAGCTCCATAAGCTATGGTTACTTTTGCACAGAATTCCTAACACGTGGCAGTGGATGTGTGTATTGATAAGAAAAGAAAATCTGCCAATTAAAGCTCATGATAATATTTACTTATTTGTCAAATAATCATTAGGTTTTATCAAATCACTGAAAAAGTATGTGTACCATACTCCATTTTTTTAAAACTAATTTTTAAGCTGCATATATATGTTTTGACGTTCCTACAAATGCATCAAAGCTGATTTTGAAATTGCAATTAAATAAGTGCGAAAACTGGAGTGAGACGCTTACAAATGCTTTATTGATCACATACAAGTAATAGATAGAATATAATTATGTGATATTAAGTATCTTGTTGTCATCTTTTATCTTAAAATTTCAGTTGCCTTTTGAGTGTGGCTACTATCAGGTCATGCGGAATGAACTTGCCCTGACCTTCAGAGCTGATCTTGAAGGGGCATATTAGAAATGAGTGCGAAGATTGTGGCAAGCTAGAGACCAAGCGCAACTTTATAGATCATGTATCAGAATAGAAAGTAATCATAAAATAGTGAGTGTCTTGTTGTCATCTTCGATCTTTGAATTTGAGTTGCTTTGTATTTTGAGTGGGGCTAAACATAGGCAGTGGAATGAAAATATGTGTTTATTACATTTTAAGGTGGCTCCATCAGCTATGGTTACTTTTGCACCGAATTCCTAACACGTGGCAGTGGATGTGTGTTGATAAGAAAAGAAAATCTGCCAATTAAAGCTCATGATAATATTTACTAATTTGTCAAATAATCATTAGGTTTTATCAAATCACTGAAAAAGTATGTGTACCATACTCCATTTTTTTAAAACTAATTTTTAAGCTGCATATATATGTTTTGACGTTCCTACAAATGCATCAAAGCTGATTTTGAAATTGCAATTAAATAAGTGCGAAAACTGGAGTGAGACGCTTACAAATGCTTTATTGATCACATACAAGTAATAGATAGAATATAATTATGTGATATTAAGTATCTTGTTGTCATCTTTTATCTTAAAATTTCAGTTGCCTTTTGAGTGTGGCTACTATCAGGTCATGCGGAATGAACTTTCCCTGACCTTCAGAGCTGATCTTGAAGGGGCATATTAGAAATGAGTGCGAAGATTGTGGCAAGCTAGAGACCAAGCGCAACTTTATAGATCATGTATCAGAATAGAAAGTAATCATAAAATAGTGAGTGTCTTGTTGTCATCTTCGATCTTTGAATTTGAGTTGCTTTGTATTTTGAGTGGGGCTAAACATAGGCAGTGGAATGAAAATATGTGTTTATTTCATTTTAAGGCAGCTCCATAAGCTATGGTTACTTTTGCACCGAATTCCTAACACGTGGCAGTGGATGTGTGTTGATAAGAAAGAAAATCTGCCAATTAAAGCTCATGATAATATTTACTAATTTGTCAAATAATCATTAGGTTTTATCAAATCACTGAAAAAGTATGTGTATACTCCATTTTTTTAAAACTAATTTTTAAGCTGCATATATATGTTTTGACGTTCCTACAAATGCATCAAAGCTGATTTTGAAATTGCAATTAAATAAGTGCGAAAACTGGAGTGAGACGCTTACAAATGCTTTATTGATCACATACAAGTAATAGATAGAATATAATTATGTGATATTAAGTATCTTGTTGTCATCTTCTATCTTAAAATTTCAGTTGCCTTTTGAGTGTGGCTACTATCAGGTCATGCGGAATGAACTTTCCCTGACCTTCAGAGCTGATCTTGAAGGGGCATATTAGAAATGAGTGCGAAGATTGTGGCAAGCTAGAGACCAAGCGCAACTTTATAGATCATGTATCAGAATAGAAAGTAATCATAAAATAGTGAGTGTCTTGTTGTCATCTTCGATCTTTGAATTTGAGTTGCTTTGTATTTTGAGTGGGGCTAAACATAGGCAGTGGAATGAAAATATGTGTTTATTACATTTTAAGGTGGCTCCATCAGCTATGGTTACTTTTGCACCGAATTCCTAACACGTGGCAGTGGATGTGTGTTGATAAGAAAAGAAAATCTGCCAATTAAAGCTCATGATAATATTTACTAATTTGTCAAATAATCATTAGGTTTTATCAAATCACTGAAAAAGTATGTGTACCATACTCCATTTTTTTAAAACTAATTTTTAAGCTGCATATATATGTTTTGACGTTCCTACAAATGCATCAAAGCTGATTTTGAAATTGCAATTAAATAAGTGCGAAAACTGGAGTGAGACGCTTACAAATGCTTTATTGATCACATACAAGTAATAGATAGAATATAATTATGTGATATTAAGTATCTTGTTGTCATCTTCTATCTTAAAATTTCAGTTGCCTTTTGAGTGTGGCTACTATCAGGTCATGCGGAATGAACTTTCCCTGACCTTCAGAGCTGATCTTGAAGGGGCATATTAGAAATGAGTGCGAAGATTGTGGCAAGCTAGAGACCAAGCGCAACTTTATAGATCATGTATCAGAATAGAAAGTAATCATAAAATAGTGAGTGTCTTGTTGTCATCTTCGATCGTTGAATTTGAGTTGCTTTGTATTTTGAGTGGGGCTAAACATAGGCAGTGGAATGAAAATATGTGTTTATTTCATTTTAAGGCAGCTCCATAAGCTATGGTTAGTTGCACATAATATATCCTTACAAGTGGCAAAGAAGAAAATCTGCCAATTAAAGCCCCATGGTAATACTAATTAGTAATATTATCAGGTTTTATCAAGTCAATGAAAAAGTATAATTTATATTAATATTTATAAGCTGCATGTTTTGACGTTCCTACAAATGTATCTGAGGCTGCTTTTAAGCCGATCTTGAAATTGCAACTAAATGAGTGCGAAGACTGAGGAGAGACGCTTACAAATGCTTTAGTGATCATGTGTAATACATGTAGATAGAACATAGCTAGTATCTTGTTGTCATCTTCTATCTTAAAATTTCAGTTGCCTTTTGAGTGTGGCTACTATCAGGTCATGCGGAATGAACTTTCCCTGACCTTCAGAGCTGATCTTGAAGGGGCATATTAGAAATGAGTGCGAAGATTGTGGCAAGCTAGAGACCAAGCGCAACTTTATAGATCATGTATCAGAATAGAAAGTAATCATAAAATAGTGAGTGTCTTGTTGTCATCTTCGATCGTTGAATTTGAGTTGCTTTGTATTTTGAGTGGGGCTAAACATAGGCAGTGGAATGAAAATATGTGTTTATTTCATTTTAAGGCAGCTCCATAAGCTATGGTTAGTTGCACATAATATATCCTTACAAGTGGCAAAGAAGAAAATCTGCCAATTAAAGCCCCATGGTAATACTAATTAGTAATATTATCAGGTTTTATCAAGTCAATGAAAAAGTAAAATTTATATTAATATTTATAAGCTGCATGTTTTGACGTTCCTACAAATGTATCTGAGGCTGCTTTTAAGCCGATCTTGAAATTGCAACTAAATGAGTGCGAAGACTGAGGAGAGACGCTTACAAATGCTTTAGTGATCATGTGTAATACATGTAGATAGAACATAATTATGTGTTCTAGTATCTTGTTGTCATCTTCTATCTTAAAATTTCAGTTGCCTTTTGAGTGTGGCTACTATCAGGTCATGCGGAATGAACTTTCCCTGACCTTCAGAGCTGATCTTGAAGGGGCATATTAGAAATGAGTGCGAAGATTGTGGCAAGCTAGAGACCAAGCGCAACTTTATAGATCATGTATCAGAATAGAAAGTAATCATAAAATAGTGAGTGTCTTGTTGTCATCTTCGATCTTTGAATTTGAGTTGCTTTGTATTTTGAGTGGGGCTAAACATAGGCAGTGGAATGAAAATATGTGTTTATTTCATTTTAAGGCAGCTCCATAAGCTATGGTTACTTTTGCACAGAATTCCTAACACGTGGCAGTGGATGTGTGTATTGATAAGAAAAGAAAATCTGCCAATTAAAGCTCATGATAATATTTACTTATTTGTCAAATAATCATTAGGTTTTATCAAATCACTGAAAAAGTATGTGTACCATACTCCATTTTTTTAAAACTAATTTTTAAGCTGCATATATATGTTTTGACGTTCCTACAAATGCATCAAAGCTGATTTTGAAATTGCAATTAAATAAGTGCGAAAACTGGAGTGAGACGCTTACAAATGCTTTATTGATCACATACAAGTAATAGATAGAATATAATTATGTGATATTAAGTATCTTGTTGTCATCTTTTATCTTAAAATTTCAGTTGCCTTTTGAGTGTGGCTACTATCAGGTCATGCGGAATGAACTTTCCCTGACCTTCAGAGCTGATCTTGAAGGGGCATATTAGAAATGAGTGCGAAGATTGTGGCAAGCTAGAGACCAAGCGCAACTTTATAGATCATGTATCAGAATAGAAAGTAATCATAAAATAGTGAGTGTCTTGTTGTCATCTTCGATCTTTGAATTTGAGTTGCTTTGTATTTTGAGTGGGGCTAAACATAGGCAGTGGAATGAAAATATGTGTTTATTACATTTTAAGGTGGCTCCATCAGCTATGGTTACTTTTGCACCGAATTCCTAACACGTGGCAGTGGATGTGTGTTGATAAGAAAAGAAAATCTGCCAATTAAAGCTCATGATAATATTTACTAATTTGTCAAATAATCATTAGGTTTTATCAAATCACTGAAAAAGTATGTGTACCATACTCCATTTTTTTAAAACTAATTTTTAAGCTGCATATATATGTTTTGACGTTCCTACAAATGCATCAAAGCTGATTTTGAAATTGCAATTAAATAAGTGCGAAAACTGGAGTGAGACGCTTACAAATGCTTTATTGATCACATACAAGTAATAGATAGAATATAATTATGTGATATTAAGTATCTTGTTGTCATCTTCTATCTTAAAATTTCAGTTGCCTTTTGAGTGTGGCTACTATCAGGTCATGCGGAATGAACTTTCCCTGACCTTCAGAGCTGATCTTGAAGGGGCATATTAGAAATGAGTGCGAAGATTGTGGCAAGCTAGAGACCAAGCGCAACTTTATAGATCATGTATCAGAATAGAAAGTAATCATAAAATAGTGAGTGTCTTGTTGTCATCTTCGATCTTTGAATTTGAGTTGCTTTGTATTTTGAGTGGGGCTAAACATAGGCAGTGGAATGAAAATATGTGTTTATTACATTTTAAGGTGGCTCCATCAGCTATGGTTACTTTTGCACAGAATTCCTTACACGTGGCAGTGGATGTGTGTATTGATTAGAAAAGAAAATCTGCCAATTAAAGCCCATGGTAAAATTTACTAATTAGTCAATTAATCATAAGCATATACATGTACATGTAATTATGTGATAGTATTAAGTATCTTGTTGTCATCTTCTATCTTAAAATTTCAGTTGCCTTTTGAGTGTGGCTAATATCAGGTCATAAGGAATGAACTTTCCCTGACCTTCAGAGCTGATCTTGAAGGACATTATCTGAAATGAGTGCAAAGAGACCCAACTTCCCAAGTGCAGCTTTATTGATCATGTATCAGAATAGAAAGTAATCATGCAATAGTGAGTGTCTTGTCAGCTATCTTTGAGTTGCTTTTTTGAGTGGGGCTAATTCCAGGTCCTGTAGAAAATCACACCATTATGATTTGTTGTTAAATGAGAATTAAACAGATTTTCTGTTTTCCAAATATTATATTTAAATTTAAATTTAAAGTGTCAAAAGTGCCACCTATTTCACAGTATTAGGGATCCTTAAGGTGTGTTTCTAGATCCTACCTTGAGCATCAATGCACTGGCAGTCAGATGACTAGGAAGCTTCCTTATGTGAACATTGTGTAACGTTTATAGTCAAATGGAGACTTTAGGCTAACTTTATTAGGCTTACCAGTTGATCACCGCTATGTATACCGGTAATGTTTTGCATATCAACTTGGGACTTAGGAGCCAACTGTGATCAGGTCCTCAGTTTGCTAGGACCAGATGATAAGAACACGTTCATATGTGTAAATTGTGTAAACTAAAGTTTGCAAGTCAAATACTTTAGGCCAATGTTTGCTCTGTTTCCAGGTAAACTTATATGCCATGATAGGCCAATGTGTAATGTTTTGCATATCAATTATTGACTTATGGGCAATTATAATCAGGTCCACAGTTGGCTTGGGTCAGATGACCAGGAAGCATCCTCACGTGTAAATTGTGTAAACTGAAGTTTGTAGGTCAAATGGGGACTTTTGGCCAACTTTACTTGGCTCATCAGTTGATCAGGGCATGATGACTCGTCAAAGGACCGCTATGTATAATGCAGGGCTTTTCAACCTGCGGCCCTCGGGACCATTTTGTGCAGCCCGCGAGACCTTCATGACAAAATAGTTTTAAAGCTATCAATCAATAATATGCAAATTTCATGTTCATTAAATCGACATCCATGTATTTTTGGTATTTGCAATACTACTCGTATGCATGCCCCCTTTTTATGACAGAAAATGGCAAAAAATACATTTGGCTTGAAAATAAGTTGCACAAAGATATTTCCCCTTGAACCTGGTTCACACGATTGCAGCCCGCGGTTGTTGAAAAGCCCTGGTATAATGTTTTGCATATCAACTTGGGCCTTACTAGCCAACTGTGATGAGGTCCTCAGTTTGCTAGGACCAGATGATGAGGAAGCATCAACATGTGTTAATTGTGTACTAAAGTTTGCAGGTCAAATGGGGACTTGGCCAACCAACTTTGCTAGGTTCCCCAGTAGAGTTATTATTATATAGGCCATGATTGGCAAATCATACTGTTTTGCATATCAAGTGGTGACTTATGGGCAATTTTAATCAGGTCCTCAGTTGGCTTGGGTCAGATGACCAGGAAGCATCCTCACGTGTACATTGTGTAAACTGAAGTTTGCATGTCAAATGGAGACTTTTGACCAACTTTACTGTTGCTAAGCAAAACATTAAATACAAATATATTACTTAGTGGTCCTTTGACGAGTCATCATGGTCCTGATGAACTGGTGAGCTGAGTAAAGTTGGCCTAAAGTTCCCATTTTACCTGTAAACTTTAGTTTACACAATGTACACATTAGTGCCCTGCGGGGCAAGACTTTCTTCTACCCCGACCCGGCACTACCCCAGTTTCATCAGCCCCGACCCGTAATTTTTCACCCTACCCAGAAAGTTTTTTTCTTGGACCAGACCGGACTGGACCGGGCATTTTTGCAGGGGTGTGATTTCTCTGGTTTTCTGGATTTTGAAATTTGATTTTTGTTTTTGTGGATTTTGTTGGTGTTGATTTTTTAATTTCTTTCTCTTAAAAGTGTTTAAAGCCTCTCCAAATGTCTAGTAAAATCCATAAAAGGGGTGGGGTTACCCCTTTCCTGGACCCCGGCGGTGAGGATGCTCGCTTCGCTCTATATTTGGATCTTCCTGGATTTTTTTCCAACCCTCAATCACACCCCTGATTTTTGTCACGGCCCGTAAACGTATGTCTATTTTGAAAATTATGCGTAAAATCACAATTTACATTCTGTAATAGGCAGTTTTTATTCTGAAATAAGCATATTCAACAAAAAAATAAATTACAACAATTTCAACGGAATACATCCATTGTGAAATGCTGATGGTTTTTATTTAGTTTTGGGGTGGTTATATTGAGTTTGGACTAATTTTGTTTAAAAATCAAAATTTACCCGAATGCAAATTCAACCCGCCCATGGACTGCCCCGAAAATGTTTGCCCCGACCCGGACAGGACTGTAAATTTGACTAAAAATCCTTACCCGACTTGGGTTTTGGTCCAGGTCGGTCCGGGGACATTCGGGGTTTCTGGGTGTTTCGTATGGCTCTAGTACACGATGCTTCCTCAACATCTGGTCCTAGCCAACTGAGGTTCTCATCACCCCAGAATCCACAGTGATATTTATTTTCTATTTTCTTGTTGCAGATACTTCCTGTAACTTGTTCGAAATCATGGTAAGTTTGTTTTTGTATTCATTGAACATTTGTTTGAAAATAATTACCATATGAATTGAAAAACAATTTGCAGGGACATGCTATAACTCAAGTCTGCTATGTACAATCATGGGGTGAGGCTACATGCTCTTGAGATGCATTCCTTAAGGGAGCATTTATGATAAATGGGATTTTGTACACTGCTTGTTTTGAAATTAAAGGCCAAAAGTGATTTCTGCATAATTTTGTCAATCATTTGTGACTCGACACAGTCAAATGAGGTGGATGTCGGCATAATTTAATCATTTTGAATTATAACAACATGTTATTTTGATTTAATGTGTTTATATCATGTGAAATGAATATATGCCAAATTTGACTTGCATCTCCAATTCCTTTCCCGAGAATTACAACTTTTCTTTCATTTTTCTATTTATCGGAGTCGACACCAATTAATTACAAGGGTGCTGAATTCTGCACCATCTGTTGTAATCCTTGACCATTAAAAGATGTACGCTTTTAAAAATGATCGTTTAGGTATTTAAAAGTGTTAAAGCGACTACGACGTGAAAATGTCAATTAGCCTCATCCCCAGTGTGCTTTTACCAAAATGTGGATTTTCTTCATTTTCCAGGGGGGGTTGTCATGTTTGTGCTTTTTTTTCTTCATAGATTTTTGAATTTCATCACATTTTGAGTGTAATCAGTGGATAAACCCAAGATAAAAATATGAAGATATTGTCAAATGCCCCTTTAACTCTCAAGAGCACATAACTTTGAATTTCCAATTCAAGGCATTCCAGAAAAGCAATCTGAAATTTATCATAACTCTGGAAAGGAATGTAATAAATTAATGATTTTGGTATCAAAATGATCCTAGACTTGTGGAGAATGCATTACAGGTATTAACAAAATCTGAAGTTGGTCAACGCACATCATCATCAGCCTCATTTACCCGCGTTGGGTCACATTTATTATTCTAGAAAATATTTTTGAATAACATGCTCCCTTAAAGATAAAGTTGAGTTCTGGTCATGTGATTGCATTGTGAAAGAAACGGTGTGGAATCTATCAGAAAAGGTTGATCATCTAGTATATAAGTATTCGTGTGTATTGCAAGGTTCTGGAATCATCAAAATGATGAGACATTTGGCCAAAGCTTGGCAAAGTTACAATCACTGTACACAGAATGATGTATATGGGACTACACGAGCACATGGCGAAAAAAACCTACCCCCCGATTTTTACGTATTTTATGTCATATTTAGAATATGAAGGCATTTGAAGAGCCATGCTTTTCAGGGAACATGTTTAATCTGATGTTCTTCCACAATGATAACGCTCACAAATTATATTTTACCTCTTCCCAGAACTCAACCTTCTCTTTAAGGAAATGCTCTACCCTATTGGTCATTCAGTCACAAACAAAATATGATAAGCATGGTCTAGTGTGAAGGTTTAATGACAACTAAGTGTGTATTCCTTTTGTTTACACCAATCCGGCCAAGCCATTATTACTGTGGTGTCCCCGCTGTCAAACTGCTGTGTCCCGAGAGAGGGGGTTCATATCCTTTCATGGGATTGATGCATACATAATACAACACAATTGATCTATTGCAATGTGCAATCACGTATTAATTTGCAGAATCAAAATGTACCGTGCTGATTCAGTTGTGGTTCCGTCAACAGAGGGCCAAATACAGTAAACGCTCGACGGGTTGGTGTATAGAATGCATAACATGCACTTCAAACATCTGCTTTATTATTTTTAATTATAGGTATTGAAATGTATAGAGCATTTCATGACTGACCAACATTTTAATGCTCTTCACTTTAATTATTTTAAGAACCATATGACTTGCAAAAGTATAACTGTAATATTTAAATTTGTTGTCACCGCCCTTTAAATCTTTCACAGAAAGTTTCACTGAAACTATAAGTACTGTTAGGCTTTGACGAACGACCATATGCTTTGGGTAGTTTAGTCCGTTACCTTAAGCTTTCTGTTTATTTGATAAACTTATACTGACTGGTGATGAAACATTGCCATTTTGATCTCCTGCTGTATTACTGAGAAATTGCTTTCAAAAAGCTGATTAAATATGATTCAGTTTCATTAGAGTTCTGCTGTCCCATCACTTTGGATGTTACTAAATACTGTACTAACCCCATTATAGTCCCACCTAAATTTACACTGGAATGAACTTGAATTTAGAGGGTGGGATCAAAATCCCATTTTGATCCTAACAAAAAAAAACACAAGCATCAAAATGTCAGCCTTTTCTGACGTAAATGAATTCCAGATATTTTCAAGTGTCAAATGAGGTGTGTGATTAACAAAGATCTGCAAATGAACTGAAGCATAATCACAAGAGAAACTACCAAAACAGTAATAATAGCAAAAACTGCTTGTAACTAGAATTGTCTTCCAGCAAAGAGCTTCTAAGGTGGGATTATAATTGAACATGGGTCTACTCAGGTCAGTATGGCAATAGTCCATAGAATAGATGAAGTCCAGGCAATATCAGCATTACATCTGTGAGAAATTTCTGAAACTTTTGCATGTTGAAAGTACATGTAGGTGTACATGTAGATCATATCGAAGATCTCTATCTTGGTTGCAGTTAATCTTGACTTGAATCAATACCTCATCAAATCATTGACTTGCATGTATTATACAGGAACGATCAAGAAGGCGGGTTTCCCCAGAGCAAGTGGCAAAGAAGTGGTGTCAAATATCACAGGATCAGTCAGGGTTTCAGAAGAAATACATCAACCAATACATTGGTATTTTTTTATCACTGGCATTGTCCCTTTAATGCCATTTTCATCTTCATCTATATTTTGGTTTGTTAATTTCCTAAAACTTCATATATGTTTTGGTTTGGTTCCAAAACTTCGTTATTTTGGTTTGTTTCCTAATTTCTTCGTGTTTTTTGGAAGTTCTCTGAATCTTCATTGATGCGTTGTTTTTTTAGGCAAAAAAAAAAGAGGTTCGTCTCAAGTTCCACAGGTTCAAAACCCAAAGCGCTATGCATTTTTGTTTGTTTTTTGGTTTAGTCTAAAAAAGTTATGCGGGAGTGTCGTGGTCGAGTGGTTTAAGGCGCTTGACTGGAGATGCACTAATATCCTTTGGCAAGATATTAACCTGCACTTGCTACTCTCCACCCAGGTGTTAAATGGGTACCCAGCAGTAGGATGCGGCCGTCATTGTTTGTCAAACAGTTTTTTGAGCATCAAGTAACGCCTGGCTGGAATGCTCCCCAGGGAGTGGAGATCGTGCACAGTGTGTGCGGGCAAGCACTGAATCCTATGACCGGGCTAATAGTATATTTGTAAAGCGCTTAGAGACATTTGTATTTAAGCGCTATATAAAAGCTTAATATTATTATTATTATGCGCTCGTGGAAATTCCTTTTTTTATTGCATTTTTAGCCCACTTTTTTTTCTATTTTTTTGCTGCTTTGTGGCCATATTTTTATTTTTGCATATCAACTGGGGACTTAAGAGCCAACTGTGATCAGGTCCTCAGTTTGCTAGGACCAGATGATAAAGACGCAGTCATATGTGTAAATTGTGTAAACTAAAGTTTGCAAGTCAAATAGAGACTTTAGGCCAAGGTTTGCTCTGTTTCCAGGTAAACTTATATGCCATGATAGGCCAATGTGTAATGTTTTGCATATCAATTATTGACTTATGGGCAATTTTAATCAGGTCCACAGTTGGCTTGGGTCAGATCATGGACCTATTACGGATGGACATTCAACGTGATTCTTTCTTTGATCCAATGATAGTCACCGCCTTCTGATTATGTGCATCTTAATGAGAACATTCGGCTGTTTTAACAATAACGACTGCGTAAGCATTTTCGGGCATTGACAAAGGAGCAGTTTCCCTCTCTTGGGTTTTGTTTGGATGGTGTGCTCTGTAAGAGTATGTCTTCAATAAAAACATCCCCAATGGGGAGCAGCAAAGTTGAAAAGCAGACGATTTTGGTGATATGAAATGTATTATTACTGATCTTGATTCTGTCCCGGCTTTTTGGCGGCGACCATGATGAGATCAAAGTGAAGAAACATTTACGGAATGTTATTGAGACGACATTGACGTAGACAATCACAATGAATTTGTTAAGAAAACGATGAATGTCCATCCGTAATAGGTCCATGGTCAGATGACCAGGATCGACGCATCCTCATGTGTACATTGTGTAAACTGAAGTTTGTAGGTCAAATGGGGACTTTTGGCCAACTTTACTTAGATCTGTGTTTTGGTTTGTTTCCTTATATCAATGCTTTGGTTTGTTTACTGACATCCATGTTTTGGTTTGTTTCCTTATATCCATAATTTGTTTCCTTATTTCCATAGTTTGTTTCCTTATATCCATAGTTTGTTTCCTTACATCCATGTTTTAGTTTGTTTACTGACATCCATGTTTTGGTTTGTTTACTGACATCCATGTTTTGGTTTGTTTCCTTATTTCCATAGTTTGTTTCCTTATATCCATAGTTTGTTTCCTTACATCCATGTTTTAGTTTGTTTACTGACATCCATGTTTTGGTTTGTTTACTGACATCCATGTTTTGGTTTGTTTCCTTATTTCCATAGTTTGTTTCCTTATATCCATAGTTTGTTTCCTTACATCCATGTTTTGGTTTGTTTACTGACATCCATGTTTTGGTTTGTTTACTGACATCCATGTTTTGGTTTGTTTCCTTATATCAATGTTTTGGTTTGTTTCCTTACATCCATGTTTTGGTTTGTCCCCCAACACAGACGTGAAGGTTTGCTCCCTTAAATTGATGTTTTAGTTTTGGTTTGTTTTCTTACATTGTTTTGGTTTGTTTCCTGACACATGTATAAGTTTTGCTTCCTTTCATCGATGTGTTGGTTTGTTTCCACCGTCCATGTTTTGGTTTGCTTCCTTACATCTATGTTTAGGTTTGTCCCCTAATGTATACGTTAAGGGTTGTTTTACAATCAGGGTACATCTTTCGGGGGCTAATTCACCCCGAGCCCCCGTGTATTTTTTTCGCTGTTGCTGAAGTCCACAATGTGATCCATAAAAATAATATATGGACTTCCTCAAAAATGGTATTACCATTATGCCAACTTATAGGCCACCAGTAGCACTACCTACAGGTACAAAGATCTGTTTGACATCTTTGATAAATAACAAAAATATGTACCTACTGGTATGTGCATGAATGTTAATATTTGTGTGAATAAAACTCTGTCAAAATCAACATTTAGGTATCACCTACTAGTCCATAATAGAAACTGAAGCACGGTAGTTAATAACTAAAAAACATGAATATATTTGGTTATTTGGTAATGTGCTCCATTGATTTGAAATTTTGTGACGCATTCCGTCAAAAAATGTCCTCTCCGAAATCACTTCAATTAAACTCCAAAATTAAATGAACAAAATGGTTAATGACATTTTGTTTATAAACTCTTATCCAAGTTATATACATTTATGTTAAGCCGCTAGACAAAGTGTTTGAAGAATGTCCTATGCCAACCGTGCTCTTAGAGTGTGCAAGTTGCTGACGTGTCCAGCTTGGCATACCAAAATGCGGTCGGCATAGATGACATTTTGCCCTCTGTAGACCGTGCCCCTTGCCCCATGGGGTCAAGGGGCTATGCGTATGCCAAATACTGTAAAAGGATTTAATTTCATAGGTTGTTTTTTTTTCGCGAATTTAGAAAAAGCAGGATTTGGCGAGAGTTTTAAATTTGCGAATACAGAAAATTTACTGTTAGTTTTAATGTAAATTTTGCGAGGGATTTAATTTCGCGAATTTTATACCCTCACAAAATTAAATCCTTTTACAGTATGAGCTCTGTAGTTTTGCAATTTTTATGCTAGAGGTGGTTATACAAAGAGTCTTCAGAAGGAGGAGAAGATCGAGAAGACTAAACACCCTTCATAGCATAAGATCAGGGTGCAAAATAAGGAGTCTGAAGGGCACACCATTTTAAGGCAGTTATTAAAGGGCGCATCAATTTAGAAGGCAAAAATATTAAAAGTATAGCAAAACAATATGGTAACTTCTGGGGCATCAAGGCAACTGGTAGTGGCACCGACGGCAATTGCCTTTGATGCCTTCGGTTATTTTGCACCCTGCATAAGATCTATGCCGGGTTTCACCCAGGCAAAATAAGGAAGTGTTATTACCTGAATAACTCATATCTGCTCTGCCCCAATCTACCTTTGGATTAAATAAGGATTTCATGTGTTGTCTTCTGCACAGGTTATGGTCTCTTTGCAACCAGAGATTTCTCCAAAGGCGATTTCTTATTGGAATATAGAGGGGTACACAGACCTGATACAGCTGCTGAAACAGATGATGTTGATAACACCTATGTGTTTGAGTACAGACATAATGGGAAAGATATGCTGTAAGTTTTTAAACTAATTTAAAGTAATCTTGTTATTATTATATAGCCAGTTGTTGATTCAACACAATTTCAGCATTGGGAGCTGCCAAGAAGCCAATCTCAACAATCAATGATTTGCATTAAAATGTGTAGCTAATTAGGCAAATATCAACAATCAATGGTTTGCATCAAAATGTGTAGGCAAATGTGGATATATTACACATGAATTTAATGAGTGTGACTCTCCACTTTTGAATAATTGAAAGTTATTTTTCAATGCAAGGAGTAGCAGTTAGAAATCACCAGTGAAATGGAATTCTACATCCTCACAATTTGTTATTGATTATGAAGAACATCACAAATTCACTTGCATAGTGCATATAACTAACCATTGGTTAATTAATGGTTCAAGTTTCGGGTCAAGCAACTGTTTGAATTATGGTATACCATCTAGGTTTTGTGTTGCGATCGGTCAGTGGTTCAAAACCAAGATAGCGTGACCAAATTGACCAGCAATGACACCTTTTGTAATGTGCACTACAACATTGAATAACAAGAAATACTAAGGTCGACTTGTAAAATTTTTGTTGTTTTTTTGTTGACAGAACAACACTTTGTATGAGTTTTTCTTGTATTCAAGAGTAGTAAAACATAATAACCTGTGGTCCAGTGTTTTTACACAGTTTGGGTTTACTTAACTCACAAATGCTACATGTAAATCGAAATCAACTGGTATTAAACAAGGTTTCATTGTGTTTACCTGCTGATTAATGTTCTAAATAAGAGCATGTTAGAATCTGTGAATACCCCTTTAAATAATTTTAAGAAAATCTATCAAAATTTACTTTCTTTCCTTATGTTTTGGTCAAAAGGATCGACGCCACATGCCCTAACTCCTGCCTTGCTCGATATATCAACGACTGCCACAAAAGACCCAACTCCATTATGAAGAAGTTCTCTCTCTCAGGAATGATACATCTCTGCTTGTATACTTTATCCAATATCAAAATTGGAGAAGAAATCAGGTACGACTATGGGATGCTGGATATGCCATGGCGACAGGTACCGGTATGTACCATTTCTTTCTAATTTGTATCTTATACTTAGACACATAGGCTATCCTTCATCTAATTCATCTTCATCTGTACGTAGCGACAGGTTTATACCATTAATTAGAATGGTCCTTATAATAATTGGGCAGTGTTATTATTAATGTCATGTTTAAGGATATTCCCTGAGTTGGACCACCTCTTAATGACATACATGTAGTAGATATGCCCAAGAAAACCTCATTTCCAAAATGTCAGTTATGCATTAGTGTGTGCATTACATTGCTCCATATCCTACAGCGTGTTTTCTCTCGGGTCCAAGAGAAACTCAAACATGGTGATGTTCTGTCGCTATAGAATTGTCAAAATTCTAATTGTCTATATAACTCTAAAAGTCTTGTTTTAGCTCATCCGGCCCAAAGGGCCCGATGAGCTTATGCCATGGCGTGGCGTCCGTCGTCCGTTCGTCCGTCCGTCTACAGTTTTCAAAATGCTTCTTCTTCGTTATTTTTCAACCGATTTTGATTCTGATTGTTTCATATGATAGGGCTAGGACGGGAATTTAAAAATTCGACACAGAATCGTCAAATTCATTATCTATGCTAATTTATGCAAATTGATTCGAAATCACAAAAAATGCTTCTTCTCCTTCATTTCTCGACCGATTTTGATTTGGTTTGCTTTATCTGGTAGAGCTAACTTTGGTACACTAAATTTCTACACAGAATTTTGAAATTGTTCTCCATTAATTAATTATGGTAATTTATGCAAATTTATTCCAAAAATAACAAAAATTGCTTCTCCCTCATTTCTTGACCGATTTTGATTTGGTTTGCCTTATTTGGTAGAGCTAAATTTGGAACACTAAAATTATACACAGAATTTTGAAATTGTTCTCCATTAATTAATTATGGTAATTTATGCAAATTTATTCCAAAAATAACAAAAATTGCTTCTCCTTCATATTTCGACCGATTTTGATTTGGTTTGCTTTATATCGTAGAGCTAACTTTGGTACACTAAACTTCTACACAGAATTTTGAAATTGTTCTCCATTAATATTTATGGTAATTTATGCAAATTTATTCCAAAAATAACAAAAATTGCTTCTTCTCCCTCATTTCTTGACCGATTTTGATTTGGTTTGCCAAATTTATTCCAAAAATAATTTAAAAATCACAAACCCTTCCAGGGCATCAAATTTTTATTTTTTGACCAGTTCAAAAGTGTACCACATAAAATTTATGATATTTGTTGTTGCGAGATGCGGATGAGCGCTACATCATTGACGTTCTGGTTATTGAATTTGCAACGTAATTAGCCAAAAATAATCTATAAACTTTTCACCTGACCCTCCCTGCAAGATATGTGATCAAAGCCCAAATGTCATGAAAAAGGGGAAAATGCGATGTACAATGTGAATTGTGAAACCTTTTTATAAAAACAAAATCTGTTGACACAAAAACCCTGATAGCACAAAGTAAATATCTGGCCGAACCATGTATTTTGTATGCAATTTTAAGTGGATAACACAAAATCCTTATAACACAAACAAAATATTGTGGTCCTACTGATTTTGTGTTAAAGAGGTTCCGCTCCGAGGTTCAGCTGTATCATGTTTACATGTCCTACCTTTGTATGATGCTGAATTATATTTCTTGGATTCTTTAAAAAATCGGTTAAAAAATGAGAAGGTGCAAGCCAAAAACGACTTGCGAGGCCAAGGTGGGATAGGAGAGTACGTTAATTGACCCCGGGCTCAAGTAAATTCTATTTCTGCTCATTTTGATAATTTAAAAATCAATTTAAGATCTTTAGATGCCCTGTCTCATAGATTAGTGGTAAATAAAGGTACCTTGACAGTTAAAAATAAATGTCATGTTTTAGCTCGATTTTGTGTAAAAGAGATTCCACTGTACGACAAAAAATCAGTTTAAATATGTTAAAGGGGGGTGCCAACGTTCAAAGTGTGCAAAACATTATGCAAAGATCATGAAAGTACAATTTTTGGGGAAAGGAAAGAAGTCATAAGTTCCATATCTGACCTCAAATTTGACCAAAAGTGCTGCTCAATAGTTAACAGGAAAGCTACGCAATTTATTGGTCAGAATTACCACAACTTGGTCAAAATTGTGGTCATTCTTACCTACCGTTAGTTTGTAGATTCTTCATCTTGATATTTTTATGTAAGTTTTTTTTTTTTATTGTGACCAAAAGTGCCAAAATCTGCCTTTTGTCGCACTTTTTGGTTTAAAAAAAAATAAAACTTTTATTATCCCCTCGCCGACGAAGTCGGAGGGGATATAGTAACGCTGCCGTCCGTCCTTCCTTCCATGCGTGCGTCCGTCCGTGCGTGCGTCCGTTCGTAACAAATTTGGTTTCCGATCGATAACTTCAGTAATGTTTGACAAATTTTAATGGAATTTGATATGAAGGTACATGATATCAAAATACAGGCTAAGTTCGATTTCGGAGTATGTACCTAGGTCAAAGGTCATAGCTCATTAAATATGCAAATCTGGTTTCCATTCGATAACTTGAGTAATGTTTGACGAATTTTAATGAAATTTGATATGAAGGTTCATGGTATTAAAACAAAGTCTAAGTTCGATTTCGGAGTATGTAGGTCAAAGGTCATAGCTCATTAAATATGCAAATCTGGTTTCCATTCGATAACTTGAGTAATGTTTGACGGATTTTAATGAAATTTGATATGAAGGTACATGGTATCAAAATACATGTACAGCCTAATTTCGATTTCTGAGTATGTAGGTCAAAGGTGAAAGGTCATAGCTCATTAAATATGCAAAAACACCTACCGGTAATTATATATGTGAAAATCCTTGCCTAGAAATATAATAATATAGTCCAATGGAGGTAACTTGTTCTGACGTATATAGGCCATTTGTACCCTGCGAGGGATGCTACGCTTTGCGTTGACTTGTTTAAAAATGAATCTCATCTTACTACAGAATCAAAGTTTTATGTCTTTGATTGAGTTTGGAATTACACACCATGGATAGTGGCAATTGGCCATTGTAGTGGCATTCAAATTTAGCGATTTGTTAATATTACCAATTGATGTTCGAAAATGCATTTTAAAAAAATTGTGAATTGTCTTGCTCGCGAAATTGAAATGCATGCAAAACTTTTGCATATTATGGCTAATTCTTAATTTCTAAACTCATGAATTGTTTCCGTTTCCGATAATTTCAGGTGGGAGTTCTGGATGCTGCACCATCTGGCTCAAATGTTCACTGGACCGGTGATGACGACACTCCTGTCGCATCTGAACCATCTGGAGATGACAACACTCCTGTCGCATCTGAACCATCTGGAGATGACAACACTCCTGTCGCATCTGAACCATCTGGAGATGACGACACTCCTGTCGCATCTGAACCATCTGGAGATGACGACACTCCTGTCGCATCTGAACCATCTGGAGATGACAACACTCCTGTCGCATCTGAACCATCTGGAGATGACAACACTCCTGTCGCATCTGAACCATCTGGAGATGACGACACTCCTGTCGCATCTGAACCATCTGGAGATGACGACACTCCTGTCGCATCTGAACCATCTGGAGATGACGACACTCCTGTCGCATCTGAACCATCTGGAGATGACGACACTCCTGTCGCATCTGAACCATCTGGAGATGACGACACTCCTATCGCATCTGAACCATCTGGAGATGGCGACACTCCTGTCGCATCTGAACCATCTGGAGATGACGTCACTCCTGTCGCATCTGAACCATCTGGAGATGACAACACTCCTGTCGCATCTGAACCATCTGGAGATGACGACACTCCTGTCGCATCTGAACCATCTGGAGATGACGACACTCCTGTCGCATCTGAACCATCTGGAGATGACGACACTCCTGTCGCATCTGAACCATCTGGAGATGATTCCGATAGTGATTATGAAGCCGAATCTGATCCAGAAGGTAGTAGCAGTGATGAGGCTGATTTCATTCCATTTCGGTTTGTACGTGGACGT
This sequence comes from Strongylocentrotus purpuratus, assembly GCF_000002235.5. Taxonomy (NCBI): domain Eukaryota; kingdom Metazoa; phylum Echinodermata; class Echinoidea; order Camarodonta; family Strongylocentrotidae; genus Strongylocentrotus; species Strongylocentrotus purpuratus. Next base: position 24,943,834 of record NW_022145604.1, read on the forward strand.
CAAAGTAACTCTGTGGCAGTTTCTGTCAGTGATAATAAGGAGAGTGAAGCCATGCCTGTTGACCATTCAGTACCTAATACCTCACCTGCCCATGCCTCTGCAAGTGTTCAAAGTGCAAAAGTCTCAAGCTCCAGTTGCAGTATTAATGTGATGACCACTTCAAACAACAACTGTAGAAAGTGGGACAAACCTCAGTACTGTAAATTTTGTAGTCAACCACAAAAGAAACTGCCGAGGCATCTGCTTACACCACAACATGTCAACGAGACTGAGGTTCAGCAATGGATTGCAACTAAAGACATGAAAGAAAAGGCAAACTTGCTAGCTAAAATGAGAAATTACGGAAACTATCGTCACAATGTCAAAGTCCTTCAAGAAAATAAAGGTACCTTGATTGTTGCATACAGACCGAAATATGATGTGGATCCAGAAGAATATTTGCCATGTAGTCATTGTTATGCTTTCTATTCCAAGGATGATTTGTACAGGCATGTTCATAGATGTAAATTGCGACCAGATGTTGAGGATGAGGATGAGACCTGTGAACCACCCAAGAAGAAAAAAAGAACCTTACATGTTCAAACTGGTAGAATGATGCTTCCAGGCCCATCAGGAGTAAGCCCAAAGGTGCACATGATATTATCAATGGGAGTCGATGATGAAATATTGAGAGTTGTGAAATCAGATAGATTAATGCAGCAAGTAGCAGAGAGGCTGACATTGAAGCATGGGCATGACAAAGACCAGTATTCATATATACGGCAAAAATTGCGTGAACTTGCACGACTGGTTCGTGAGTACAGAAAATTGAATGATCACCCATCGGCTTCATTAGTAGATTTGATTTGTCCTACCAAATTTAATGAGGTCATAGCTGCAACTAGGAAGGCTGCAGGATTTAATGAGGATACACATTTGTACACAACACCTAGCCTGGCACTGAAAGTCGGATATACACTGGTGACGGCTGCCAAAGTCCTTATGGGAAATGCTCTGTTGCAAGCAGATGCTGGTTTGGAAAAGAAATGCAAACAGTTCATCAAATCATATACTCTCAAGTGGGAAGCAGAAGTAAGCACACATGCACTGCGTACATTAAAAGTAAACAAGAGAAATACATCAAGGCTGCTTCCTTTGACAACAGATGTTGTTGCACTGTCCAATTATGTGAGAAAAGAAACAAAAGAGGGAAAACAGAAGCTGAACAGCTGCAGTAGTGATGAGACCCTTGACAGATGGAAACAGTTGGCTGAGGTTACCCTGACCCAGGTGTGTGTTTTCAACAGGAAGCGTCCGGGAGAAGTTTCAAAGATGCCCCTCAGTGATTACAAGTGTATCACAAAAGGAGAAGGTGGAATATTTGGTGAAGGCCTAACCAAATGGGAAAAGGCGTTGTGCAATGTGGTATGGAGGGTGGAGATTAATGGGAAATGCAATAACACTGTACCCGTTTTGCTAACAGATGACATGAAAGGCAGCATTGACTTGTTGATGGAGAAAAGGTCACAAGTAGTCAATGATGGAAATCCCTACTTGTTTGCAAACCCCGATGGAAGAGGCCACTTGAGAGCAACTGATACAGTGCGAAATCATGCCCAAAAGTGTGGAGCAAAGTATCCAGATCAGCTTAGATTGACAAAACTCAGGAAGCACATTGCTATCAGCTCTCAGATCATGAATTTGAAGGATAATGAAGTGGACATTTTAGCCACCTTCATGGGCCATGACATAAGAACCCACAGAGCCTACTACCGCCTGCCAGATGCGTCACTGCAAGTAGCAAAGATTTCTAAAGTACTCTTCAGCATGGAGAAGGGAGACCTAAAGGCAATGGCAGGAAAGACGTTGGATGATGTTCGTGTAGATGCAGATGAAGGTATGACTATTTTTTATGTTTTGTGCTAGATAGAATGGCTGAGAATATGCCATACCATTTTCATTTCCTTCTACTTTTATCTAAAGTGATATCTGATTGGTTAGTGAGATCATAACGGTTTCTAGTTTGAGATTACATTAGGCCAGAAAACTTTTATGTTACATCTCAATCATTCATTTCACTCTCATACAACACAGTTTTTATATTGTATAATTTCCTTAGTTTTGTATGCTTGCTATATCCTTCAGTTTGTGAAGTTCCATGCTTTTGGTAAGCAAACTGGGATGTCTTCATTAGTACCTCCAGTTTTAATAAGAATTGATCCGAGATACAATATATGGGAAGCTGCCAACATTTCAAATACTTGAATATGTGATTTGATTTTTGTGTCGCCTTACTGAACGTTCATGGTGGCACATACTAATCCAAATTATCTATGTCCGTCTTTCCATTAACCGATTCGGTTAACGTTTTCGGTTAACCCTTCTAAAAATGCTCCGCAGGCTAAACGCTATGCTTGATTTACTCCAAAACTTGGTAGGATGATCCGCAGGTTAAACGCTATGCCCGATTTACTTCTAACTTGGTAGGGTGATAGAGTGAGGTGCCACAATATCATGTGTTGCTTTGAGCTGTATTATTTGCATATTCATGAATTTCAATTAGCTTATTTGCAATGCAATTTAGGTTAACCTTAAAAAAAATGCTCTGCAGGCTAAACGCTATACCTGATTCATTTGAAACCTGGTAGGGTGACAGACTGAGGTGCCAAGATGTTGTGTGATGCTTTTCATTGCATTATTTGCATAATCATGACATTTAATGAGCTAATTTGCATATTTTGATATATTTTGGATACTCATGTGTTTTAAAAAAATGATGACACTTGCAGAATTGTCTCTCTAAATACACTTTGTATTGAAGAGTAGTTGTGGTACCAGCTGTGCTGTTTACATGAAAAGCAAAACAGGGATGACTATCCACAGCTGTCTGCTATGAACTTACCCTTGCAAAGATTATAATGTACATGTATGTTATTTTTCACCTGCTCTTGTTAAATCTGTGTTTGTTTTTTGTTTTTCAGAATGCAACATAGATCCAGATGTTGATGATGATCCTGACAACGAAGTGAACAGGCCCGATGATGCTGTTTTGATGGATGAGATGTCAGACAAAGAAAATGAAGGTGTGAATGAATTACTTTGTTATATCCTTTGTTAGGCCTCCGTTACGAAGTAGCCGGAGGCATTATGTTTTCGGGTTGTCCGTCCGTCCGTCCGTCCGTCCCGTTCTCGTGATCGCGTTATCTGAAGAACCGATTGATGGATTCCTGCCAAACTTTGGTCATGTATGTATCTTGCAGAGCCGATGGACTGATAAGATTTTGGGGTCACAAGGTCAAAGGTCAAAGGTCACAGGGCTCATTATGTATGAAAAACAGCTCGTGATCGCGTTATCTCAAGAACCGATTGATGGATTCCTGCCAAACTTAGGTCATGTATGTATCTTGCAGAGCCAATGAACTGAGTAGATTTATGGGTCATGAGGTCAAAGGTCAAATGTCATGGGCTCATTATGTATGCAAAAACAGCTTTATCATTAGAACTGACAGATGGATTACTATTTAATTCAGGACATCTTGCAGAGCCAATGAACTGAGTAGATTTTAGGGTCATGAGGTCAAAGATCAAAGGGTCATATATGTATATGAGAAATTGCTTGTAATCACGATATTCTGAGAACCTGTTAATGGATTACAATGAAATTCGAATTTGAAAAATTTCTTCTGTTTTGGTTTGTAAACTTGCTCTATGACGGAGGCATCATTTTCGAATGCGCGCAGTCGAAGTTCCATCTAGTTTATCCTTACTTTGATTATTCCAGATGCCCTCAACAGGTGATTATCCTTGTGTCACTATTTGAATTTTAGCATTCGCTTAGTTTGAATTCTGGCTAAATGGCACTCCTAATGCAGACAGCTTTAAATGAAGAACTAGCTAAAAGTAATGTAAATTGTAACTTTAAAAAAAAAATCAAAATATAACCATTCCACTCTTCTCTCAGCTACCATCTTCTGCATTTGGTTAAGTTTTTTAAAATCTGTCATTGAACCTGAAACATTAATTGTGTTTCCCTACTTATTTGTCTAATTCACTATTAAAGGTATGAGCATGCCGCAGCAAAGCAGAAAGAAGAGTGACCAAGTTGCAAACAAGGAAAGTGACCGTGGTGCCAGCAGAAAGAAAAGGAGTATCAGACAATCTTGGACAGCTGAAGAAAAACAAGCAATACACAGACACTTTAAAGAAGAACTACGCTCACGCCAACTGCCCGGTAAAGAAAAAATAATGAAGTACTGCAAGATGGATGCAGACCTGAAGGGTCGTACTAAAAGGTGGACAACAGTCAAAGATTTCATTAGAAACCAAATTAGAAAGACAAATCCACTGGATTTTTAGTGAATTTTCAACCTGTTATGAGTGAAATTAATCATGTTCATCACACTCCGCAATTTTGGATGAAATCTTTTCAGGTACTGACATGCGTAAAATGTGGTTGCTTCTTATTCATATAACCCACTTACTGGTTTCCTTGATGAAGGGCTGTGCTTTGGAAGAGGTGCACCTTTATATAGGTTAACAGTTAACTCCATGGCCAGGAAGCATACTGTGTGTAAAGCAGTGTATGGTTCTGCAAGTCAAATGGGAACTTAATAGGAAAAACTTAATTACCTGCCCAGTTGGTCAGGGCCAGGGAGTAGACTTGTGTCTAACAGTATGTATACTGTATAGAAGATTGTAAGGCAAATGGGAACTTTTGTGCTAAAGTTGTTTGATAAGCCCCAGTTTGCCAGGTTAACGTTTTGCAGTTTAAATGATGACTTACAGGTCAATTTTATCAGCTCCCATATCACCAGATGGTCAACGTCAGTGAGCATCACATGTGTAACAATGTGCATAAAGGTTTACAGGTCAAACTCCAACTTTGCTCACTTCCCCTAGATTAGGTTCATGGTTGATAGGACTCGTGATAGGACTAGATGTATAATGTTTTCCATATCAACTGGGAATTAAGAGCCAACTGTGATCAGGTCCTCAGTTGGCTTAGACCATGACAAGGAAGCATCCACATGTGTACACTATGTAAAATAAAGTTTGCAGGTCAAATAGGGACTTTAGGCCAACTTTGCTTGGCTCCCCAGTTAAATAGGCCAGTATGTAATGTTTTGCAATCAACTAGTGACTTATGGGCAATTTTGATCAGGTCCTCAGTTGGCTTGGGTCCGATTACCAGGAAGCATCCGCATGTGTACATTGTGTGAAAGTTAAGTTTGTAGGTCAAATGGGCACTTTTGGTCAACTTTACTTGGCTCACCAGTTGATCAGGGCCATGATGACTCGTCAAAGGACCGCTATGTATAATGTTTGGATTTAAGAGCCAACTGTGATGATCGAGGTCCTCAGTTGGCTAGTTCCAGCTGATGAGGAAGCATCCACATTGTGTAAACTAAAGTTTGCACGTCAAATGGGGACTTATGGCTAACTTGACTCGTCAAAGGCCCGCTACTTGCAAAATTTAGATTTTTAAGTACATTGCAGATCAAATGGGACATAGCTACCACCTTTGATCCTCAATTAGTCAAGGCCAGGTGAAGTCCCATGAAATTGAAAATTGTGTAAAAAGTAACATGTCTAATTTTGATTTATGAGACAACTTGGTTAGCAGTTGGGTTTTGACTGTTGGTCAATTACCATGGACCTTTGGCCTTTATTAGACTTTATAAATATCTCACCACTCTTGTCCAATTTCATCTAAGTTTGGACCCTTTTTTTCAAAAAAATCATCAAAAAGTAGACCATTTGCCCCTTTTGTGAAATTTAATCAGGTCCTCGCACTCAGCTATTGGGTAGGGCCAGATAACCATTAAAGCATAATCATGTGTTCAATGTGTTTCTATTAAGTTATGTCTGCAGATCAAATGGGACTTTGTACCATCTATGATCAGATCCCCAGTTAGTCAAGGCCAAATTGTGAATAAAGTTTTACAGATCAAATGTGGACTCAAAGCTTGCCAGCTTCGATAATTTTCCAGTTGCAGTCAATTATCAGGGAGCATTGACCAATGTGTAACAGTTTGTATAAAGATTTGCAGGGTAAGTGGGGTATATTTCTGCGACAAACTATGATCAGCTTCTGAGCCAAGAACATTGTTTATTTAAGGATGCACTCAGCAACATGCTTTATGCAGTATAGTTCATCTCGTATGTAACTCAAAAACTATTGATGGGAAGTGTATAAAGGTATACATTTTCTGGCTGAAAATGACCTGTTAAATCCATTGAACACATACAATTTGGACAACAATTTATCATTTTTTTTACCCATTTTTTTCGACCACCATAAATAAAATATCCTTGCAACAAAAAATTATTTTCCTAGTGTCCAAAATATAACTCACAATGTACCAAAAATATAATAACCAAGTTTGAACTTATGAGTTGTGGGCTATAAAAAAAGTTCTAGGGCCTAATTACAAAAAAACGTTACTAGATTTTAGTAGGTACAATGTATTCTGTATGAAATCTTAAATCAGAAATGTTTTATTTTTGAGTCCTGAGGGTTCAAAACTCATATAAACTATTAAAAATGAAATGGCTGAAATTATGATTTTATGCAGAAACATGGATTTTCAGTTGCATTTTCAATCTCATCTTGAAAACCCCAAGATCCTGTGTCTCGATCCTGACTTTGGTATACGGTTGCCGACAATATGCTGCATCCGATGGTACATTAGACATTTTTTCCAATTGAATTTATATGGATTTGAGAGTAAACGTCCACATGGTCTCACCATCTGTTTACATTGCTTGCTGTTTCCATGGGCGTTGTGTCACGTAGATAGATTGCGCGGATATTGCACATCGTGTTGCAATGTGACGGGACACGTAGCATGCATCGCATAAACGGACACTGTCATTTTGCGTTAAAAAAGGTTTCATCTGTAGTTTTGTTAGATTTTAAACCTGAAAAGGGTCCACAAAACAGTTTTTGATGGTTCAATGTTTATATTAGCATCACAGAATTTACTGACATGATGGAACAGAGTTTGAAGATAGCAATAAAAAAAAAATCATTTAAGGGTATGGCAAACTTTGACGTTGCTGGGTGCATCCTTAAGTTGTAGGTAATTACATGTTTTAAGATGTTAAAAGTTGTGTAGATCAAATGGGGACTTTGCAGGCCAACCTTGATTATTACCTCCCGGCTGGTCGTCCTAGGAATTGAATAGCCCATGTATAAAGGTTTTCAGCTTAAACGGGGACATATGATGCTCACTTGTGTTGACCCAGCTGGGGAGATAATAAGAGTTAGCCCCAAAGTCCCTTTGCAAACATGAGATGCTCCATTGCATTTCTCCAATCTGTGATCTGATCAAACTTGTTAAGGTACTATGCCCATTCAAGTTTGATATCTCCTCATTTGGCTGGGATCAGAAGCATCTTCGTTCCTGTACTGTGTAGAGTAGCAACTCATTTACACAAAGTTGGTGGGGGTTTGGATTTAGGTTTGTGTTATCAGGATAGAATGAAATTTACAAGAACACCTTGGAAATTGAATTCCTCTTTGTATTATTTGGAACTTTGTGTTAAGAAAAGGGTTTGCAAGAACGAGTTGCCACTGTATGAGGTAATTTGTTGGTCAAACAGCGACTTATGGGTCAGCTTTGATAAGCTACAGAGTTGGTCACCTCCAATCTTGCATATACCATTGAGTGTATTCAATTTTTCATCCAGTGTTGTTTTGAACAGTTTTATAGTTTTACATACATGTACACAATCTATATAAAGTTCTGAAATGGATAGTGCATGCAAGAGTGTTTTGTTCATATATGAAAATGTGACATATTACAAATTTACCCTTGGTTCAGTTTGTTGTTATGAATTTCTGATGTTTGTGTTTGTTTTTGTTTTTTGTAAAGAGTGAGTTAAATGTCTTAACAAGACATGTTCTCATGCAATGCAATCAATGCAATCAATTGTTAATCTTTTCCTGTTATGTGGAAAAAAATGTGTATGCTTTAAGTAATGAATACCCTTTGTTTCATCACAACTTCTGTAGTGACATCACCTGCAAAGAACACTTTTTCTGGGTTTGAATTCCAAGCGTGATGACCACCGCCAATTATAAGTGTGGGTTCTGCTTCTAAAGGAACATTAAAAAAATAGTTTTTATTGAATTGAATCTTGTCTTCCTGATGATTTATAAAATATTTTAGATGGGAATCTGTAGATGAGTTATACAACAAATGATAAATGTTTTATTCATCGGATAGAATATTTTCATTTTAGTGGAAGATTGGCCGTTCCGCCAGCTCCTGGTATGGTGCAACTAATCTTTCACCTCATGAAAATATTCTTACCAGAGCACTCTCAAATTATATGTATAACATTTTGTTATTTGATGTAGCTAGTATGAGCAATGTTGTAATACATTTGTTAGTTGTGTATTAAAATGTAACCACTAGCCTGTATTAAACAGTATATCATATTATAATAGTTAGATCAGGTATATACAGTTTACAATTCACCGTTCATAGTGTACATGTTAAAAAAGTTGATTGTTCAGTATCATTGCAGTTAAATGCTGGTTGACCAAAATTTGTGGAATGGCTGGTATTTCAGAAAAGGAGTTGAAACAGAAGGTCAGGTTTATCATTGAAGAAATATTATTTGGGCAAAAGCTGTTTTATATCAAATTCATTCTAAAAATAAATCATGTTTTGTATTATAGGTATACCTACACTACATTGTACATTACTCTGTATTTTACCAAAACGTCTGTAGTGACAAGCTACAGAGTTGGTCAACTCCAATCTTGCATATACCATTGAGTGTATTCAATTTTTCATCCAGTGTTGTTTTGAACAGTTTTATAGTTTTACATACATGTACACAATCTATATAGAGTTCTGAAATGGATAGTGCATGCAAGAGTGTTTTGTTCATATATGAAAATGTGACATATTACAAATTTACCCTTGGTTCAGTTTGTTGTTATGAATTTCTGATGTTTGTGTTTGTTTTTGTTTTTTGTAAAGAGTGAGTTAAATGTCTTGACAAGACATGTTCTCATGCAATGCAATCAATTGTTAATCTTTTCCTGTTATGTGGAAAAAAATGTGTATGCTTTAAGTAATGAATACCCTTTGTTTCATCACAACTTCTGTAGTGACATCACCTGTCAGGTTTATCATTGAAGAAATATTATTTGGGCAAAAGCTGTTTTATATCAAATTCATTCTAAAAATAAATCATGTTTTGTATTATAGGTATACCTACACTACATTGTACATTACTCTGTATTTTACCAAAATGTCTGTAGTGACATCACATGCTTTTCGTGCGTGCTTCATGATCGTTAAGATAAGGTGATTGAATAGGCATGGACAGGTTGATACGCTTGGAACGCAAACTAGTTGACGTCACTACAAATGTTTTGTGAAACAAAGGGTATTGTCGTCGTATTCAAATTTGAATTTAGATTCTCTGTAGGGCCCACCAGTGGGAATAGCCCAGCACCCATAGACAGTCAAAATGAAGAATGATGTGCAAAACTATAATGCTGGTTGAAGAGATGAATGATCACTATGTCTGGTTTGTCGTCTACGTCGGACTATAACCCAACTCCATGGACAATGTGACCTATTATCTGACATGAAAGTGATAATTTAAAATGTCTATATGTAGTCCATTTTCCAACAGTTTTGTTTGACTGTATTTCTTTGCCCAATACTTTTGTACAAAGAAGACAAGATTAGCACAAAAGTGATGTATTGGTCATGTTTTGATGTTACTATCCATCCACTAAAATGTAATGTTTATATGTTCATAACATATCACTTTGTAACCCGAGTTCTATACAAAAATGAAATGGATTATGGAATTCGGAATCCTGGGTTCAGAACACAAATATGCTGATACTTTCCACTTGCTTTTATTAACAAATGTAACTTTCATTCTTTAAATTAAGATCTTGATTAAAGAGACACGGGCATATTTGGGAAATATTTGTCCAACTCTGATATTTCTGTTGCGATCTTATTTTGATGTACACATCTTGACTGCCCAGCACGCCATTCCAAAGTGGATATTTTCAAAGCAGATACTAATGCCCTCGCTGGGACTGAAGGTTTTTGTAGGGATTTTAAATAAAATGTTATTATTCAGATCCATATTCATGCCGCCTTTAAAAGCAAAATCACCACTTACGATTTTTTTTTTTTTTAACAGCTTGAAGCGAAATACATTAGTTTTTATCATGTCAGATTTCAATTTTGTAACATCTAAACATGAAAATTAAGGTTTTGCAAAAACGCTATTCAGAAGCTTAGTACTCAAACTCTTTCTTGTGTATACCAAATTATGATAGAGGTAAATATTAATGTTATGTAGTTTGCTACTCCAATTTCAATATTGCAACACCATGATTCACTTTTATATGGGAATTTTTGTTTTTAAAGGTCACTGGGGGCTGATTTCACTGCAAAAGAAGGCATGAATATGGGTCTAAACAATCCCCAAGTTGCGAGTAACTCCTCTCCTACCATACCTGTATAACAGCCCACCTATGTGTTCGTTGTCCTCTGAACTGAGATGTATCATGTTTTGTTGGAACCTTGTTTTATAAGCCTTATTTTTTCAAAGTTGTCTTTAATAATAAAAACAGTTTTGCTGTATTTGAAAGGCATGTCGAAGTATTTTATTTTATATTAAAGGGGCATCTCATGTTTTTATGATTTTATTCCGGCTTATCTTGATACTCCACCATGTGAATGAAACAAGGTCGTAACTGACATTTTGGGCACAAATTAGTTTTCTTTTTATTTTGAAAGAATTAAATATTCATTTTTTAAATTAGACTTCAAGTCTCAAATTTAAACAGTTTTATTTTATAAAAGAAAGAAGATGGTAAGAGACAAAGAAAACAAAGTTGAACACAAAATGGCTTCTCCCGCAAAATGAAGAAAATGTAGATACGACCTTTGTTGCATGCACATGATGACTTATAAGTTTGCAAATGGTTGGTTTTTGACATATTCACCTGAAAAACAACAATATGGTAATAAGACTATCTTGGAAACACTTAGGAGGCATTAGATAGGATTTTTAGATAGGGTTTTTGCAAGTTTGTTCGTCAATCTGATAAATCTTCAGAAAACCTGTTACACTATGTTTAAGCATGATACACTCGCCAATTATACGATTTACTGGATTGATACAGCTATATTCACTATTAGTTATTTGATTTGAGAAATTTATTATGAAATGATTTCGTTCTGTGAACGGAAAGAAATTAAAATGTTCATACATTTTAGGATTTCTATCGTGAACATGTAGATCTGCAGAACAGGTGGCGAAGGTTTCAGATGGCATCAAAATCTGGGGTGGTTTTGTATAAATCCGGGGGGGGGGGAATGTTGTGGATCACGAAATGCCCCTTTAAATGTCTTTGAGTTGAAACATTTGAACTTGTCAATGAAGCAGCTGTGCTGTGCTATGTCCCGACCCTTTGAACCATAATGTAGGCACCCTTTTTCACCTGACAGTTATTATATTTAAAATGAAGACTTATAAGGAGAAGAAGTACCCGATTCACAAAATACTAGTTCATTTTGGAAAATGGCGTCGTAAACAAATTACCACCACGTTTAAATTTGTCATGACCTGTTTTCATGCACTCCACATACCTACTGTAAATTTCAGCTCTGATGACAAAATGAATGTGGTGTTTTGTTTTGTTTTCGGCCCCGGCTGGTTGGTGATGTAGCACTAGACGCATGAAAAGTGGGTTAAATACACCCTGAAATAAAGAAGTCCACGTTTTGACAGGAAGAAAAGCAGGTCCACGTTTTCATGTAGGGGTCAAGCGTTACCCAAGGTCCACAGTTCACAACATCGAGCCCTCGGTTACATTAAAGTCCACAGTAATTTTGTACTATTGAATCAGAAAGAGATTTAAACATGTTACTAAAAGGAATTCCTTTTTTTTCCAAACGAAGTTTTTAAATGAGAAATTTTGTACTAGTCATTTCCAAGTCAACATTATCAAAATACACCCTGAAATAAAGAAGTCCACGTTTTGACAGGAAGAAAAGCAGGTCCACGTTTTCATGTAGGGGACAAGCGTTCCCCAAAGCCCACAGTTCACCACATCGAGCCCTCGGTTACATTAAAGTCCACATTAATTTTGTAATATTGAAATCGGGAAGAGATTTAAACATGTTACTAAAGGGAATTCCTTTTTTTTTTCCAAATGAAGTTTTTAAATGAGAAATTTTGTACTAGTCATTTCCAAGTCAACATAAAAAAACACCCTAAAATAAAGAAGTCCACGTTTTGACAGGAAGAAAAGCAGGTCCACGTTTTCATGTAGGGGACAAGCGTTCCCCAAAGTCCACAGTTCACCACATCGAGCCCTCGGTTACATTAAAGTCCACATTAATTTTGTAATATTGAAATCGGGAAGAGATTTAAACATGTTACTAAAAGGAATTCCTTTTTTTTTCAAAATGAAGTTTTTAAACGAGAAATTTGTACTAGTCATTTCCAAGTCAACATTATCAAAATACACCCTGAAATAAAGAAGTCCACGTTTTGACAGGAAGAAAAGCAGGTCCACGTTTTCATGTAGGGGTCAAGCGTTACCCAAAGTCCACAGTTCACAACATCGAGCCCTCGGTTACATTGAAGTCCACAGTAATTTTGTACTATTGAATCGGAAAGAGATTTAAACATGTTACTAAAAGGAATTCCTTTTTTTTCCAAACGAAGTTTTTAAATGAGAAATTTTGTACTAGTCATTTCCAAGTCAACATTATCAAAATACACCCTGAAATAAAGAAGTCCACGTTTTGACAGGAAGAAAAGCAGGTCCACGTTTTCATGTAGGGGACAAGCGTTCCCCAAAGCCACAGTTCACCACATCGAGCCCTCGGTTACATTAAAGTCCACATTAATTTTGTAATATTGAAATCGGGAAGAGATTTAAACATGTTACTAAAGGGAATTCCTTTTTTTTTTCCAAATGAAGTTTTTAAATGAGAAATTTTGTACTAGTCATTTCCAAGTCAACATAAAAAAACACCCTAAAATAAAGAAGTCCACGTTTTGACAGGAAGAAAAGCAGGTCCACGTTTTCATGTAGGGGACAAGCGTTACCCAAAGTCCACAGTTCACCACATCGAGCCCTCGGTTACATTAAAGTCCACATTAATTTTGTAATATTGAAATCGGGAAGAGATTTAAACATGTTACTAAAAGGAATTCCTTTTTTTTTCAAAATGAAGTTTTTAAACGAGAAATTTGTACTAGTCATTTCCAAGTCAACATTATCAAAATACACCCTGAAATAAAGAAGTCCACGTTTTGACAGGAAGAAAAGCAGGTCCACGTTTTCATGTAGGGGTCAAGCGTTACCCAAAGTCCACAGTTCACAACATCGAGCCCTCGGTTACATTGAAGTCCACAGTAATTTTGTACTATTGAAATCGGGAAGAGATTTAAACATGTTACTAAAAGGAATTCCTTTTTTTTCTCCAAATGAAGCTTTTAAATGAGAAATTTAGTACTAGTCATTTCCAAGTCAACTCCAAAATACACCCTGAAATAAAGAAGTCCACGTTTTGACAGGAAGAAAAGCAGGTCCACGTTTTCATGTAGGGGTCAAGCGTTACCCAAAGTCCACAGTTCACCACATCGAGCCCTCGGTTACATTAAAGTCCACAGTAATTTTGTAATATTGAAATCGGGAAGAGATTTAAACATGTTACTAAAAGGAATTCCTTTTTTTTTTTCCAAATGAAGCTTTTAAATGAGAAATTTAGTACTAGTCATTTCCAAGTCAACATTATCAAAATACACCCTGAAATAAAGAAGTCCACGTTTTGACAGGAAGAAAAGCAGGTCCACGTTTTCATGTAGGGGACAAGCGTTACCCAAAGTCCACAGTTCACATCATTGAGCTCTCGGTTACATTGAAGTCCACATTAATTTTGTACTATTGAATCGGAAAGAGATTTAAACATGTTACTAAAAGGAATTCCTTTTTTTCCAAATAAATTTTTAAACGAGAAATTTGTACTAGTCTTTTCCAAGTCCACATCAAAATACACCCTGAAATAATGAAGTCCACGTTTTGACAGGAAGAAAAGCAGGTCCACGTTTTCATGTAGGGGACAAGCGTTACCCAAAGTCCACAGTTCACAACATCGAGCCCTCGGTTACATTGAAGTCCACAGTAATTTTGTACTATTGAAATCGGGAAGAGATTTAAACATGTTACTAAAAGGAATTCCTTTTTTTTCTCCAAATGAAGCTTTTAAATGAGAAATTTAGTACTAGTCATTTCCAAGTCAACTCCAAAATACACCCTGAAATAAAGAAGTCCACGTTTTGACAGGAAGAAAAGCAGGTCCACGTTTTCATGTAGGGGTCAAGCGTTACCCAAAGTCCACAGTTCACCACATCGAGCCCTCGGTTACATTAAAGTCCACAGTAATTTTGTAATATTGAAATCGGGAAGAGATTTAAACATGTTACTAAAAGGAATTCCTTTTTTTTTTTCCAAATGAAGCTTTTAAATGAGAAATTTAGTACTAGTCATTTCCAAGTCAACATCAAAATACACCCTAAAATAAAGAAGTCCACGTTTTGACAGGAAGAAAAGCAGGTCCACGTTTTCATGTAGGGGACAAGCGTTACCCAAAGTCCACAGTTCACCACATCGAGCCCTCGGTTACATTAAAGTCCACAGTAATTTTGTAATATTGAAATCGGGAAGAGATTTAAACATGTTACTAAAAGGAATTCCTTTTTTTTCTCCCAAATGAAGCTTTTAAATGAGAAATTTAGTACTAGTCATTTCCAAGTCAACATCAAAATACACCCTAAAATAAAGAAGTCCACGTTTTGACAGGAAGAAAAGCAGGTCCACGTTTTCATGTAGGGGACAAGCGTTCCCCAAAGTCCACAGTTCACCACATCGAGCCCTCGGTGAAGCTTTTAAATGAGAAATTTAGTACTAGTCATTTCCAAGTCAACTCCAAAATACACCCTGAAATAAAGAAGTCCACGTTTTGACAGGAAGAAAAGCAGGTCCACGTTTTCATGTAGGGGTCAAGCGTTACCCAAAGTCCACAGTTCACCACATCGAGCCCTCGGTTACATTAAAGTCCACAGTAATTTTGTAATATTGAAATCGGGAAGAGATTTAAACATGTTACTAAAAGGAATTCCTTTTTTTTTTTCCAAATGAAGCTTTTAAATGAGAAATTTAGTACTAGTCATTTCCAAGTCAACATCAAAATACACCCTAAAATAAAGAAGTCCACGTTTTGACAGGAAGAAAAGCAGGTCCACGTTTTCATGTAGGGGTCAAGCGTTACCCAAAGTCCACAGTTCACCACAGTGGCGGATCCAGGGGGGCCCCCCCCCCCCCCCCCCTGGGCACAAAAAAGAAGGAGAAAAAAAGTGGGACAAAAGGAAGGGAAAAAAAAGGGGGAAAAAAGAAGGGAAAAAAAAGATGGGAAAAAAAAAGAATGAAAAAAAAAGAGAGAGAGAGAAAGAAAAGAAGGGAAAGAAAGAAGAGGAAGAAGAAAAGAAAAGGAGATCGGGGGCGAAAGGGCCTCGCCTCCCAGGCTGTTGCCTCCCCCCCCCCCCCCCCGCAATCAAAAAAATAAGAGAGAAGGAAGGAAATGGAAAGAAGAAAGGAAAAGAGGAGATAAACGGAAGGAAAATTGAGGAAGAAGAAAAGAAAAGAAGGGGGTATCAGTTGCAATTTTCCCGCCAACAAGTTGTGGATCGGGGTGGGGTGAGGCAAAACGCCCTTGCTCCCCCCCCCCCCCCCCCCCAGCAAACCTAAAAGAGAGAGAAGGAAGGGAAGGGAAAGAGGAGAGAAAGGGAAAGAAATAAAGAGAAAGAAGAAAGGTAAGGGAGATCAGTTGCGATTTTTCCGCCAACAAAGTGTAGATCAGAGGGGGGGGGGGGGGAGGGGGAGGGGGGGGGCACTGGCGTACTGAGGGGGCTCGGGGGAAATCAAATGTTAACGTAGTTTATTTCTAATTCCATAACGGTGGTTTACACATAATGCTGAAATTACATAATTTTCAGAGATTTTTCCTCATTTTTTAGTAAATTATACTTTTTATGCGCTTGTTGTAAAATGACAAACTCCTAAATTTACAGCCAGGCAAGAAATATGCTTCTTGAGATGCCTACATGTCAGGGCTCGGGAGCCTCCAGCCCCCCCCCCCCCCCCCCCCCCCCTCCCCACTTTTTTGAAAAAGAATATTAAAAAGAAATAGAAAGAAAGAGAGCAAGAAAGAAATAATAATAATTACAGTGCTTATATAGCGCCTAACACTTACTTTGTCAGAAGTCTCTAAGCGCTCTACAATAATGCAGCATAATTACCCTGGCTTTAGCAGTGCAGCTGTTACGCGCGCTGCGTTTCAAGGAATAAATTCCTACCAGGTACATTTTACTTCACTTGGGTGGAGTGTGGCAAATGTAGACCAATGTCTTGCCAAAGGACATAAGTGCAGCGGCGGGACTCGAACCGCGGGCCTTGTGATCGACAGTCCGGCGACGTATCCACTCGACCACAACACCTCTACTAGAAAGAATAGTTAACTGCCAGTGTCACAACAAAATACGGTATTAAAAAATGCTCATGTGACCGTAATTAAACGCCTAAAACCCATAAGCTTCAGGGGGCTCTGCCCCCGGGACCAAACCAAGGGCCCTAAGATGGGCCCCTTGATACTCATCTGACCGTAAGTTAGTGCCTAAAACCCTTGAGCTTCTGGAGATCCGCCCGCTGGACCTCACGCCAATCAGTGTTCTGCCAGTGTCACAAATAAGGTACTTGATACAAAATATGCTCGTCTGACCGTAATCAAATGCCTAAAACCCCTGATATTCCGGGGTGTTCGCACCCTCGACCCCACCAGGGGCCCTAAGGCGGGCCCCTGAATGCTTATCTGTGTGTAATGTATTGCCTTAAACCCCTGAGTTTCCGGGGGCGGACAAAGTAGCAAAATATGTTCATCTGACCGCAGGCGCGTAGCCAGGGGGTTGTGGGGGCGGCCCCCCAAAAAAAACGCTGGCCAAAAAAAGGGAGGAGAGAAAAGGAAGAGGACGTAGGCAGAAAAAGAAGCAGACAATAAAACAGTTTTGAAAATCAGACAAGGATTAAGAGTCGAAAACGGTACAACGAATCGTCTTCTTTCTCTAATAATTTAATGAAATGTCAAAGCTTCCGCGCTTCGCGCAGGAGGGGGTGGGACTGAATTGAGACAAGGATTAAGAGAAGAGAACGGTACAGCGAATCATCTTCTTTCTTAAATAATTTTAATGAAACGTCAAAGCTTTCGCGCGGGAGGGGGGGGGTGAACAGAATTCAGACGAGGATTGAGAGTCGAGAACGGTACAACGAATCGTCTCCTTTCTCTAATAATTTAATGAAACGTCAAAGCTTCCGTGCTTCGCGCAGGAGGGGGGAGACTGAATTCAGACAAGGATTAAGAGTCGAGAACGGTACAATGAATCGCCTTCTTTCTCTAATAATTTAATGAAACGTCAAAGCTTCCCTGCTTCGCGCAGGAGGGGGAGACTGAATTCAGACAAGGATTAAGAGTCAAGAATGGTAATACGAATCGTCTTGTTTCTCTAATAATTTAATGAAACGTAAAAGCTTCCGTGCTTCGCACGGGAGGGGGGGGGGGTAAACTGAATTCAGACGAGGATTAAGAGTCGAGAACGGTACGATGAATCGCCTTCTTTCCCTAATGATTTAATGAAAGGTAAAAACTTCCGCGCCTCACGCGGCAGGGGGGGGGGAACTGAAATCAGACGAGGATTATTGTCGAGAATGGTACAACGAATCGTCTTCTTTCTCTAATAATTTAATGAAACGTCAAAGCTTCCCTACTTCGCGCAGGAGGGGGGAGACTGAATTCAGACAAGGATTAAGAGTCAAGAATGGTAATACGAATCGTCTTGTTTCTCTAATAATTTAATTAAACGTAAAAGCTTCCGCGCTTCGCGCGGGAGAGGGGTTAACTGAATTCAGACGAGGATTAAGAGTCGAGAACGGTACAATGAATCGCCTTCTTTCCCTAATGATTTAATGAAAGGTAAAAGCTTCCGCGCTTCGCGCGGGAGGAGGGGGGGGGAACTGAATTCAGACGAGGATTAGGAGTCGAGAACGGTACAACGAATTGTCTTCTTTCTCTAATGATCTAATGAAACGTAAAAGCTTCCGCGCTTCGCGCAGGAGGGGGAAAACTGTATTCAGACGAGGATTATTTTCGAGAGCGGTACAACGGATCGTCTTCTTTCTCTAATAATTTAATGAAACGTCAAAGCTTCGGCGCTTTGCGGAGGAGGGAGGGGAAAATCGCCCCTTCCTGCACCCCCCCCCCCCCCCATTACGTCATTGCTAGTCACCATTACGTACCAATATTTGGCTCGCATAATTTCAAATTTGGGCCCCCCCCCCCCTAAGAAATCCTGGATCCGTGCCTGGTTCACCACATCGAGTCCTCGGTTACATTAAAGTCCACATTAATTTTGTACTATTGAAATCGGAAAGAGATTTAAACATGTTACTAAAAGGAATTTCTTTTTTTTCCAAATGAAGTTTTTAAATGAGAAATTTGTACTAGTCATTTCCAAGTCAACATTATCAAAATACACCCTGAAATATAGATGTCCACGTTTTGACAGGAATAAGAGAGCAGGTCCGCGTTTTCATGTAGGGGTCAAGCGTTATCTCAAGTCCACAGTTCACCACATTGAGCCCTAGGTTACATTAAAGTCCACAATTGTACTGTTGAAATTTTGGAAAATTCGAAAGAGATTTAGAAGGAACTTCTTTTTTTCAAATGAAGTTTTTAAATGAGAAACATCTACTGATCATGTGTAGTCAACATTATGATAATACCCCCTGAAATAAAGAAGTCCACGGTTTGACAGAAAGAATGGCAGGTCCACGTTTTCCTGCGCGCGCGAGTATGTGTGTGTGTACGTGTGTGTATGTGTGTGCGTGTGCGCGCGAGCGTGCGTGTTTGTATGTGTGTGTGTAATGAATAGTGGAAGTGCACGTAGCTCTGTGTGGTATAGTGGAGTGGAAACAACAACATGAACAGAGTACTTTAGAGAGCTTGGATTACTGGCTAATGCACCTGTCTTTACAGTTTGTATTGGTACAGGTGAAAACTCAATCGAAATAACGCCACTTCGCAACAGGCCTAACTTACTATGTCGCTCACACATGCGCGTCTGATGCCGATTTGTATAGGACTGTTCATGTAATTAGCTCAGTACCAAGCTTTGTGTTCGCTGGAGCATAGAAAATATATTAAGTATTTGAAAAACGTAAAAGGAGATTGTGATCAGAGTCAAATTCACTAAAAGGTATTGCGAAAATTACAGTTGTCCTCATTTTGTTTGCATTGTAAATACACAAACCACATACATTTTTTAATCGTATTTGAGCGGGAAAATAAGTGCGCACTGTTATTTGGTAGAGGGGATGTGTGGGTGTGACAGCCCGGTTCAAAGTATCTTCATGAAAATATATGAATAGGATATGTAAAATTATATAAAATATGAGCATTATATGTCGGAGTTGTTGTCACTTCTTTATTGAATTGCAGATGTGATTGTATACGGACTTGTTAAAAAGCACCTTGAAAACTGAATCTTTTTAAATATCGCATTCAAATTATCCACAAACAAGTGTACGAATAATCAAATCAATTATAGTGGGTAATTAAAAGATTCCTTTATTCAATAACGTTACCTGAAATTTTTACTTTCCGTATATTGCATTGAATGATTGTACACATAACAATTCTTGATTACATCTGTGTATTTGAGAAGACATGTCATCGATATTTTCCAATATTTTATGTAAGTCTAATTTTTTTTCTATTTTGAATTACATCCTAGGTTAATGACCTATTCCTCTCACTTTGAGTTAATTGTATTTCTTTTGTCATAATATTTCTGTGCTAACTTGTAATTTGTATCTCTTATCTTGGTGTGCGTGAATGTGTGCATGAAGTGTGATTGTGTGCTATTAAAACTGTATGGATATATCTCGGCATGTATTTCCTTTCAATCAAGTAAATGATGTAGAGTTTAAATGTATGTTTTCTGAAGTTCAAAATGATATTACTAAATAATTACTTAAATGAGAAGAAAAAAAGTAATCGAGTTGTAACCGTGGTCATTTTTGTTTTTTCACTTTGGCTGGAGATTATTCGTAATTCTTGATATTATGCTATTATTGTCGAATTGGTTAATAAACCGAATATATAAAACTTGTAAAAATCTAGTATTTATTAGTAATGATGGGGGAAAAATATTAGCACTCTACCCTGTCAATGCAACTTTTCCGTTGTGAATTTTAAAATTTATGAATTAAAATGCGACCAAGATAACGGGAACACAAATGATTTAATTTGTTCAGTCTATTTTTTTTATTGTATATTTATTCAGAATCTGTCTCGCAGTATGACGCTGAATTGAACAATATTTGTTACAAATAATACAAAATAAATAGAACGCAATAAGTCTATATCAATAAATTAAAAGGAAATACAAATTATGCGCGATGATATGCGATTTTGGTGTGAATAAGATTTGTATTGTTTTTTTTTATATAAATACTTGTTTTTTCTTTCTTTTTCAATAGTTTTCTTTATTGATTTTAAACAATACAAATCAATCTTAGACATAAAATATAGTTGTTTTTCCTTGACATGAATTCAAAACATTTTCGTTACATAGATTGAACGATTGATGAAAACAAAAATGAAATCAGTTGTAACATTAAACAAATAACCTCATCCAACCGAACACATTACTACCTTCTCCCCCACCATGCGACACATACACACACACACACACCACCGGACCATACTTCTACACATATACCACACACTGTTCCTAGCTCCCTCAGAATATCCCAAATTGGAGCGACAGACAATAGAAACAATCTATTTTTTAAAAATCCTTTAAAAGAGGCTACGATAGCCATAATAGCCCAGTGTTAACATTTCATGAAAACTTCACCTGTTCCCACTTCTGTAAATATACGGCTAATTTACCTGCCCTCCCTGCAATATTTTTTCTTATTCCCTAAATTCCTACAGTTCTTTTGGGGGTTTATATTTTAACTCCCCCAAAGACAATATTACGGACTTTCCCCTGCATATGTATCCAATATTTCATTGCAAAAATAATTGTATTAAATATCGTTATTCGTTGGAAATTACCTGACAACCCTAAATTAATATTTACCCAGTCGATATAGTTTAATTCCCTTAGCTCAAACTTAGCTATTACATTCTGCCATACCATTTGAACATGTACACACGCCCAGAACAAGTATAAATATGTTTAAATCTTTTGCTTACAAAATGAGCACAAGTTATCTTCAACAAAGCCGAATCTGAAGAAGTGTTTTCTAGTATATATTGCTTCATGAAGCAGTTTATACTGAATTTCTCTTAGTCTGTTAAACAAGAGTAACTTTCCTAGGCCTACTAAATATCTCCCTACATACCTCATTTGAAAAATCTGAAAATTCCCGTCCATAATTAATCTTCAAAGCAAATACATTTTGTAACTTCTCTATAAAATATTCATAAACCTTCCTCGATAATACATCTTTGAGGGGCTTCACATTACTACTAAAATGCATTAAAATATCATACTCTTTTACATCCACTAAACTCCAGTTATCCCTTTTTCCGCTTCTCCAAATAGCTTCCCCAATATTCCATACATCAACAATTTTGTTTCATTTTAACCCCAAATGTTGAAAATGAGAAATTGACCGCATGCCATTTTCAGCAAAAATATCTTGAATTGAAATTATATTGCGTGTAAACAACTCCTCATCAAAAATCTTTTTCTTTTTCAATAAGGAGTTTGTATTGTTAAAATAATTGGATTATTCTTTTCTTCAAAATTCCTACAACCTTCTAACTCTTCCCATGCTTTGATCATTTCTAAAAAGAACTTAGGTACTTTGAAACTGAATAACTTGGAATCACAGTTACACAAAACAATAAATCTACCCCTACCATACACACACACACACACACACGAAATAAATGAGCTGTATAACATTTATATATTATCTGGTAGAAAGAGAGGCAGAAAAAGAGAGAGATAGAGAGAGAGAGAGAGAGAGATATCAGGAACCAATAGGAGAAGATGAACATAATCGAAGAGGGAGTGGGAAAGGGAAACACCTAGTGGAAAAGAGGTAAAATACGGAATACGACACAGTGACCACGGTTGTGTAAAATTAAAAAGAAAAGAAACAAAGGGGTGATAAACGATGCAATAATAAATGGAAATGGAAATGCATTATATAAGTTTGACTCCATAGATGGCGCAATTTAACTGAGTGTATCGTCATCATTGCATCTTCTTAATTAACTTCAGATTAAACCTTTTCAAGCCTTTTCAAACTTAAATTATTATTTTCTTAATGGTTTCACGAGACCAATAGATGACCTTCTTTTCTATACACCATAATTTATCTGCGGTTGTAAAAACAATGTGGTTCAGTTTAAGAGACCTAAAACCTGTGGATGGCCTAATCAGTAACACCATTTTATATTGGTGTATTTTTCTGACTAATTAAAATGTATCGAAGAATTGATACATAATGCACAACTTAAGTGTTCGATTCATGTTAGTTCCCCAAAAATAATGATTTGTACCAATTGACAATTTATCACATATTCAATCACAAAATACATAGCGAGAAAAAAAAGGAATTGTTTAACCCTGTAACATAAAAAGTTACAAGTACACGTTTCTCCCCAAAATTTACGGTATCTCCTTCAATCGATGCTTGCTTATACCTCATGAGTGGTAACTTATGCATATTTTCTGTGACAGATAGATATGATCATGATGAAATATAATTGCTGCCGCATGATGGGCTAGATATAACATAACTTTACGATTGCCTAGATGTCAACTTTGAAGTTACATGCCCCTATTGGCATACTACAATCTGCCGTTAGATTTTACTTTGTGTGCATTAAGAAAATAATATATGCCATTTGAGAAACTCACTCATTTAACAGCCAATCACTGGCGTACCTATGGGGGGGGCAGGGGGCAGAGTGCCCCCCCCCCCCTGACGGGCTCCAGGGGAAAAAAGAAAAAGGGGAAAGAAAAGAAAAGAAAGGAAAGGAAAGAAAAAAAAAGGAAAAGGGAAGAAAAAAGGAAAGAAAGGGGAAAAAAGGAAAAAAAGGAAAGAAAAAAGGAAGAAGAAGAGAAAAGGAAGAAAAAGGGAAAAGAAAAGGAAAGGAATAAAAATGGGGAAATTTATTTTTTTTTAAAAGACCATGGCCGTACGCACCAAGGGGGGGGGGGGGCAGTTGACCCCAGATATTTTGAAAACGTACAGTTTTTTTCCTGAAAATGTAGTGTACGCCTTTAATTACCAAATCCTTCAATTCTACTTTTGAAAATGCAAAAGTACCCTCATGACCAGTTCGGTCGCTCGAACTCCCTTCACTCATTTTGCTTTTGAGATTCTTCAAAAACTTTTAACGCATCTTTCCCCCTCCCCCACCTGAAAAATATTCCGCATACGGCCCTGAAAAATTAAAACATATGAAAATAGAAAAATATAAGTAATATAACAAATTCGAAACTCTTCGCTGGCGCGAACTGCTTGCTAGCCTATTTTGTATTAAATGTTTTCACTTGCTCGTCCCCCTGAAAAAAGAAAAGGATTAGTATTGCCTAGAATAAAATTGTGCCTGCCCCGACGGGCCCCAACCTGCAACCATGGCAACAATAACACACAATATATGTACCAAATGTTACTAAAAGAGACTAATTCATTTTTCTCGCTCGCTACACTCGCTCGCGAATAAAATGAATAGACATTGCTTTAGAAACAATTGTGCCCACCCTTGACCTGCAACAATATCATTAAAAGTGGGAGATTTTTTTCGCCCTCACGCCAAAAAGGAATTGAATCGCGTTGAACGCGATTGCGTCCATCCTGACCTGCACCAATAAAAACAAGTTTATTTATTAATTTTTATTAAAAGAGAATTTATTTTTTTTGCTTGCTCGCTATGCTCGCTCGCCAAAATGGAATTGACACCGCTAACGTTCCCGCCCCAACCTGCAACAACCAGTTAATAATTATGTACCAAACGTTATTCAAAGAAGTTTTGGTGTGCTCGTGCTCGCCAAAACGGAATTAACATCACCTTAGACATGATTGTGTAAGCCCTGCCCTGCAACAAAAAAATCTTAAATTTATGAACCAATTATCATTACAAAAATTTTGCTCGCTCGCTACGCTCGCTCGCCAAAATAGAAATAACACCGCTTTTAATAATCACGTCCCTGACATGGAACAATGAACCCAAGTTTTATGTACCATATTTTCCCTATAAAAGAGAAGTGATTTTTGTTTTCGCTCGCTACGCTCGCTAGCTCGTGGAATTATGTGCCCACCACTAACCTGCTACAATATCATTAAAAAGAGAAATGTAGGGGGTTGCCTGCCCGCCAAAATGGGATTGACATTGCCTTAAACACGATTGTGCCCGCCCCCTACCTGCAACAATGAAACAAAGTTTATATAGCAATTCATTGAGAGAAAGATGTATTTTCGCTCGCTAGCTAAAATGGGTATAAAATCACCCTAAACACAATATTGTTCCCGCGCCCTGCATTGGACAATTGAACCAAGTTTAAGTGGCAATTCTTAAAAAAGAAGTGATTTTTTTTCTTGCTCGCTACACTCGTTTGCAAAAAAATTAAATTAACGTCGCTAACAAGTGAATGTTCCCACCCCAACTTGCAACAATACCAGTTTATATACCAAACGTTACTTAAAGATTTTGTTTTGCTCGCTCGCTCGCCAGAAGTGAAAATTAGCATCGCCTTTTTTGTTTGTTTCGGTCGCTTGCCCCCCCTGACGGAGTATCCCAGGTACGCCACTGCAGCCAATAACTATATTATTTTCAACTGTTTTAAATTAATTATGTTTAATATATTCCTTACAATATTATATATCTACTTTTAAATATTCACGATTATTGAATAAATTCACTACAAATAACGTCCACTGTTATTACCCCTGGTTTTAGCGTGACTGCTCCTATGGTACTCAAGCACTTCAATGAACTAATTCCTACTCGGTAGCCATTTACCTCACCTGGGTGGAGAGTGGCACAATAAGTTAGATTAATATCTTGCCAAAGGAGACTTGTGTCGTGACGGGGATTCGAACCCGGCACCTCGTGCTTCATGGTCAGGGGACCTAGCCTCCAAACTACGACACCTCCAAGGTGTGTTTAAGCTCTGCTTGTGTGTGAAAGCAGGTATTGCGATGACATGAATACTCCTACTTTTCAAAATGCAATAGCAATTACAAAAAAAATGATCAGGATAATGATATTAATGATAGCAATAATGATAATGATAATAACAATAATAATGGTAATAATAATAATCATAATGATAATAACAGTAAAGAATTCATAATTGTTCTAAAGATAGTAATGATAATAATAATAACATTGTTATGATAATATGATACCAGCGATAACAATAATATAAATAATACAATTATCATTATATTAACTATAATAACATTACAAAAAATTACAGCATTAAGATTTAGAAGAAGTCTTCATGCTTTAAAACTTCAGTCTATCCAGCTATGCCAAGAACTTCATATCTCATGGCCTGGTGCCCATGCCACGTGAGTGGGTGTATTCTGACGTATCGAGCAGTGATTGGTCGAGGGAATAGTATAGTCTCGGGAGTGTATTCATTGTAGTTTGCTGCGTAGACCTGAAAATCACGAGGAGAAAGTCAACATTTTAAGGTAATTGCATGCATTTTCCGGTTCAATTATGTCTCACAGCATAAGCTGAATTGCGAATGCGTACTCACAAACTAAAATATTTTTTGAAAAAAGTACATGTATTACTATCAAATAGACATGATAGAATTGGGGAAAAACGATGTCTACTAAAAATATGTAAGCTGGGAATGAGTATAGATATGATTACATAAAAAAAACACGTTCAACGGCATGGGGGCACAATTTCTCCATGAGGATGGACGACCTCTCTCGCTAGAATATTAACTTTGTAGGGATCCGGTAATTTTTTCTCAGATTCTGAAACAAAATCCTGGATTTAGCTCATGCTGCAATGAAAATTATAAACCCTTAGGTCAGTCAAGAACCACATGACTTTTACAAGCCGATCGCCTGTCTGATTATCAAGATATTTATGATTCGAAATCGAAACCAAGTTTTGCGTTTTCCTAACGGTTTTCATAACACTACAGTCTATTTCGAAAAACCAGTGTGGTAATACAGGTCACTCAAAGTTTTTTACTTCTTTGAGGCACTTGTTGATCATCTTGAAGCGCAATTTTTCTTAGGTCTTCAATATTAAACCATATCACAAATACTGATAACACGTAGGGCCATGCATCTCAGATTTAACATACGGTTTCCGAAGTTGTGTCTGACTGAAATAGTAACTTACTTTTTGTTCACCACATTGTGGTTCCAAAGCATAAGTCCATGTCACGTCATCCAGCGAATAGGACACCTTGACAGACGTAACCCATTGTGTCAGGTTGTATCTGCCTTGTACGATAAGACCAGTGACGGTAGAGGTCTTTCCAAGATCTATCTGACTCGTCAGTCCATTAATAGGAGTAAGAATTATCAACCAGTAACTAATAAATAAACTGATAATGAATATATATATATATATAAGGAAATAAATTTGACAAATACAAACAAATAATACCTAAAGTCCTTTGGAAGCGCATAGAGACGTTGATATGCGAATTACTACAACGACATATTATAAATTGTTATTATTATTATAATACACAATTTTGAATAACGAAACATCGAGAATAATGGTGCTTAAATTAGCTCTATCAAAGTTTCTTACTGCTGCCCTCCCTTTTTGATTGGGTTAGAACGCCATGCCATAACTACTAGACCGCGGAGACGGGTCAGTAGTTTGGCGAAACAAGATCAGTTGACTGACCGTTTGAAAAAAAGAAGTATATCTTTGTCGGCGGGAGGGGACAGGTGAGTTTTTAATAACGACAAGCCCTGTGCCTTAGTTGGATCCTAGCTTTGAGCATAAATACATGCATATATATATATAAATATATATACTTAGATTTGGTCTATTCCTCCGTACAGTGCTCAATGCTCAGTTGCCTGATGATCGCTCACAAGGCGTGAAACTCGGAGTTGCAACCATGTTCCATTAGTCTGCCTTATCCAATATATATATATATATATATATATATATATATATATATGTGTGTGTGTGTGTGTGTGTGCGTGTGTGCGTGGGTGTGTTTTGTGTGTGGGGTATGTGTGTAAGATGACGACGATGAAAAGTAATGAAGAAGACAGGTTGTATGCTTTAAATCTAATAGTTTTCATTAGGTCAAACATTTGTAGACGTTCCCTAAATAAACATCTTTATTAAGTGCTCAAGACAAACATAAGAATATGCATTCTTACTCTCCAGGGCAATGCGAAACCAGTTTATAAGTAAGTAAATGATACCAATGGAAACACCTCATAGCTCAAATACATATATTTGCAAAAAGTCTGAACACGTCACAAATACTTATGGTTACAAATACTTGCTTTCAAAGCAGTAGGGGGAGGGGTGTAAATCACTAATGATCATATACCATCTTAGAGTTAGGGTGACGGGGAAAGGCTCCCTGGGTGAGGGTTTCATTTGGACTTTACGTTATGGCTAATATTATAGTGCTAGGTCTGCCGTTGAAGTTAAAAATTCGGTAAGTGAAGACCTTCAGGGAGAGCGGCATCAATTTTGACGTGGCTTTCCTTGGTAAACAAAATCGTCATTATAATTAGTGTTATCGGACTCACCTTGACCCATTTATCTTTGTCATTATTCCTGGCAATCCATGCTGCCTTTTCGTCAACCGACACTCCACCGTTCAATCTTCCATCTGATGCAGTGTATCCATGACTATGCCTCGATGAGGAGGTGAGACTAGAGTCTGGGATTCGTCCATCTTCCACTCCCATTCCTTCCCCTCGGATGGGACGTGAACAGCTGACCTCTTCCTGGTTCATCGCAGCTGAAACCAATAAACGTAAAATTAAACTATATCAGTGTATAAACAAGACCCATTATACCCCCTTCACATACACCGATTTTTCTTACAAGTCTTTACGGATCGCACAAATACACGGATCTTTCACGGATCCTTATGATTTGGCCACTTTTACGATCGATTTAAGAGTTGTTTCGAGTTATTACGGGCTATTTACGGATTATTACTGATTATTACAAGTTATTACGAGTCCTTAGGATTTTTAACCAAAAAATAACAACTGAAAATGAAGTGTTCGAATTTGCAGCATTAATACCTTTCCCCAAATCGTAAACAGTTTGTAAGAATAGGAAAGGTATACTTGTCTATTCGTAAAGTACTCGTAACTACTCGTAACATGTTCGTAATAACCCGTAACAATCCGTAAAGCCATCGTAAATTTACCGTAACGAATCGTTTACAAAAATTATTACGAGTCAATTACGGATTCTTGCGAGCAGTTTACAGATGGTTAAGTATTGTTACGAGCTATTTACGGGAAAATCCATCCGAGATATTTACGGATCCTTGCGATTGACTACGAGTTGGCGATCCGTAAGGACTCGTAATGGGGCTTTCACATATATACTCCGGGGTCCGTACGGCGAGTAAAAACAGACAATTTGGGAATTTTCGGCCGGTGTCCGGCCGGTTGCCGTAAAGTTCCTACGGGTACCGGGACATTTTTTTAAGCCGTACGGGCGCCGTGGTGCTGAGTTGGCTGCTCCCAATTCTCCTCACGTTTTTATCTGACCGTTAGGCCGTAGAAAGGCCGTAAAGGGCCCGTAGGGCACCTTACGAGTCCCATGCGGGCTCCGGACGGTGCCCGGAGGGTGCCCGGACCGGACCTTCACGATTTTGGAGGTCAATTCTCATGAATTTTTTTTACGGGCTCCTTGCGGTGCTCAAGGGTTCCGTACGTGTACCCTACGGCTCCCTCACGGGCCCCTAAAGAGCCCGGGGGATATGCACAACAACAGGCGTCTGCCGTCCGGGGGCCAAATGACTATTGAGCCAAATGAGCACCCTGCCGGCACCCTTACGGGCGCCTTGCATTTCACTCGACCAATGAAAATCGGACGGTTCAAGTACGGTATCTAAATCCAAGGCAAGCCCCCGGGTAGGGAAAATCGTACGGGGCCCGGTTTATGTGAAAGGAGGGGCTTTTTTTTTACATGTCAAAAATCTTCTTACGATTGTCCACGGATTGATTTTTCCGTAAACAATCAGGGGCGTCTCCAAAGGGGATGTGGGGTGCGACACCCCCCCCCCCCCACCCCACCTGTCAAGGTATTGTCGGTAAAAAAAAATATATAAAAAAGAGGGAAAAAGAAAGAAAAGAAAAAAAGTAAAAGAAAGGAAATAAAGGAAAAGAAAGGGAAGAAAGGTGAAGAGAAGAAAGAAAGAGAGAGAGGAGAGGAAAGAAAGGAAAAGAAAGAAAAGGAAAACAGGGGGAAAAAGAAGTAAAAATGAGAAAAGGATACAAAAGAAACGGGGGATGAAAGAGAGGAGAGAGAGGGGGTTGTTGGGTGGAGTTGTCTCGTCGAGGGAGCAAGAAAGACACACATAAATATGTTGCTGTGTCGGGTCAGCTGTGTCGGTATTCTTGCTCGATCCTCGTGTACTATATCAATGCAGAAGTTTGAAGTCGGTGAGATGTATAATGTCGGTCGGCTGACAAGTTTTTTTTCACTACAAACTGTGACTTTTTATCCGCTGTGACGACAAAGAGAGTGACTACAACTATGATATTTGTATTTTCTCGAAGTTTCATTTTTTTTTATAATATCAGCTAAAGAAATCAGAGGTTTAAAATTTTCGGGGAAACTAAATTCAAACAAGGATTAAGAGTCAAGAATGTTATAAGCAAACGTCTTTTTTTCTCTAATATTTTATTGAAACGCCAAAGCTGCTGCGCTTCGCGCAGGAGGGGGAAAACTGAATTCAGATAAAGATTAAGAGTCGAGAACGGTACAACGAATCGTCTGCTTTCTCTCATAATTTAGGGAAACGTCAAAGCTTCCGCGCTTTGCGCGGGAGGGGGGGGGGACTTCATTCAGACAGAGATTAACAGTCGAGGACGGTACAACGAATCGTCTTCTTTCTCTAATAATTTAATGAAACGTCTAAGCTTCCGCGCTTCGCGAGGGAGGGGGAAAACTGATATAGCAATTAGGGTTCAGAGCCGCGAACGTTACAAGGAATCGCCTTTTTCTATGATAATACAATAAAACGTTAAAGCTTCCGCACTTCGCGCGGGAGGGGGAAAACTTCATTCAGACAAGGATTAAGAGTCGAGAACGGTACAACGAATCGTCTACTTTCTCTGATAATTCAAGGAAACGTCATAGCTTCTGCGTTTTGCGCGGAAAGGAGAAACTGGGAGATCATTCGGTCACTGGGCGGCGAATTCAAAAACCGTCGGCAGCTTTTGACCTTGCAGCTTCGATTGTTGACCTATATCGCTCGACGGCGAACGCTCGACTAGGTCGGTGCCCGGACGGCGACCGCCCGGGCATCGAGCGTATTTTGGTGCCCCGCCGATCATCGGCCGGCCGCCAGGCAATTTCTTTAAAATCAGCCGGTGGGAGACCGCTCGGGAATCGGTGGGTCATCAGTCACTGCCGGGACGCCGCCCGGAGAAGCTCCTCGTTTTCGCACATTTGTTTTACCTGAAATCGACCGGCGATTGACAGGGCACCGCCCAGGTATCACTGGGGCTGTACAGCCTGATCGACTTCTCCAAAAAAAATTGGGCGATGCCTCAATTCCAGCGGTGACCGAGACTACAAATCGGTCGGTCGCCGCTCTGAGTTGTGACCATAGCTTAAGCAGAATATCGTTACGTAAATTAAATTTGCATCTTTTTACCCTGCGACTTACAGTAAAATGGCTCTTCTTTAAGAATTACTCATTTAATAAAACCCAATACTTCAGTGATATCAGAAAAAATATTGTTGTATATTTTATTAATAATTAAACACTGTGAAAGTGTAGCATTTTACGATACAAGACGTCGATTTAGCGATAATGGCGTCATTATAACCTGTTTATTTTCGCGTGCATCCGGGACTTCAGACGCTGAAGGTTATTTTTCAAGCTCTTATGTTTCCTTTAATACGATAAAAAATATTGATTCAATCAAAACATGTTTGATACCGAAACTGTCTGACCAAAATGGAACGAGTGAGAGCTTGCGAGAGCGTCCGAATTGTGATTGAAACTAGCCATTTTGCTCTTTTTCAATGCAAAAAGAGCCGACATTGTGCTAGATTTGTATGTTTTTCCGACAAAAGCACAAAGATATTGCATATTATTTTTTTTATTTTGTACTTTTTGAAAGGTCAACCAAGTGCCTCCCGGGCACCCCAATGCTAGAAAGAAACAAAAAAAATACTTATTAGCTTTATGCATGTAGTCAGATAGAGCGGATGATGCAACGTTTCCATATGACAGGTCGTAAAATGCCCGTAAGTTGCACATAGTTATCCGTGACAACTCGTAACAAGTCGTGGAAAAAAGAATCCGTAATAAATCGTTAATTGCTCGTAATAACTCGTAACAACTCTTAAATCGGTCGTAAAGGTGGCCAAATCGTAAGGATCCTTGAAAGATCCGTGACTTTGTGCGATCCGTAAGGACTCGAAAGAAAAATCCGTGTATGTGAAGGGGGTATTGGTGAGTTGTTTTTCTCTATCGAATCCTCGATTTTCGCATCTCCAGCCGATTGTTAAAACCGTTCGATTACAACACCTATATACAGCTACTAAATGTTTGGACTGGTGAATAAGCCACCGAAATAAAGATCGCAGGGTCCGCAGTTCAATTCCAAGCCCGACACAAGTGTCATGTAGCAAAATATTAATATATACATCCCTAGGGAGGTGTTTCACAAAGACTTAGATCGACTCTAAGTTGGACTTAAATATGGCACGGCATTCATGCCACTGGTTGCTTTTACCATTATGATCTTTAGAAAATAATTTTCCCTCCAATAATGCACTATCACAAAAAGTTAATTCTGTAAATTTATGACCATGATGTGGACGTCCCTTGAGAGACCAATGCCCGTTAATGGTGAGAAAAAAATAGTGGCATGAACGGCCTGCCATATGATGTCCAACTTAAAGTCGATCTTAGCCTTTGTGAAACACTCCCCTGGTGTGAATGGGTGCCTGATACGTTTCAGCACTAGTTACTTTGGCAGCTCAGCTATAACCGGGGCAATAATGTCTAGCACCGTGATCGTCACAGCGTGACGTGACAGATAGGAGGGCTTTTAAGAAAGTGACATGTCCTTGTCTAAGTGTCCCAAACATGTGGATCAACATGTGCATCGCTTTATAACTGCAAGGAAAAGCGATTCATCAAATACCTTTTTGTATTGGCTAGAGTAAAGTCATATTATTCCAATCCTTCTCTTCCTTCTTGTTTAAAAAAAATATATATATACCCACCTACTAAGTCATTAAGAGGTCCGTAGCCAGTGAGCTCTAGTCTGAGGGCCAGCAAGGAAGTCAATGGGGGCTGGTATTTCTCATAGGCTGTCTTGGGATAGATACGGAAGAATCTGCATTCGACCGGCGTAAACATGGTGTGCACCACAAAACTATTTTGGTCGTAGTTTCCTGTGTAGACCTGAACAATATCATACAACCTTATTCAAAATGAGATTAAGTTCGGTTTGAAATGTTGAATTTCCAATATCATATAATTAACTCAATGACCAGGCACTTAGATGATACTTTTTTTTCGTTTCTTTGCTATTGTTCATTTGCAATATCTCAGTGAATAAACAATTCGTCCAAAATGGCACGTCTGACAAATGAGCGACCTTGCAGAGAGGCAAGGAAAGCAAAACTAAGTGTTAATACCTTGACTGTGTTGGTGTTGATATCCTGGTAGTTAGTCCAAGATACTCCGTCCATACTAGATGAAACTGTGTACGATGTCACCCAACAAATAATATTCCAGCCTTGCGTTATGATGGCGGTGATGAAAAAGGTGGAATTGAATTTGATCTGAAGCCAGGGGTCTTCGTCATCTACAGCGGGGATCCAAGCAGAAGGACTGTTAAGACGTGCTCTTTGTTTGATATGAGAAGGTCCCAGCTCACTCGAGACTGTAATAGCGCTGTCGGGAACCTTACCGCTTTCTAGACCGACTGGACTACCTCGAGGTGTGCTGCACGGGTTCACTTTTGAGAAAGAATCACCGAATTACAATTTTAGGTCTTTAAAATTCAGGTACTGTATATAAATAGACCACTCAACTATAACCTAACTAGTTGGGTTAAATCAGTATTCGGTCCTATAGCTTTGACAAATTGAAGCCTTAAACAATTGTCTAGGTTTTAGGCATTCAGAATCCCTGTAAATTCTATTACGAACCCAAATGAAACAGTGTATGCAGAATACCAAGGATGTTTGAGATGGAGAGCTTCAACTACCGATAATTAATGCAAACGCGAGGCAAATCATAAAGGATGTAAAATTACATGAATAAAGTGTCTTGATTCTTCGATGTCTGATGCTGATCCTTTCAAAGTAAACAAGAGAGTTGTAGATTTTTTATTTTACATTAGAGATTATAGAATTTAAACGAGGCTTATGATGCAAAGTTGCTTTCCTAAGTTAACGAACTCAGAAAGATAATGTGTGCAGCTGTAGTGATAATAGTACCTAGTTCATTTAGAATTACGATAGCTTCAACATAGATAATTCTTCATAAATAGCTTTAGCGGTTTCCCTAAAAAAAATTAAGAACAATTTCAACACCTTTAATAATTAAACATTTCAATCAGAAATTTTAAATTTCATATATCATTATCGTGAAGTATGTCTCCATAAGAGAAAACCCAACCAAATTAATTTTGCACACGTGGGCAGTCATTGTCATCGCGATTCTTGTATTGCTGGCACTAAATTTGTTCACTCTAACTTTAGTTTACCATTAATTTGCAGTTTACCCAGTTACATGTTGGTCTGAGAAAACTATTTTCATTAGAATATGTATTGTACATATCCCAAAGTGCACTAAAAAAATATCGCGGCATCGGACATACTTCAAAGACAAGCTGTTTGTTGTGACTCCATCTATTTTAAGTCTCCTTGTCAATATACATTTCCATTTTTTTAAACACTCACATGTACAGCAAACAACCGCTACACTCGCCTCCCTACGGTTTATCGCCGCCATCTCCTCGTACCAGCAGTTAGTAATGTTAGTCACGTTGGCAGGACATATCACAGTCACACTCTCAGAGTGATTATCTAAGGACGACATCTCGAAGAGATCTCCTCCTACTGTTGCATATACGTCTTTTAACAGATGATCAGAAATAAAATGAAAATAACAGATCAATTGGAACATAGTAAGTATTCACATAAGTGACTCTAATCATGACTACTAGTAAGCTTAATGTTCTCTGCTATCGTTCTATCTAAGTATCTTCTCCCGGTTCGGAGTCTGATTGCAACATCTCTCCATTTCACTCTATCTTCTGCTATTTTGGTGCACTCTTGCATTTTTAGTCCACTCCAGTTCTTGACATTCTCTTCCCAGTTGATTCTGGGTCTCTCGCTCGGTCTAGTTCCTTCCACTCTTCCCTCTAACACATCCTTTAAGAGACTTTGGTGCCTTTGTAACATGACCAAAGTCCTTGAATCTTCTCTCCTTAACTCTCTGCTGCATTTGTCTTAAATCCTAAAAGATAATTATGTACGTGTTTTGGTCATGAGATTACATTGATAACAAAACTGTTTGGGAGCAGTCACGATTATCTAGGTACACAGGAATTGATGTACACTCAGACTTTATTGGTCCGGAAAATTAGGTTGTGTACCCGGACAGTTGATTAAAAATGCAACGTGAACAAGTTTTACATAAATTCTCTAAGAATTTGTTGGGCAATATGATAAAGGAAAAATATTCATGATGGTTAGTGCTATTTGATAAACACTATTCGTTAAATCAGAAAGCGAAGGTGAAGACTTTAAGTTTGTTAAGTGTCTGAACACCCGCCACGCAGCCCCCTTGTACCCCCTCCAAGCAAAATTATAGAAGTATTACATAAGGGGTTAGTCCAAACTTTTCAACAATTCATATTTTAAATAGGAGGGTATGTGAAAGAACAATCCATTCCAGAGGACATTTCTATCACGAAGTTCATCTAAACTGCCATTAAAAAACAATCATAGAGCTCACAAATTATGTTATACCTTTACACAATTCCATCCTTCTCTATCACTAGCAGTCGACAAAATTCAATGATATATTTGTGTAAACGTACCCTTTTTTATTTGAAAGATCTTGCTTTCTCAGACCCCTCTTCCAAATACAATTGATACCTAACAAATGAAAGCCTATTAAAATTAAATATCCTCTAGTACAATGGACTGCATGGATTATTTTCGATGGTGAACTTATGAAAACCAATAGTAAATACCTCGGTCACACCACCAAACCTCCAATCGTCTCAAAAACTAACTAATCGTGTCCGTTCGGGGGGGGGGGGTAATGTAACATTTTATTTTGTCGGTTGTCGGTCATGGAACACAATACAGGACTGTAAACTTGATAAAGCATTTACCTTCATATCCTAGATACTTGCACACTAACCGGGAAGCGTTCCTGGACCAGTTTACTTGATGGACTAACATGTAGGTTGTAGGGCGAGAACGAGATGTGATAACTATTCCTCCTTCGCTTTCACTTCCACCGACTAGTCTCAAAGAATAGATGAAGTTCCTGTCAGCCAATCCTTAAGTTTGAAGAAAAAGAAAACAATACGTGTCCAAACATGTATTAGCACCTAGCAAAGATCAATCCCTCGACCATTCATATGCACTCGCGTAGCTAGATTGTCATATTAGGGACTTTTCGATTTGCACGTCGACATAGTAGACTGCTACGTGTGACGTCCTTAAAAGGACATCCCCCCTCCCCCCCCCCCCCCCCCCCCCCCCACCCCCCTTTCCATCGTGAAGCGCGGAAGTTTTGACGTTTCATTAAATTATTAGACAAAACATACGATTCATTGTAACGTTCTCGAGTCTCAATCCTTGTCTAAATTTTCAAAAATGTTTCTCTGGGGGGGGTCTGGCGTGTTTTATGTGGGGGGCGACCGAGCCCCACTACCCTCCTCCCCCTGGCCAGGTGCCTGTTCCTATGAGAGTTGATTTTTTTTTTTTTTAAAGAGCCTTCACCAATATACCAAGTATCCCACGTACCACAGTGCTTCACCAAATAATTATGTTACTGTAGTTATGAAAACATTGATATTTATATAATTCAGATGTTGTTGTTATAGAGTGAGACCCCCCCCCCCCTCTCTCTCTCTCTCTCTCTCTCTCTCTCTCACTATCAAATTTTGGCTCTCTGTCCGTCTCTACCTTTCTCTTAGTCTCTGTGTCACTCATTCTGTGTTTGTGTGTGTGTGTCTCTCTCTCTCTCTGCTTATGTCTCAGTCTGTTTTCTGTCTCTGTATCTCTTGCTCTCTCTTTCTTCTGTAAATAATTTCCTCCTCTTACCGTACTTGCATCTGTCTCCATAGTAGCTACCCGGGCAGGCGCAGCTAAACCCCTTATCTGTTTCCTTACAGGTTCCTCCTGGTTCACAGGGGTTCGATAAACACGCTGAAATGACACCACACAATGTGCATGTAACGATTTAGTAACCGGAAGCCATAAATTGACAATTTATAAAGAATATAAGAAAGAAAAACAGGAAAATGCAAAAAGCATTGATTTGTACATTTTAAATCTTCACTCTTCTTAAAAAGGCAATTTCATAAGATCTTCGTGTATTCGGAATTAATTCATAGCATTACAAAACATCTACATCTACACATCACAACAACTTATTCTTTAACAATTCATTCCACATTTCGGTTACTAAGATGTGCATGGGCATCCAGACATTGCCCTGAAGAGGGGCAACCAATGTATTTTCTTTTCAAAGAATGAGTAGAATTTCTAGCGTTTCAAAGAGCAACCTTTCAATTATTGACTTACCGGACTATCCTCTAGAAGGAGTAACATTCCTCAAAATCATCTAACTCTAAAGTAGGATTATCGTTTGTTAAAAAGTATTTTGGAAAAAATAATAATAATAATAATAATAATATCGAGAATTAGAATTCGCAACTGAAGAGAATTGGGGTGGGCTGTATTTTTTTAAGGATCTCATATGGGGAGATGAAGATATATATATATATATATATATATATGACAGTAAATAGATAGAAGGAGAGATGGAGACGGGGTATGTTCATGTAAAGAAATATATATGAGCTGGAAAGAAAGATAAAAGAGGAATCAGAATGCAGGCACTTGAGGGAGGCAGGAATGTAAGGAAACATCGTAGGGGTGAAATAAGAATACATGGGGCAAAGGGTGGAGCTAGAGAAAATTAAGGAACATCCGAAGACATACGAGAGCCAGATGCGGGAAAGGGAGAGGGTGAGAGAGTAAACAGAAAGACAGAGACAGAGGGAGACAGAGCAAGATAAAATGCTCAAAATTGCCTGAAACGTGTGCAAAATGAATTTTAGATGATTTTGAAATTACCCGTAGGTGTGCGTTCATTGACCTGAAATTGACCGGACGGATAATGATCATGAGAATTATGAATGAGAAACGATTTTCCGTTATGAAGATATGATCATGAGTTGAAAATTTCAGAAAATGGTGTGTGGATGACGTCTGGATGATCTGATGACCTTACAAAATTTTCTATCACGTTTTATGACAATGACCTGTGACTGTATAAAAATTGAAAGTAATTCACTGTACGGATCTTGAGTTATCTTCTACACACAAAAGTGTGTGGGGGAGGGGATAAATAAAATGAATACTAAAGAAGAAAAAAATTCTGACGAAATTAAGAGGTAATCTGCCGTAGAAGACAAACCACCTAAATGATGAATGAAGAAAAAAACGAAATTCTGACCAATTTAAGAGGTGATCTGTCCAAACGACAGCCCACCTAAACAGCGGCAGAAAGGTGCATAACCCAGTGGCGTTTCCAGGAGGTTCGGCCAGAAACGATGGAGATACGGCCACAGAAAGAAAGCCAATTCCCAGAACTTTAGAGGGCGCTATTTATTTTTTGCATAGCCATTGGAGCGGAAAATTTGCATGGCTGCGTGCCATTATGAGATAAAGATACTGTGAGATTTATTTTTAAAAACGGAATTTATATGAGGAAGTTATGGCAGTTTTAGATTTGTAGGGGTCAATTTTTCCAAGAATTTTAGAGATTTTTGACGGAGTCGGTTTCAGATTTGAATTTTGTCGCAGATAAAAGAACATCTCTTAGACTATCAAGAGGAATTCGGGAGATTGCGGGTCATTCCAGAAGGCTTGGGAGACGTTATTGAATATAGAGGGCCGGTCGCACGGCATAAAATCTCGAGCGGCGGATTCGTAGTTAAACGTTAAAAAAGCCCCTGCGCAACAAAGGTCATCATGGACGGGGCGGTGATCCTTGGCCCGAATGGGGGACACGGCCCCCTGAAAATTTAGAAATATGGCTAGAAGGAAATATAACGGAAAGAACGTACATATTGGCTTTGGCGTTTTCTAGAATGCATAATTTCAGCATTCAAAATGGCAGAATTTCGCTTAATTAGTCGCCATGCTCCCTCGCCCCAAAACACAAAATTAAGATACTCTTGCAACCCGTGTACAGAATTGCTTAATTGTTTCAGTAAAAGCAAATACAAGCGATCGCTGAAAAGGATTTGGTTTAAGATCTAGTATACGTCTGCTACATGTCATCAGGGACAGTTTTCAGCCGAGCAAATTTGTACTGCATTATTTACTATATACTCCATTGATAGTTACGTTAAAGTCTATGTTGATGCTTCATTTGAAGTGCAGGAAGGCCTTTCAAAACATAGGAAACTGTCATTTCTAGAGCGCTCCTGTTGATTTTCCTTTTATTTCTCATGTTGATCAAATGCTAGAATTTATAGCACGTATATAATTTATTTGTTATTGCTGTTATTGCATACAATAGTTGGTGTTATACATGTAGTTGGATACACGAATAGAATTGACTTTATTAGCAGTATTGTTTGTATTCTTGATCTTAGGAATTTGTTAATGATTCCATACTTAATCGCTCTTGCTGATTAG
The DNA here is from genome assembly GCF_000002235.5 of Strongylocentrotus purpuratus. NCBI lineage: Eukaryota > Metazoa > Echinodermata > Echinoidea > Camarodonta > Strongylocentrotidae > Strongylocentrotus > Strongylocentrotus purpuratus. The sequence continues at coordinate 24,983,100 of NW_022145604.1, forward strand.
GATTAACTAATTTTGTTGCGATAGATAGAATGTGTTAACGTGCATAAGTCTGCACAAGTTAATGAACTATTTGTTTCATTTATTATACTTCATGTTAATGATTCTGTTATGTTTAGATAGAATTAGAATAGCATGTTATTGTAGAAAAAATGTGAAAGTATAATAGTACCAATAGTACAGCGTCTTTCTTTATGCTCCTCGCCTCCAACAATTACTGATCCCTACACAACACTAGATTATGAATATTTTATTCTATTGTTCTCACGTTCAGAGCAGTATATTCCTTCAAATCCCGTCGAGCAGTGGCATTTGAAGCTTTCCATAGTCTCTTCACACCAGCCGTTTTCACAAGGTTTATTGTCACAATCTAGGAAATGACAGTGAGATATTAATACAAGCATGATTAAAACATGAAATGACCCTTTGGGAATAAGGACAATTACATTGGTAATGGGATGGCAGGAAAATGCAATAGGTTTCGTTGTTGTTCTAAATATAGGTGCATGACTAAGGAATTTTGAGCCAGTCAGACAAAATTAATATAAAACAGTCAAATTTTAAGGAAGGATAAGGACAACGGAAAAGAAATTACGCTGAGTTAAAACCTAAAATTAAACATTCATCTTTTCATAGTGTCAGTTTCTCATCGGCGTTTGAAATGATCGTACACAGCACTCTCTACTTTTCACCTGTTTCATTTCACCGACATGCATGACCAGTATTGAATGCAACAGCCTCCCTTCAACACTCTTTTTTGCAAAGAAGTAATTTTGCTCGCAAGTATTCATATTTTCTCAACCCAAGCCAATATATTTGTATCTTATTTTAATCTAAAACACAATTATTATTTGTTGTTGATGTTATTTATGCCCACTCGCTTTATGATTTTCACCCACCATGTGTGAATTTCGTGAACTGAGATTCCGGGTTTACCCCTATCGGTCCCCCCCCCCCCCCCCCCCCTGTTGAATGACTGGTCACCAAGTGAGATCCAATACTCTTTTGTTCCCGCCCTTCTTTTGATTTTGTTTGAATTAATTTGACACCATTGAAGATTACCCTTGAGCTTACCATTCATTTGCTAAAATTAACCCTCTATGGTTCTACGTGATGTGAGCTTAGGCGTAGACAGAGTGGGCCCATAGCTTCAATTAGGTGTTTTTGTTTATTAACACTAAAAGTATCCTTAAAGAATATTAATTCAAATCACGTGAGAGCCATTCAATTTATCCACCCCAATTGAGACACGATCGATGTATACACGGCATCCTATCGTTTTCTCAGCTGACCCTCAACTTGCCCTCACCCCTCCCCCAAATCCACCAATCAGGTAACGACTAGCAAATTTTGTTAAAACAGAAGAAAAAAAGATATGCCTGATGCTTCTATGCAACCATTTTATCACGGTAAGTGACACTTTGCTCGTTTTATGTGCAAAACGTGTTTTTCCCTTCAATAATATCGTAGTAGATTGCTGATTAAATGCGGTCAGCGTAATACTAAAGCCCTTGCTGGCAAGGTTAAAAGTAAATATATTAATTATAAAACAGCCAGCTCTCTGAGAACTGTATATACCAGCTTTAAACTAGGAATATTGCACGCATCTGAACAGCTATACGTACCTTTTTACGTTAGAAAGGACCAAGTAATTACTTTAACAAAAAAAATATTTTTAATAAGTCTTTCAAGAGTGTAAAGGACGAGAAATCATTTAGTTGAGCACGTTTGTATTCAGCAAACGCCACGAACAAAGTTTCCATAATTCATGGTTTTGTAATGGCAACCTTTTAAGGTGATTGCCATGTAGTTGGCAAAAAGTTATATAACCTGCTCTTCGAAATAGAACAAAAAGTGTTGGGTGTTTGCAAACCAGAGACCTTGTAGTTTTGTAGTTTTGATTCAAATCAACTCAACGGAAACTCATGATTGAATTTATTCTGAGCTAAAAATTACTCCGATTTCTATTAGTTTAACTTCCCCGTTATGCAAAAAAATATTCCACCGTGCGTCGCAGCGGCAATCAAAAAATATTTTTCATGTGAACAAAAAGCAGTGTCGGCTAATGATGTAACTCAAACAGAAAACCCTTTACCACAATTTTTTGCCGTTTTAAAGAAAGGTTCAAATAACTTTGACAACCTATGGAAATAAATTATCAAATGTGCTCATATCAACAGTAATGTCAGGTTGTAAAGTCACAGTGGGAAGAGAATTGACCAATATGCCACCTAGCTGGAAAAAGAGGCCCCTACACTAATTTGTTTGACAAAATAAAAATGTAGACCTAAACTATCACGAACTGATATCCATACACTTTGTTTATAATCAATGCCTTATCGTATATCACCTTTAATCATAATTAATCAAAGTAATCATTGAAAATAATGTGTGGTTATAATCCATGTACTTTCTGCGAGAAAGCGTAGCGAGCGAGCTTAAAAAGTTAAAGAGAGACTCGAGTCATGTAAGGGATGTCCCGGGCTCTAATTAGATTGTGCATGTAATGTGTCATGTGCCTGTGTAGTTGTAGAGGATATTGACAAAACAAAAAGTAGGAGTATCAATGGCTAATGCAAAACACGGTAAAATGGAGAGGACCAATTTGACAAATAAACTTTCCTAGGTAACAAACACTGTCCCGTATTCGACTAAAATTCAAACCCAACGCTGGGTTAATTCTTTGTTTGTCCGAGGTCTAAGTTTTCCTCTTTGAAATTGCGATTTAGACCCATTAGTCGAATATGGACATCTGTATCCTCGGAATGAAAGCTAATTATTAAAGGCATCGTTTAAAAATGTTAAATATGAGATGCGTATCGCTAAATTTTATTAGTTTCTGTGATATGGTGTAATATTGAAGCCCTACAAAAATTGCGCTTCAAAATGATCCTGAAGTGCCTCAAAAGAATATGATCTTTGAGTGACCGTTTTTACCATACTCAATTTTTCGAATAGACTGCAGTGTTATAAGAAGCGTTAGGAAAACGAAAAACGAAATTTCGATTTCCAATCATAAATATCTTGATAATCGGACAGGCGATCGGCTTGTAAAAGTCATGGGATTCCTGACTGACCTAAAGGTTTATAATTATTATTGCAGCATGAGCTAAATCCAGGATTTTGTTTCAGAATTTGAGGCAATGTTACCGAGTCACTTTCAAGCCTCCTCATCGCTTGCATCTTCCCCCCCCCCCCCCCCAACCCCGAAACAAAAATATATTAATAAAAACGATGTCGTTACAGTGAACACTTCTTTAATCATCATAAATCTAAGCAAATTGAAAGGTCCTATCATTCTAATGCACAACTCTAAGACGTCAATATTTTGAATGAAAATTAAAAAAAAAGACTGCTGAATCAAGTTATTGATTTATGAATTGAACACCCTAAACTCAACATTTTCTCGTAGAATGAAAACAATTGAAGGAAATCAAACAGGAACATTTTAACAGACGGGACCTTCTCGAAGATCCCTAACTTACTAACGATTCGATAATCTGGAATGATTTGTAAAGTTGTTTTCGCCCCCCCCCCCCCTCCCCCACACCCTCCAAGTAATACTCCGTCACAACCTGGTATACCCAAACGCTTACTAATGAAAGGAAACGTTATGCGGCGAGATACAGACTTGATTTCTTAATAAATAGTTTGTCATCACGGGCATTGTAAGGACTGAACCTCCAGCAAGTAGAATAAATTACAGGTAACACTCATTATGAAAGACCCATCACATCCTTTGTTCCATAATTATAAATTTAACCGATCAGGAATTCGCCTCTGCGTTCCCCGCACTAGGCGGAAACGCTTCAGACGTTCAGTTGTGCCGGATTCGATTCACATTTACGACAGTAGGGTAAAACGAGGGCAAGTAATTTAGACATTGTACTATTTTATTGCTTTCCTCCATTCTTAGGCAAGTAATCACATTGTGTTTTTGGATGTAACGCTATTGATGTTATGTTATTATTATGTTTTATAATCTGTATAATTTTGTACATTTTTTGTAACACACCTGTACCAGTAAACAACGCATTTCCATTTTTTATGGACAATAAATCAATTCAATTCAATTCAGGTAGTAGATTTCCATGCGAGACTTTAAAATTCAATACAATATATTAAAACCAATACAAACAACACGTATGGGATAAACGTTGGTTAATTGCTAAAGACCTAGTTTCGATCCAATGCGAGTGGATCGAACCATCCACAAACTTTACAAAAGAAACACGGCGAAAAATGGGAATTAAAATAAATACATTGTTATCGGTATATCCCCGTACCTTACCAGGGATTCTGCAGATTCTGTGTCCAGGAGGAATTCCCAGTGAATTATTCCTTGTGGTGCATCCATGAGCAGCAGATGTAGCCGGGATGAGCTTTGGAATGTATTGAACCATACTACCATTGGGGTGTAATTTCTTCCTACACACGTTGAACATTGGTAAACTGTAGTTCAAGCCAAATCCATCTGTACAATAGCCGTCTGCATCTGATGACAGAAGTAAGGCTATGAAAGATAGGTTTGAACAGGGATCGTGAAAGCGTCATTATAGATGTAAGTTGTCGTCATGATAGTCTTTAGCATTAGAAGGAAGTTGGCGCAGAGGATCTACTCCAAAGTATTCATAACTGCGAGGGCTTTTCCCATTTTATTTTCTGTTTTACGTCTTAAGTATTAAAGAAACCATCTCCAAATCCTGGACTAAGTTCCGGTCACAATATGAAACTGCCTGGGGATAATAAGACTTTTTCCATGCCTTTCAAAACTATGCGTGATCACCATTCGGTCCATATATTGCAACTTGTGAACATGAGATACTAAGGGCTTCATATATGCAGTTCTCATATTATTACGCTCATTACTTTTTATGATAAACTAAATATTTTGGTCGAATTATATTACCACTCCTATACAGAGTGAGTCAAAAAAAGTTTACACCTAGAAAATTGCTAATTATTTAAAAAATCATCGATGAACATTAAACTGTTATTTTTCTTATGAAAGAATGTTTTATCCAAAATCATTTGGTACCATTTTTGTGTGGTATGTTTTCACGCTTGGATAAACAGGAAACAGTTTTTGCGAGAGTGCAAAAATCGACTTGCACCAAAGTCGGCTATGTGATGTTTGAATAAAACAATTGGGATTTGGGTATTAATTCGGTCTTTACAGATCCAAATAACACCCCTAACAAAATTAATCATGCCTCACATATCAAACATCGAATATCAACGAACATTTGTGCGCGTGTGTGTGGGTGTGTGTGACTTTGCCCTTTGCAAAAAACATATGCAATGCATTTCATTTGATACATTCAATCCATTCTCTCACTCCGCTAATCCCAACATAATACATACTGAAGGCATCACTTTGGCGCAAGTCGGTTTTTGCACTCTCGCAAACAATGACACCTGTTCATCCAAGCGTGAACACATACAGCACAAAAATGGTTTGGGCTAAAACACTCTTTCATACGATGTGTAATAATTTACTGTTCATAGATGATTTTAAAAATAATTAGCAATTTTCTAGGTGTAAACTTTTTTTTGACTCACACGGTAGTGCATTGTGCCAGGGTTATCCTTGACTCCTTGGCATTTGAACATTTTCCATTTTACCTCTCATATTTTACCTCTCATATTTTACCTCTGAATATTCTACATTGAACCTTATTCCGCTAGATGGTTGACATTAAAAGACACATGCCCCATTCCATTGATAAATCTATTAATATGATTAACCTACCGAAAGACAAGCCGGTAGCAATGCCGTGAATAAAACTCCAGCAAAGCTTCTGCTTCTTGCCCTGATTTCAAAAGGAAACAAATGAAAAACATTATTATAAATTGAAATCGTTTGTGTACTTATAACATGAACTGCTATAGGCATATAGAACCATCATTTTATTCTTACCGTCACTCTCAGCATACCGAGTGCTCTGTGAGTAGCAACGACCGTATTTAGAATCCTAATCATAGGCGATCACATTTAATAATTACAGCTACGTTTACTGATGTAAATATATTTTGAGAAATGATACTCACCATATTGATCAATCATGAGTGATGAAAAGCTCTCGCAAGGTAAATTTAAGAGCCCCTTCCAATTATAAAAGTTCTGCTGCTGCAATAGAATTAGAAACAGAAACAAATGCATATAGAACAAGCCTTTCCATGGAGTCTTTTTTATTGATGGACCGTAACAGCTTGCACCAAGTACAAGTAACTTATCTATACACTATTGTTGAGAGTATAAAAGCTGGTTTTGATCAATCAAAAGATTCTCCCATCGATGAGTATCAAAGCGTTTGTGAGGTAAGTAAGTTAAGAAGAGTCGCTAAAATAGGTACTGATGAAACCTTTGATTGCCGGATTACCTAAAAGCATCCTATTCAGACTGTAGCCATAGTGATATCCGCTATTAAAAGACGGGTTATAGAGTGTAATCAATCCGATTGGTTAATTGACATCACGTGTGCGTGTATATTAAAAAAGTGCTTCCCATCGTGCAAAACATCTCCCATCACAAATTGAAAACACACGCTCGATACCTGCCGATATCGCTTTTATTCAGCAAAATGTAATATGTGTGTAAATCTTGGCTTGAAATCTTACGTTAGACAATTCTAGGCCTAGATCTTTTTAGATCTAACCAAGATCTAGATCTAATATCTATCTATACTCTAGATCTAGAATATATTGTAAGAATGTATTGCCGACCCGTGTTATAAAACAAATAATGCACTGTTTATCGCTCGTGTGTTAGTGCAGTTCCAGTGCAATCAGTTTAGTCAGTGCGATATCGATAACGCACTTGCCTTGCGGGCACGTGCGTTTAGTGTCAATATCATTATCATCATCATCATCATGCGTCATCATGCTCATCGTTCATGTTGTCTCTATCATCATCTATTTGTTCACCGGTATCATCATATACGTCATTATTAAATTTTAATATGATATCGCTGTCGTCATCACCGTCAATATTTTCTATCGTTATCGTCATCGTTATCATCACCATAATTCGCCTCCGTTTTACACAACTATAGACAATCAATTATAGTACATCACAATCATCACTATCAACATCAACATCACCACTGCCATTATCACTATTCATTATTTGTTTAGTTTGATTTTCTACAAACGCAACGTCAGACCATAAACAGTGCCCGAGTATTTCAAACGAAAATTATTTATTTTTGTATTTTTATAAGGGCTCTTCTCCTTGATTATTCTTTCAAGAATTTTTTTTATAAAAAAACAAACAAAACTAACAAACAACCAAAACAATTAGCAAAAAAAAAATCATCGTTCGCTTACATCATAATCACAGGCATTCAATTCTTATAAATACTTTCATTTGAATAAAAAAAAAATGGATTATAAGTTATAACCATGAATGAGTATTACGAAGGAGGTGGGAGAAGCCTTGGAATAACATCATCACCATCATCACCTCCCCTATCATCACCATCATCATCACCCTCACCACCACCATCATCAGCTTCATCATCATCACCACTATCATCACCATTATCATCAACACCACCGTTATCCTCCTTTTCCTCATCATTACCATCATCATCTTCATCATCATAATCATCATAGTTCGACTCCGTTTTATACTTCAGAAATTGAGGCAATCAATTATACTACATCACAATCATCATCGTCAACATTAACACAACCACATCCATTTTCGTTATTTTTTATTTGGATTTGTTTGATTTTTACAAAAGTAACATCAGACCATAAACAATATATGTGGATTGCTGAAAGAAAGTATTTACTTCTGTATGTTTTATAAGGGCTCTCCTCATTGGTTACTGTTTCAAGAATCAAATTTTAAAAATAAAAACAAACAAACAAACAAGAGCTTAAACAGAAAATAGCTAGAAAAAAAACATCATCGCCATAATTCGCCACTATTTTCAGAATTACTGGCAGTTATTCGTTGTACATTCTATCATCTGTAAACGGACTTTAGCAATAAATGAGTATTTCAAAGTAGGAAAGAGGAGTTCTGGTATTCCATCAACAGCAGCAGCATTTAAATCACAGATCCATATTTTTACATTAAGAGACACAAATGCTTGCGATTCACCACTTTTCAAACAAAACAATTTATTTTCGCCACAAAATATAGACTGATACATAAACACGCTATAGAAAGTATAATTTTTCTTTTTTTGTATAATAGTTTTTACAATGTTTATGATATATACCCTCTACATTGATTCATGTTTCATATTATCCTCGTACCCTCTACATACATATCAAGCGTGTACAAATTTGAACTGAAACTGGTCAGCTAGCAATTTCTCAAGATAATCACCGATAAATTTGCCCCAATTACTTTAACTTGCTCATAGACATAAAAATCATTTGAGGTTTTAGTTGTAATACATTGTCTATATATTCACAAATACATTCCTTGTTCTGTTCTTCATATTACAAAAAAATTATACAGTGTCCAAAACAGAATTTCAAAGGGAAAGATAAGTTCTGGTAAAAATGAAAAAATAATTTCTGAGCTTCCTCATTCTCTGTACATCATTTGAAGAGAATATAATAGTAAGAAATTCCCCTGAAAGGGAACGCTGTTAAAAAAAAAGAAAATATGACAATATAAAGCTGAATATTTTGTTTCACAATTTGTATGTAGATCAATACACCCATGGCAGCGATGTGATCTTCAGCAAGCTATAGCCTTTTCTATGATGATAATTCAAAACCTCACAGTATATATAGATATTTATGTTTTACATACCGAACTTCCCCCAATTTGCTTCTAAGGCAGTATCTTTAAAGGTATTACAAAGTTTTGGTATGGGGTCATGAAATTGGTTCAAATGAACATATTGGTAGCAAAGGGATCCTGCAATATTCAGTGATCGTTGACGCGGTTGAAATCGAGTCTAAAGTTTTGAAATTGTAAATAATAAACTCTTTATGTTGTATAGCTCCCTCTCAAGGTCAAGATATCAATTAAGCTATAAAACAATGTTTCTTGACTTAAATAGACGGATTTGCTATTCCCATTTGGAATTTATATATCACAACTACATATTCTGATATTTTCATGGTCGCAGATACCATTGTACGGCCGTAGGCGCTATTTGAAATTTATCAAAATCTACCCGGAACACCGGTAAACTTTAATATTCAATTTTTCTCGAAAGCAAAAGTGTTTTAGGGGCTAAATTTTCTAATGCTTATCATACATCCACAGGGGCATCCAAATATATCAAAATTGTAAAGAAACCCTGTCCACCCAAGTTTCAAAATTTCCCAAAACTTTGTATTACCTTTTACAATGTCAACATAATTGATTTGAATTTGATATGAATTACAATTGGTCATCTTCCTAACATAATTATGTGCATACTTGTTTCATTCCTCATAGTGTTTACATGGATCCTTCGCGTGATTGTTCATATTTTATTACAAACATGTTTTGTTAAATGAAACATTTATGTAACATGTGAATTAATTTTTCCTTTTAAAGACAATGTACTAGCCAGGCGAGAGAGAGGTCTGCTACACTTAGCTGCCGAAGCCGTACAATGTACGACCCTGCCTCTTCAGTGCATACACCACGTCCATGGCTGTGACAGTCTTTCGCTTGGCGTGCTCGCAGTAGGTGACTGCATCACGGATGACATTCTCCAGGAAGACCTTCAGTACACCGCGTGTCTCTTCGTAGATGAGACCAGAGATCCTCTTGACACCTCCCCTTCTAGCAAGTCGACGGATTGCAGGCTTGGTGATGCCTGGGATGTTGTCTCGTAGAATGCGATGACGTTTGGCACCACCCTTTCCGAGTCCCTTTCCTCCTTTTCCTCGACCTGACATGATGATGATTGATAGTTGAGAGCGAGTTCTGTGTGATCCTGTAGACTGGATATTACGCTAAGCGAATGACCAGAACTCAACGATATCTAAAAGAACATAAAGAAATATATACACTAAGTTATTGCGTTTTCGTAGAGCTGGGTTAACGATGATCCTTTTTCTCCAATAACTTTGTGGGCTTTGGGAGTTCGGGATTACCCGGTGATGTACACTAGTGCTCTTATTTAGCTTCTCTCAATTGTGGTTTATTTTTGGGAGTAATCAATATAATATACAGAACTTGTACTGTTTACATTTTGGGAACAATTATATCCATGGGATAACCACAACAAAGTCATGAATCATATAGTTTCTCAACACTATAAACATGTAATTTCTCCAAGAAATTGAGTTAAGGAATGAAATGAGTATACAGGGATGGTACTCAACTAATATAATCTATGTACACGTATCCAAAACAAATCAACAACAACAAATTGTGTATGAAGCCTACTTTAAGAAGAATTTTCGGGAGATTTATTAGGTGATACGTACGAAGTATACGACATTAAGTACATCTTGACGTCATCATAATGGCCTCTCGGAAGTCAAATACAAAATTGCATAATTATGACATCATTATATTTATGGAAAATTTAGTGTATTTCTCTTAATATTAATTGATTTTCTTCCACATTTTGATATGGTGTAGTTGAGGCAATTGTCTACAAGATCAATACGCACTAATGTTCATTTTGATGACGTCATCATAGTGTAAAATTCGATTGAAGGTGGCATGTCAGAAATTTCTTAATTTGCGTGTTATACCTATGGAAGGTGAATTTCCTTCAAATCATGAATCTACATGACATTCATCTTTGAGCACTATCTAGCTTATTTGTGCTTTATTTTATCCCAAATGTTGGTATGTTAAAGCTAAGACTATGGTCTATAGAAATTGTGCTTTTTTTTATTTTTTTGTATAAGATGATGAGATCATGTCGAAATCTTCAATTGAATTAAACCCATATACTTTCTAGATTTTACGGTCCGACAATATTGAGTGACTGAGTGACTTTTTTTTTCTCTGGTAATTAATTACATAAAACTTCAAAAGGAACATAAGAATTTGTCTATATCAATAACCCACTTCTTGTAATGGCCCAAAATAAACTAATTGAATCTCTGCGCAGCACAATATAGGTAAAGCATGACGGGTAGAGCATTTCATGGAATAACATGAGATTGTGAAAATGCATTCTTCCTTATGTCAATTAGGGTCAAAGGTGTAACTAGTTAATGTAGAGGGGCAATAGTCATATTGTCCCAATCTATCTTCCCTAGATCCATAATGATCAAGGCTACACAGTTGAAGCTTGACATATGGATAGACCATAATAGGAGAAGCATTTTAAAAGATAATACGAAATCGTGAAATTGCGTTCTTCGTTATGTAAAACAGTAGCATACATATCACCTAATTCGTCTAAGTGACGAATTCAAGTCTAGTTATTATTCTTTTATTTGGCAGAAAACAGTCATGATATCAAAATACAGAATTGAAAATAATTTATTAATAGCAAATCCCCAAAAAATACATGAACACTGGGTGCAGTCGGCTGTGCTGCCAGGCCATGGGCAAAGTTAACCAAAAAACTATAGTCCGCAGACCCCCTTCACCTATATCCCAACCAGATCCAACCAGTGTTGCAAATTCATGTAACAAAGACAATTTAAGAGATACATGTCCTACAAAGCCTACAAATTACCCCAAGTGTTGAATCACACGCCGGAGACTCATGACCGCACCAGCAGGAAAAATGGCACAACATGTTCATTAGGATTAAATTTAATATCCGGAGCATGATTTAACGCTAAAAAAACATACAGAACTATACATGTATTAAACATAATATCAGGAGCGGCGATCCCGGGGGGACGGGGGGACACGTCCCCCCCCCCCCCCCTGGAAATTTGAAAAAGTGCAAAACAAATTGTATAGCATATACTGAATAATGACTGCAACACACTTTTAGGCTCCGGAAGGTCCAAGAGTGCAGCGTTTAGACTAATAAAATTGCAAAAAAAACCTCGCTCGGTCGCTACGCTCCTTCGCATAACATCCTCGTAAAAAAAATCGCATTTCGTTCCCCCGGTCATTAACAGAAATCGCCGCCCCTGCATAATTAATATATTTTATTTTTAAAAAACATACAAAATGCGACATAACAACAGTGATAATATTGCACAGATGAAGGCCAGTTAAAAATAGCAGAGTACCAGGCGTCTGTTAATGAAATGCCAACAGGAAAATCACCAGGTAACATGGGCGTCAATCAAGTGATGGACAGGGGGACATGTCCCCCCAAATTTTCAAGAGTGGGGGACACAATATCAAATGTTTCCCCCCCCCCCCTCATTTTTTTGACCTCCTTTAAGCTCCAGTATTGCACTGTGTAAAATCAATCACATTTAACTAGTATATTTTTTATAATGCAGTCTTAATATAAACTGCTTCCTGAGAAGAGATTGGTAGTGATGTTAAAGGTTTCTTTCCATATATATGCGTGCCCGCGTTATTTATCGCATCTTGTTTACTCGCACGCGTACCTCCTCTCGCGACCCGAAGCAAGTGGGTTCACCACCTTACACCCCTTACCTTTAAGGCAAATACACTTTGTCTGGTGAAACGCATTACCTTCTCTACTCAATTAATGGCATTTCCATTTTAATTTGCATCTGTTTAGAAAAACAACCAACATACTGTATTTATATTCGACATTTTGTTAATTCAATAATGGGGTTAATGAGGTTGTTTCAACATTATATTAACAAACCTTTAAAGTCGATATTTCTAAATCTTATACTTCCATTTAGCCTACAATTTATATGAGTAACTATAGTAACTGAATGTGACATTTATAAATAATACTGAAATATTCTTTGTGTTGCTGAGATTTTTCACAAAAACACGCTAATTCCGGACCTGCTGTTGTAAGTAAGTACTTGAGAACTTGCTAGCCGCGGCAAGTAATAGGTGCTATCGTTTTCTTCAAACTTGGTCTCGCGATCTGAAGCAGGTTTGCTGCAGTCGTGGATTTTGTACAGTGCAGGGGTTGGGGTTTAAAATGCCCGACAGTCAGGATACAGTCATAGACTATTTAAGGGTATGCGTCATCTTCACACGTTGAATAGTGAAAAAGACCGAAATAGCCGATAATATAGACATCTGGGTGGGAACCCTTTGTTGTTTAAATGCTGGCAATCTTTGTGCGTTAGCATGGAAGAAACACGTACATAGCAAGAACATAAATATCTTTTTTTTTAAAGCACACCACAGCTGTTTTTCATTGTCGCTCACACAAGTGAGTACACAAATTTGTTCGTGTCCACATTTTACTCAAAATTTCTTCTCGACATTACACTTACACTAAAGGGATTGGGTAACTTTGTCTCAGATTCTAAAACAAAATCCTGGATTTAGCTCATGCTGCAATGATAATTGTAAACCGTTAGGTCAGTCAGGAACACCATGACTTTTATAAGCCGATCGCCTGTCTGATTATCAAGATATTTATGATTGGAAATCGAAATCAAATTTTGCGTTTTCCTAACGGTGTTCATAACACTACAGTCTACTGGGGAAAACGAGTATGGTAAAAATCGGTCACTCAAAGATATTTACTTTTTGAGGCACTTCTTGGTCATTTTGAAGCGATAGGGCTTCAATAGAACACCATATTACAGACACTGATGACACGTATAGGGCCTTGCATCTTAGATTTAACATTGTTAATCGATGCATTTAATGAAAAAAACAAAAAACAAAAAACAAGTAATACCTTTTCCATAAAGCCTCCAGGAAAAATGATAGATTCGTGCGAAATGATCTAGTAAATGTAATTATAAATTAATAGTGTGGGGACGGGGAGCGGAGGTCAAATTCAAAACGCTCCTTAGTCAGAGGATCAAATACTATCTGAGGGGCTTAATTGTATGTGAGTTCATTGTTCATGGACTTTCATTTACCCTTGGCTGACAACAGTTTAGTAATGCACTGACATTTTAAAGTGTAGGCCTATATTTTATTTGAAAATTAAAACGATAACACAGAAAAACATTTTGAAATGTGTAATCAGTACTTGCAATTGCATTTAATTGGTAGATTATGATAGAAAATATTTGAAGGGATCATATTTAAATATACTTTCAGTTTGAATTCACCTTGTTCAAAACATAATTTAATCAGGTGTATGATTGCTAACAAACATGACACACTATACGCTTGAACTCGAGACGTATAGCCCGCAACTTCCGAGTTATTTCTGATCGAACGTTTTGAGCTTGCTACAAAATGGTGCTCAGCAGCTGTTAAACCATAGTGTCCTAGCCACTTTTGTTAAATAAACATTGTCTACTACAAACTCCGAGATTTCAGGTATAAAACATAAATATCGCAGAGTTGAAAAATTTCGACTTACTGAAATTTTGGATTCACTATAATCAGGAGATATGTCATACTCTATCTCTCTACTTGAAGTTTAGATGTGTAAACTGAAGATGTTTTTTCTTTATCGTTAACATGAGGTAAACTAAGCATCTTGTAGACACTTAATTAATGATAAATGGAATGCTATTATTCTAACCGGCATGGTAAATGGAATGTTAATTACTTTGTTTATTATTGTGAGATTTTTCAGAGCTATCCTAATATTCAATATGTAGATGCTCACTTATTACTCAATTACATCCGTTTTATTTATACTTCATATAATGTTTTATATAACTTCATTTTTTTAATTACAGCCATGACTTACAAGTTGCCTGTGTCTTACACAGTGTCACAATGTATGAACACTCAATATTTCACGAAAGTGATGAAACAAATCTTAAAATATACCAAAACAGTGTACTAAAATGTTTTGTGAGTGATAATGAATAACAAGACAGGTACATGTAGTAACGAATTTTAATCCTAACTGTTGTTATCAAGATACTCTATGGAATAATTTCACATAATAATTACAATAATAAAGCATGTACTGTACCTTGTGAGTCAAAAAAAGGTTTACCCCTAGAAAATGGCATATTATTTTTAAAATCATCTATGAACAGTAAACTATTATACATTTCATGAAAGAGTGTTTTATCCCAAATAATTTGTTATCATTTTTGTGTGGTATGTGTTCACGCTTGGATGAACAGGAGGCATTGTTTCGGAGAGTGCAAAAGTCGACTTGCGCCAAAGTGATGCCTACAGTATTATGTTGGGATTAGCGGAGTGAGAGAATGAATTGAATGTACCGAATCGGAAATGAATTGCATATGCTTTTTGCAGAAGCAAAGTAACCCACGCACACAGGCGCGCACACATGTTCGTTGACATTTGATATTCGATATTTGATATGATTGTGTGGCATGATTAATTTTGTTAGGGATGTTATTTGGATCTGCAAAGACCAAATTAAGACCCAAATTCCAATTGTTTTTTTCAAACATCACATAAGTAACTTTGGCGCAAGTCGATTTTTTGCACTCTCGCAAACAATGCCTCCTGTTCATCCAAGCGTGTACACATAACACACAAAAATGATACCAAATGATTTGGGATAAAACAATCTTTCATGAAATGTATAATAGTTTACTGTTCATAGAAGATTCTTAAAATAATGAGCAATTTTCTAGGTGTAAACTTTTTTTTGACTCACACTATAGTTGCATAGCAAATGTGTCTCCGAGACTTTGTAATAGTGACATAATATATTCCCCCTTCAGTAAAAACTAAATACTTTAACTGCGCGCAGTCGAAAATGATGCCACCGTCGTAGAGCAATTCCACAAACCAAAACAGAAGCAATTTTTCAAATTCAAGTCTAATCCATTAACAGGTTCTCTGAATATTGTGATTACGAGTTTTTTCTTCATATACATGTATGACCCTTTGAACTTTGAACTCATGACCCTCTAATTTAATCAGTTCATTGGCTCTGCAAGATACATATATGTCCCGAGTTTAATAGTATTCCATCCGTCAGTATTGACAATTTAATTCAATTTTATTTCATTCAGTTAAAAAGACAACATTTCATATAATATGTCGTTTCAATAAAACATCATTGAAATATTAAAAATAAATATATACAAGTTCATGATACCACATTAGACGTTCCTTAATGATTATTACACAACAATATTGATCGATGGGCAACCCTTATTCATGGGCTATGATAAAGTTGAAAGACAGTCTTACCAAATCTCTTCGAAAGTCTACTAATTGAAGCCAAGTGTCATCCCAAAAGGGTTCGAACAAAGCTGAAAACATCGATATTAAGAAGCTGAAGAATCAAATCGCTTCGTTGTCGATAGAAGTCTCACTGTGAAATAACGGAAAAGTTAGTTCCTGAGTTGAGTGAAGCCAACAATTCTACATGGGAGGAATGAACCAATGTATGAAGCCAGCTGTCTGTCTCTCAGTGGGTTGAATAATAATTCAACTTTTAATGTCGTCACAATATCAATGGAATCAGTCAGGTAGAGTATCTAGGATCTGTACAACTAAAGGGGCGGGGCGGAGGAGCATGGTTATTTTAAGGGAGAAGGTCGTCAGTTTCCATGTGCAAAAGGCTACAATTCGCTGACACCAGACTTGCTATAAAATATATTATTGTGTGTACAGGTATGCACTAAGCAAACCCGTAGGCCTATCAAGCTAATAGTCGCTAGCCTCTCGGAGAGTCTACGGGCGCACCAACAATGCACCAACAATTAAGCCCTACAATGAAAGGTAGATCGTCTCCATGTACTCGAAACATTCATGTACAAAACACGCTTTTCAATTCCTAAAACACATCTATCGCACCAGGAAACAGATAGGTGATTGGGCTTTTTAATACAATTAACACCCCTGCAATAGCGGACTCCCTCCCCCTTTTACATCATGAGCTGCCCAATTCTCACAACCACGTCAACATTAAAGAAATCTATGACATGACTATAAATTTATACAGAACATATAGACCATTAGTCTAGTTCTGGACCCTTTGATGATTTTTTTTTATTCGCCGACTATAAGCGTTGAGCCGACTGATGGCGCGATCCTTAGTGACCGCGATCCCAAGAACTGGACCAGTTATTGGGATCGTGCAGTCACTAAGGATCGCGCCATCAATCGGCTCAACGCTTATAGTCGGCGAAAAAAAATGTATTAAAAGGGTCCAGAACTATACTAATAGACAATGTGCCAAGCCTCGAAATTCTTCCCTTCCGTGGTCTCCCCCTGGGAAATACTTTATTTTTACCTAAATGATTAACAGACATATATCTAAGAATAATGGTCAAATGTTCCCATCTCCACATTTGTACATTTGTTCACAATTTTGATATAAAGTTGCAAAATTTAGCAGACAGCAATGATGATGGCATAGCTGTTCCTTAATTGTCCAATCACAGCTGGGGTCTTAAAACCTAGAGTGCAATGGACCAATCACAGTCCCTGTCCACTGAGTCTTTGTATGCATGCAGTGTCTGTTGCCATGGAGTGAGTGCAGTGCTTGCTACTGCAGCTATACAATCGCGCATGTTTACATGCGATTCACCGACAAAACTAAGATTGAGAGGGCCAGGAAGAAGCAAGAAAGATCAGGACATGAAGGGAATTTATTGCTGTCATTTCAAAAGCATTTTTATGATTAAACAGTGAAGTTTTCATCACAGTCCCATGCATTGGTATTTGTGTTACTGTTAAGGTCTCGATTCTCCTGAGTGGGCTTATCTCTAAAAAAAATCTCTTGATTTTACCCACAAACTAATTATTCCCTTCATAAGATATACAGGCACTATACATGTAGGTAGGCTATCTTCATGACAATCATAAGAATATAAAATTAACTTGTGCGGTCTGTATTTTGAAATATTAAGCAGACACTTTCACACGCATGCAAAAAAGCAAAGTTAGGCCACACATAGCTGCATGACTATTCTGGCTGTGTATTAAAAGCTGTGCTATTGATTCTCAACATTTCAAACACCACCATACAAACTCAACTGATTTCACTCAAAATCGGTACTTTAGTGACAATTTATGACAGCTAAATAGCAGTAAAATACAAGTTTTAAACTTACCGATGTTAGAAAGAATAATTTAAAAATTCAAATTGTAAGTCTACTGTCAAACTTGCCGATCAGCCACATCGGTATAATTGTGTGCATTTGTGTATTAAAAGTGTATTGACTATTCATGTGTGCAAATGCTGCCTATTAACACGTAGTGCAGTGCTAAAGGTCAATACGCATTAGCATTAACTCTCTATGCTTTGCTGGAGTAAGTTAGGCTTGTGCTTGGGCCTATGGGGTCTTATAAATAATAGTTAATACTAGAAATGGAAACATGAGCACCTCTATTGATTCTAAAATGTTGTAACATCATTGTAAAATACTTGAATTTACTCAAAGGCTCTACTTGAGTTACAATTGGTGACATCTGAACGGCAGTAAAGTACAACGTATCGTACAATAAATTTCACTCACGGCCTTGTTGGGAAAAAATACTTGTAAAGAAAATTAAATCTTGACTGTTGCCTCTCTTGGCAACTGTCCCAGTTGTATTCATTGTATGCACTTCTGCCTTACTGCGGGTGCTGAATCTCCGTGCTCATACATGTAAGATAAGGTGATAAACTGTTTACGGTTGACCTCGTATAGTACATGAGTAATAAAATGTCTAATGACTTATTAAAGTTCAAACAAACATTATTGGGTGGAAATTATAAATAATAACACTTTGATTCAGCTGATAGTAATGCCACTCAGAAAATAGCTTGGGTAGTCATTGACCACATTAACAGGTCAGCATTATGAAACCGTTATTCAGATTTCAATCTTTTTAACTAAGATATTGAAAAATTATTTTTTTCCACATTGAAAATTTATGTATTTCTTTTTTTAGGAAGGGGACTGAACATGTGTTTTCATTGTATATGGGGCATTTCCTACACGGGTGGCCAACCTGCGGCCCGCGAGCTCTTCTGGTGCGGCCCGCGGAGCAGTGAAAAAATACTTCATAAATGAAATGCAGCCACATATAGCAGCGATGAAGTAGGGTAAAACATTTACACGCAGCTATCTCTAATATTTCCATAATTGATTTAATCTTTCACAACGCATTGACTCGTTACTTGGTGATACACTGACTCCTTAAATTCCCTCTCATTACATTATATTAACGACATTAATACCCGCATTAATATCACTCGCCGTGTAAATTTCTGTTTCTAATTTCCGCACGCAGTAACAACTGTTGTGATACACCGACTCCTCAAATTCCCTCTCATTATATTATATTAATGACATTAATACCCGCATTAATATCACTCGCCGTGTAAATTTCAGTTTGTAATTTCCGCACGCAGTAACAACTGTTGTGAATCGAGAAATAATGTTTGAAATGCCATACTTGTTTCCAAACTTACAACTCTTTTCTCCCGCCGTACAATTTTCTCATGAATCTTAATCGTAAACTTTATAGGCAGTCCCCTTCCCTCTACACCGCGTTCAATTAGATGTACAGTGTACAAGTAATACATTTAGGATATTCTTTCTGCTGTGTCCTTGATTTTGATTGAAATAACAACCAACATGGCAACGACCTCGAGACCTGCGAAGAAAAGGGGAGTTTCTGATGAAGGCAGAAACTTTAAATCAGATTGGTCTCTAAAGTATTTCTTCATAGGTGGACCACTTTACCTCATTTTCACCAGAGTATGTAATGGAGGTTAACAACATAGTAGAAAAGTGCAAGCCACAGAAATCACACTAAAAATAAGCCTGATTTGTTTTTCTCACTGATCTTGTTGTTTGCTTGTTTGTTTTTGCAGAATTTCAGGTGTGTACACGTATTGCATGAGTGTGTGTGTGGGGGAGGGGGGAGACTAGCTACGGCCCGCCAAGTTATGCCAATCGTTAGCTGTGGCCCGCGAGCTTTAAAAGGTTGGCATCCGTGCTTTATTACATGCAAAGCTAAGACCAATAATAATTTGTTTTCCTGTTTCTCTTTTTGTCTTTAAAAACTTGCTTCAGCCACAAAAACCAACAATGTTCCACATGAGGCAGAGGAATCAGTGATAAAGGAGCCACCTCCGAAAATATCTGATAACTTTGACCAAGGCAATCAGATGAGCAATTGTGTTCAACCAAGGAGGTAGAGGGAAAGAAATCCCAGGTTACATGTCGTATAATTTAAAGCGAAGGCTTCAGAAGACCTTTCCTTTTCTGAAACTTCTTGGTCTTTTTCATAGTTATTCTAGTGATTTAGTTTTTGTAGAAGATTTGTCAATGGATGAGGTGACTGTTGCATATTTTATGATGTGCAACCCATGTCTATTAGAGTTATACAGTTTGGTAGCCATTCAGTTTGAAAGTAATTTTCAGTGTACTTCTGAGTTTTACACTTTGACACTTTACACTGAGTATAGTAGAGTATAGTTTATAAAAGCTTAGAAGTTACAATACATGTACCTGCTTAATTGGCTGAATTAATTGAATGTTAGTATGAATAGATCCAGAGACGTACCGTTTTAATATGACAGAGCTTAATATTCTAGCAGTGTGATTTCTAAACATTTTAAATTGAATCTGATGGTACATACATATATAATGCCTATATGAAATGCATCAAGAATGGTTTATTTTGTCAACAGCGTTTTTCGAACTTGTACTGTGAACCTTTTTCTTTCTTTTTTTTTAAATAGAACATTAAATACTATACTATAACATATGCTTTTCATGTAAGGTCACACCGAGAGAAAAAATGGATGGTTAAACAAGATAGCAAATGATATTTAAGATGTATGATATGCAATTATACTTGTTTATGGGGGATATATGATAGGGGCATATGTGACTTGTGTGTTCATATGCATGAGGGCCATTTGAATTTACATGTCACAAATCTTTCTTTTTGGGGTAATTAATTTCATTCATTATGGGGCTTGTCTACATTGTGTGCATATACATGTAGATCCATGTGTGGTAGGGTGGTTGTGTTTAAATAATCGAATGAGCATGGTACGACATTTAGTTAGTAAACATCTTTTGCTGATCGTATGATTGGAAACCACTGTTACAGTATGTTTATGTACAAAAACATAAACAAACTGTAAAAAAAAATATACAGTATGTTTATGTGACGTTTTCGCTTCATTGGGCTGGTTTCGGGGGGGGGGGGTGTGAGGAAAGCTAAGGGGGGGCAAGGGGATGTGGAGCATGTGACTAATAATGCCATCCCTTTGGAAAACTTGATAGATACACAAATGCGTCTGATTCTATGTTCATACTGAAATCAGGTTTTATGAGACTTCTTACCAATATGTTTTACATGTATTAATTAAGGTACTAATTAATGTACACATGCACATTTTATATGATTAAACATCAATTCATAACATCACCCTTCTCAAAACACCATTTGTATGCAGAGTTTTTTACATCTAATATGACTGTTTTTACATAATATCTCCTCTTCTAATTCTGTTACCTCAACTAAACCTCGATTTATAAATTCTGACCATGCAACAAGACAATTTTTGATCTGACAGTTAATTTTGTTTACACAGCATTTTCATACTTTTCTTACACAAATTATAGTGTAAGATAAAAAAATCCAATCATTTCGATACAATATTTGAATAATGATTTCCACCTACAAGTCTGATAACCCAATAATTTGCTTATCAAAGATAAATACGAAGAACTTATTTTGATACCATGTCTACCATATCAAGACCACCATCTAACTTTTCTTTTCACTCTTTCTTTTTTTGAACTCCAAAGAAAAGCATACATACTCTATTTAATGAAACACGTTTAGGAGCAGGTACTTTAGTTGCCGTATAAACAATTTGTGAAATGATTAAGGCTTTGATACAACATTAAAAAACACTTTACTATAAAACGTTAATATTCCCTGTTTCCAGTTTTTCAATATATTTTGAATTTGTCCAATTTTTTCATCCCAAATTAAAAATTAATTTTCCGTTTTATTTTCCCCGATATATTCCCAAATATTGTATTTTCTGTTTAATACTTTCCCCACATTCTCCATCCGCATAATCTGTATTCATCTTCATCACTTTCAGTCTAATCCCAATATATTTGAGGACCTGCCACTGCTCCAAAATGTCTGACCTCTTCCACGACATTGATCAATGATTCTAAACTATTTACAGAAAGGGTTGTGTCATCTGTAAATTGAGACACTTTTAATTCGGACATTGCAGAACGTGATATATCCATTCATTTTATATCTTTATTTTGTCGGATCTAACAAGCTAGAAATTCAGCTACATTAACGAAAAGTAAAGGGTTCCTAGTTGATCATCATTATCATTAATCTTTTTGAAGGTCATTAAGCATATTTAACCATGTCATCTTCGACGCTCTTCACACTGTTCACATTAAGGAGGTACTTCTGAAACATTGACCCAACTTAAACCTACCCCGTATGTTAAATATAAGTTGATTACACGATTACTTGTCAACAGAGGATAGTTTAGTGGCACTTGTATCAGTAGAGACGTTGCTAGTCTCGTATATGGCCGCAAAGACAGATTGAAGTCTGATAGACGGTACGTTCCTAAAGAGTTCTTTAAGAGCCTGTCTGAAGTTAGGGTTCCTGGCGGCGTAGATGATAGGGTTCGCACAGGAGTTGACAAAAGCAAGGACTACGAAGGAGCGGTAGAGGGGGCTGTTGAAGTGCGAGAAGTCGATGATACCGACGGTGAAAGCGAGGAAGCCAAACTGATCAGGCGTCCAGCAGATGATGAAGATGACGACAACTATAAAGAGCATTTCGACGACGCGACGTCGGGCCCGCAGGAAATGTTTATTCGGTCGCTGGCTCTGGTTTTCGGCGGAGTAAGGCTTCACCTGGGCGCGCTCACGAAGGGTTCGGATGGTGAAGACGTGGGCTAGGATCATGACTGATACGGGTACCAAGTACTCTGCGATGAAGTAGAAGACTCCGATGAACTTCTGGAAAGATGGCGTCGAGAAGCCAAAAGCACATTTTCCTTCAAAGATGTAGTGGACGTAGAAACTGACGGTGTTGATGACGAAGGAGATTAGCCAAATGCCACCGATTGCGAGGGAGGTTGATCTGGAGGAAAAGAAACGCTGGAATTGAAAAGGGTACCTCACAGCCATGAGCCTTTCGATTGAGATGGTGGTGAGGGTAAAGATAGATGCGCAGATGGATGTCCACATGAGGGAATTGGATTGGATGATCCGACAGTAGAGCTGCGCTGCTATGGTGTCTGGAAGCGTCTTTACTTGAGCGTGAGGAATGATGAACACCGACGTCAAGAAGTCGGCCAGAGCCAATCCAGCAATCAGGGTATCGGTGGAGCAAAGCTTTCTCTTAACACGGAAAATTACCAACATCACCAGGGAGTTTCCGATGATGCCAGCGATGGCTAGGATCAACTGAATGACATCCCACCATTGCCAAGTGATCGGTATCCATGACCACACGGCTGGCACCACTGCGTCGGTGGAGTTAGTAACAGTTACAGTTTCGCTCATGTTCGCACCAAATGTCGAGAGACCTGACGAAGTTACGTAAAACTCAGACGACATGAGCGGCGATGTGTCAGTGTTTATTGTCGAAGAAACTCTCGTAATACTCATTTCCATACGTGCCGTGCTTAAGAAACCCAATCAAGTATCTGAGCAGGCGGGTTTAAGAGTCTGTGAATGAAAGAATTTTGTTTTTTTTAGGTCAGTCGTTCGCAAGTCATTCCCGTGCAGACAAAAGCTTTGTAACATGAAACTTTCATGAATGGTTACATCGTAGCGATTTTCAAGGAAATAAACTTTTGCGACTATGCAAAAATGTTGGTTGTATCGGTTGTGGTTATTTCTTTAATGTTCTATATAAAGACACCGTTGTCCTCGATTGACTCACAACACGATATCTTCTTGTATAGTGATTAACAACATATGGCTTCGAAACATGTCCAAAGCTTTAATTGATCGTTTAAAAATTAATAAAAAATCTAAAGTGGGAGCATGTGTCTAGTTTTCCTGTTTTGTTCTGTGAAAGGCAGAATGTGAAAGTAAGAACATAAGCACGCTTTAGTCGTGGCGAAACTTATTTAACGACAGATTTGTATATAACAAGACAAGGTTTAATATCGTTTACCATGGCTACTCTGCCACTAATTAATGATCTTCTTTCGATTACGGGATATCCCTTGAAAAATTGACGGAGAGCAGTGCCGTAGACACGCAGAATGTCTTTTTGAATGTGCGGTAATCTGTTCGATACGGGTAATATTATACGCGTGTCTATGCCAGTGACTAGGGAATTTCGGACAAAGGTTAAGTATTGTTTTGCTAAAGATTCGAACCTATGATCCGCATTCTAGTGAACTGATTAAATGAGCCTTTTTTGGACTGCTTGTGTGATAAACTGTCGACAATCATCTGTTGATACCTAATCTGGCTTTTTGTTGCACATTATTTACAAGAGAGATGGGAAAAATTAGAAAACATTGATGTAGACTACATTTTGTGTAGCTTCTCAGGAAAAAAAATCATTGAATAAGAGGTAAGGCTGGAGAGCAGTCAAAGTCCGGTAATCACATTTAAGATAGTTGTCCAGGTGGGGGTAGTTGTCCTAGAGGATGGTTGTCGTAGGGGGTAGTTTTCTGGGGATAGTTGTCCGGGGGCAATTATCTTAGGGGTCGTTGTCCGGGGATGGTTGTCCTAGGGGGTAGTTGTCCAAGAGGTTGGTAGTCCTAGGGGGTAGTTGTCCTAGGGGTAGTTGACTGAGGTGGTTATCCGGGGGTGGATGTCCAGGGGTAGGTGTCCTAGAACCCAGAAATATACCAGTAAATGTTCCTCATTTATACGCATATCTGCATACACCACAACACTCAGTGAAAATTGTGTTTTTATATCAGAGCAAAATGTTACGATCAAAATTGCTTATCTTGGTCAATGTTGCCCATTTTCTCGGAGAAGGAACGCATTGTAGTCTTCGAAATGAATTGGATATATGCAGTAGTGTTGTTAAATGCCACATATTGGGGTCAACACGGACAGACAGTGATGGAGTCAAGCTTGGTGGTCTCCAATTCCCTACACCTATCCTACTTGATGAAACAATTTGTGCCGGGAAACCGCTTAATAAGAGATATATTTGGTAAATTATCGCGTAGTCCCATATACATCTTTCTGTGTACAGTTCTTGTAACTTTAGCAAGACTGGGCCAAATTTCTTACCATTTTGATGATTCCAGAACCTTGCAGTACACACCAATACTTATATGCTAGCTGATCAACCTTTTCTGATCGATTCCAAAACGTTTCTTTCCCAATGCAATCGCCTGACCAGAACTGGTCTATGCCTTTAAACATTTTTTTAATGGGAGTACTGCACTTTACAAATATGTACGTACAATCCAAATAGTGCTCATTGTTTTGGGGGATAGTATTTTTTTTTAATGACTGATTGCCAAAAACTGCTGGTAGTCAGGAAAAACAATGACACGATCTTCCCGTGACAACATTTTAGCTGTTTTTAACCAGGATTTCCCGGGTATAGTTTCCATTTGGATCCTGCTGTCAGATTCGGGGGAGAATTTAGGGAAATTTCACATTCTCCGAATGCCATAAACAGGTAAAGGTCACGGTTGATTGGGCTACATTTCAAAGGGGTAATGTTCATGGCAAAGCTATTACTGAGTAATAAGTAAGATAGTCGATGCATATAAGGAACCCATTCGACTAACGATATGTTTTTCTTATTCTAGTACTTCTGTAAATCACCTACATAAAAAGTAAAACCTATGCAAAATTTCTATAAAATTCGTCTTATGCATGATTTTATTTTGTATGAAGTACATTAAGCGCGGTCGTTAACTATTTTCAGTTCAATAACTTCTACTATGGTTGACTTGTTACCATGACAACCACGCGTTAACCCAGACATGCGTCGTCAGATGAACGGATGCCCGACGCGTCACTCCCTGATGTTTTTATTGTATTGAAGGGCAAAAGGAATGACACCTCGCGTGGTGTTACACCGAGTGGTATCGAGCCCCTATACCAGGCGCGTACGCAGGGGGTGGTTTTGGGGTTAAACCCCCCCCCCCCCCCTCGAGTTTTTTTTATGTGTATGTTTTATGTATGTTTTTTGGGAAAACCCCCCCTTTTGATTTTAAAACCACCCCTTGAAAAAAATCCTGCGTACGCCATTGCCCTATACTATACAGATATAAACGTAGTATTAGAGACTAGAGACTCTATTGCGTTACTGATTAATTAATTATATCATTACAAATCTTTATTCTCAGTTGTCTTAAGTATAAGTGATTTTCTTATCAAATTGAAGATATTTATGGCGTATATATTCAATACTGAATGAACGCCATTAAACTATTACCTACAACAACAACAACAGTATTAGAGACGGTATTTCTATGATAGTAGTCTTGTTCAGACGATGGCAATTTACCCCCGAGGTAAAGGTCGTGTTAAGAGCTAGTTGGGGTAAATATGTTGAGGTCGGTGTTAATGTCGGAGTAGTAATCGTCTGAACGATGGTCTTCTAGCCACGCCTTTACCCCCAGACCGATTTACTCCTGGATTTATCAAGGAGTAACGCGTTAATACGAGTAGAGGGTAGCGATACTATATATACTGTTTATACTGTTTATACATTTCTCAGTCTGCTTCTATCTGTCTCTCTCTTTCTACCAACCCCCCCCCCCCCCCCCTCTCTCTCTCTCTCTCTCTTTCTCTCTCTTAGGCTAGTTATGGCAAAATTATCAGATGCAGTTGTAATTATTGTTGTTTTCTGTAAAAGTCGAACCAATGGTAGAGGGTATAATTTCTCAGCCATTCATTTTACAATAGGGAAGAGATGAAGAAAAATTAAAATATACCGTATTGACTTTTTGAAATTAATATCGAAATATGATGCGTGATATAATATTTTATAGGCAAACTGAAGAAAACGAGGAACGATGCGAGGCTACCAGGAAGAGGATACAAGTAGAACAGGAGACAGGAGACAGTGACATTGGCGTATCCAGGTGGGGGCACAAGGGTACGCCTCTCTGTCAAAATCTGTCTGTAATACCAACATGTGGTATCAGCATCTCTCTCTCTCTCTCTCTCTCTCTTTCTCTCTTCCTTTCTGACATTATCATTGCTGATTGAGGCCTTGTCGGTATTTTTGAGATCTCTACACAATCCTACTTCGCATTTCAACTTTCCAACCCCCTCCCCGCCCCTCCGCCCCTAAAAAGTGCGTTTCCCAGAATAAGGAATCATTACTGGTATACTTCTGGTATTTGCAGCAATCGGGGAAATAGAGGAAATTATTTCCCTGGACCAATCATCAGACTGCATGCACAATTTGGGTCACGTTTTATAGTTGGCGAAAAACAAAGTTGTGCTCATTATATTCCTTCTGAATGAACTTGTTCTCTACAATCGCTTGGAAACGGACGAAAGTTTTGTATTTGTTTAATAGATCAGAGGTAAGTTTATGAACTAGTGCTTTGAATTTTTTCAAGCTTTCACTCACTGAATTCCTCTTGTGCTCATTCTTGTCTTTATTCATTCTTAATTGGCTTTTAAAATTTCACGGAAACAGATAGAACAAAATTCATGTGTGTTTGCATAATAAAGGTAAGTACCGGTCTTGTGTTTTAATGCTTTCAAGATTTACCTCAATAAAAAAAACATTCTCCTGAAAGGCTACACAAAGTAGCCAACGTTTGTTTTTGCTTGCTTGCTTGTTTGTTTGTTTGTTTGTTTTTTATCTCTTGTAACTTGCGGACAGAAACCAATTCAGGTATCAACAGGTTATTTTTGACAATTGGTCACACTAACAGTCCCTGTAAGTCCGAAAGAGACTAATAAATTGGATCACTGCTGCCAGATAATTGTTTAGAGAAGACGAGGTTTAGTGGATGAGTCGCCGGAATGCGGATCGTAGGTTCGAATCCTTAGCAAAACAAGAATTTAACTTTTTTCACTGGCATAAACACGTGTATATTACCTGTATAAATCGAATAGATTACCGCCCTTTCAAAAAGACATTATGCGTGTCAACGGCACTGCTCTTGGTCATATTTCTAAGGGATGTCCCCTAGTAAAAAGATGGTCATTAATTAAAGGTAAAGACTGGAGGTGGTAAAATTGCGTTTTGGGTGTAAAATATCCATTCAATTTTGTTCTAATTATTGCCTTCAGAGGTTTAGATGGCAGTACTTCAACCTAAATTCGCGAAAAAGCAGAAATATATGCCCAAATGTTCAATGTTGAGGTTTCCCGGCAAAATTTGTATCATCACGTATTAGTCAAAACCACTGGCGTACCTGAGGGGGGAGCAAGGGGGCAGAGTGCCCCCCCCCCCCCCTGACGGGCTCCAGGGGAAACAAAAAAGGAAAAGGGGGAAGGGGAAAGGAAAAAAGGAAACAGAGAAAAAAGGGGAAAGAAAAGAAAAGAAAAGAAAGGAAAGAAAAAAGGAAAAGGGGAGAGAAAAAAAATAAAGAGAAAAAAGGAAAAGGAGAAAAAAAGGAAGAAGAAGAGAAAAGGAAGAAAGAGGGAAAAGAAAAGGAAAGAAAAAAAATGGGGAAGTAATTTTTAAAAAGACCATGGCCGTACGCACCGTGGGGGGGGGGGGCAGTTGACCCCAGATATTTTGAAAACGTACAGTTTTTTTCCTGAAAATGTTTAACAAAGCTCACAAGTAGTGAAGGCCTATACCAAATCCTTCAATTCTACTTTTGAAAAATGCAAAAGTACCCTCATGACCAGTTTGGTCGCTCGTACTCCCTTCAATCCTTTTGCTTTTGAGTTTCTTCAAAAACGTTTTATGCATCTTCTCCCCTCCCCAATCAGAAAAATATTCCGCATACGGCAAAGAAAAAGACAAATGAAAATAGGAAAATATAAATGATAACAAATTCGACACTCTTCGCTGGCGCGAGCTGCTTGCTAGCCTATTTTGTATTAATTGTTTTCACTTGCTCGTCCCCCTGAAAAAAGGAAAAGGATTAGCATTGCCTAGAATACAATTGTGTCTGCTCCGACTGGCCCCGACCTGCAACCATGGCAACCATAACACCCAGTTTATGTACCAAATGTTACTAAAAGAGACTAATTCATTTATTCTCGCTCGCTACGCTCGCTCGCGAATAAATGAAATAGAAATTGTTTTGAAAACAATTGTGCCCATCCTTGACCTGCAACAATATCATTATAAATGGAAGAGTTTTTTCGCCCTCTCGCCAAAAAGGAATTGATATCGTGTTAAACGCAATTGCGCCCATCCCGACCTGCACCTATAAAAACAAGTTTATGTATTAATTTCTATTAAAAGAGAATTGATTTTTTTGCATCGCTATGATCGCTCACCAAAATGGAATTGACATTCCTAACAAAATATGTGCGCTCCCTTGCCTGCAACGAAAATCCCAGTAAATAAGTACCGAACGTTATTTTGAGAGATATTGTTTCCTCGCTCGCCAGAATTGATGAATTGATTGATTTTAGTGATTGATATATGAGTTGATTTGTTTTTTGTTTTACCCTCTCTTGCTACGCTGTCTTTACAATTAACATCGCTAACAAACATGCTCACCCCAACCTACAACAAATTACCAGTTGATAATTATGTACCAGACGTTAATCAAAGAAAATTTGGTTTGCTCGCTAGCTACGCTCCCTCGCCAATATGGAATTAACATCACCTTAAACCTGATTGTGTAAGCCCCGATCTGCAACAAAAAACCTGAAAATTATGCACCAATCATCATTAATTTTGTTTTGCCTGCCCCCAAAAATGGGATTGACATTGGCTTAAACACGATTATACCCACCCCGACCTGCAACAATGACACAAAGTTTATGTACCAATTCATTGAGGACAATTGAACCAAGTTTAATTGGCAATATTATTATTAAAAAAAGAAGCGATTTTTTATTCTTGCTCGCTACGCTCGCTTGCAAAAATTAAATTAACGTGCCCACCCCGACTTGCAACAATACCTGTTTATATACCAAACGTTACTTAAATATATTTTTTTGCCCGCTCGCTCGCCAGAAGTGAAAATTAGCATCGCCTTTTTTGTTTTGTTTCGATCGCTTGCCCCTCCCCCCCCCCCCCCCCCTGACGGGGTACCCCAGGTACGCCACTGGTCAAAAAATATTCTTTCACATGATTGTTAATAAAAAGCTTCCATTTCATTTTTTTTTAGGTGGGCGTTTCAAATACTGGTCTATACCTTTAATGGCAGGGTACCCGTAATAGCCGCCTTTAAACATTGCCCTGTTTTATAAAAACACGTCGTTTAAAAGTTTCAACACGACCGAAACGTGCTGTCATTCTTACTTTCATATTTTGTCACTTATGAAACAAAAAAGGAAAACAAGACACATGCTTCCACTTTAGATTGTATTATTTTGGTCTCAAGTGAGATTTATAAAAAAAAAAGAAATTATGCCTATGTACATTTTTTAAAGCCATATGTTGTTAATCACTGTACAAAAGGAAATCGTGTTGCGAGTCAAACGAGGACAATGGTGTTATTATATAGAACATTAAAGAAATAACCACAACCGATACAACCCACGTTTTTACAAAGTCGCAGAAGTATATTTCCTTGAAAATCATGATAGCTACGTACGGTGTATCCCTCCGCGTAAATTTCATGTAACAAGGTTTCTCACTCGCTGGGGTTTACATGTGAATGAACGCCTTTTTCTTCTTTAATTCACAGACCATCATACCTACTGAACTGTTTGTTAGTGTTTCCCTAGCATGGCACGTATGGAAATGAATATTACGGGGATTTCTGCAACAATAATGACTGACACACCTCCTCTCGTGTCGTCTGAGTTTGACATAACGTCGTCAGGTCTCTCGACATTTGGCGCGAACATGAGCGAAAATTTGACTGCTACCAACTCCACCGACGCAGTGTTGCCAGCCGTGTGGTCATGGATACCTTTCACTTGGCATTGGTGGGAGGTCATCCAGTTGATCCTAGCCATCGCTGGCATCATCGGAAACTCCCTGGTGATGTTGGTACTCTTCCGTGTAAAGAGAAAGCTCTGCTCCACCGATACCCTGATCGCTGGGTTGGCTCTGGCCGACTTCTTGACGTCGGTGTTCATCATTCCTCACGCTCAAGTGAAGACGCTTCCAGACACCATAGCAGCGCAGCTCTACTGTCGGATTATTCATTCCAGTTCCCTCATGTGGACATCCATCTGTGCGTCCATCTTTACCCTCACCACCATCTCAATCGAAAGGCTCATGGCTGTGAGGTATCCTTTCCAATTCCAGCATTTCTTTACCTCCAGATCAACCTCCCTCGTAATCGGTGGCATTTGGCTAATTTCCTTGGTCATCAACACCGTCAGTTTCTACGTCCACTACATCGTCGATGGAGAATGTGCTTTTGGCTTCTCGACGCCATCTTTCCAGAAGTTCATCGGAGTCTTCTACTTCATCGCAGAGTACTTGGTACCCGTATCAGTCATGATCCTAGCCCACGTCTTCACCATTCGAACCCTTCGTGAGCGCGCCCAGGTGAAGCCTTACTCCGCCGAAAACCAGAGCCAGCGCCCGAATAAACATTTCCTGCGAGCCCGACGTCGCGTCATCGAAATGCTCTTCATCGTTGTCGTCATTTTCATCATCTGCTGGACGCCTGATCAGTTTGGCTTCCTCGCTTTCACCGTCGGTATCATCGACTTCTCGCACTTCAACAGCCCCGTCTACCGCTCCTTCGTAGTCCTTGCTTTCGTCAACTCCTGTGCGAACCCTATCATCTACGCCGCCAGGAACCCGAACTTCAGACAGGCTCTCAAAGAACTCTTTAGGAACGTACCGTCTATCAGACTTCAATCTGTCTTTGCAGCCATAGATGAGACTAGCAACGTCTCTACTGATACAAGTGCGAGTAAACTATACTCTGTTGATAAAGTAGTCGTGTAATTATGTTTTCGTTGGCTTCTCTTTAAAGGTACTATGTCCCATTTGCAGGCCAAAAAATGAAAAGGTTTAATTCCAACGGCATTTAAAAGATAATACAAATTTAGAACTTACCTAAAAAAGGTGGGGCTTGAAAATGTCTTAAAGTAGGAAAATAACGAGTATTAGTTGTCAAATCGACTTAGGAGCTATAGAGCCAATAAGTAATAGTCTTGATTTTCAGACAATTGTACCGAATGGTCATACGTTTCATGCTGCACAAAGATTCAATCATTTTAATTTTGGCCATCACAAGAAGTGGGTTATTAATGTAGACATATGCTCATGAACCCTTTACGGCTCATTTTATATATGTTATTACCACAGAAGAAAAAAGCCAGTCGGTCACTCAATAGTGTTTGACAGTGAAGTCTAGCAAGTAAACTGGTTTCCTTGCATAATTTGAATATTAGGACACTGCTAACGTTTAAATTTCACAGATAGGACATACATGACATATTCATAATTCCTGCAAAGTTCTACAGAATTTGAGGTTGGCTGCAGAAGGGACATAGTACCTTTAAAGGTAAAACAAAGTTTTGGTATGGGGTCATGAATGTGGTTCAAATGAACATATTGGAAGCATATGCTATCCTATAATATTCAGTGGTCGTTATCGCGATTGAAATCGAGTCTAAAGTGATGAAATTGTAAATAATAAACTCTTTATGTTGTAGAGCTCCCTCTCAAGGTCAAGATATAAATTAAGCTTTAAAACAATGTTTCTTGACTGAAATCTACCGATTAGTTGTTCCCGTTTGGAAAATATATATCACAACTACATATTCTGAGATTTTCATAGTCACAGCTACCAATATACGGCCGTAGGCGCTTTTTGAAATTTATCAAAATTTACCGGAAGCACCGGTAAATTTTTATATTAAATTTTCTCGAAAGCAGAAATAGTTTAGGGGCTAAATTTTCTAATGCTCATAATACATCCACAGGGGCATCCAAATATATCAAAATTGTAAAGAATCACTATCGACCCAATTTTCAAAATTTCCCAAAACTTTGTATTACCTTTAACATACGGGGTAGGTTTCAGTTGGGTCACTATTTTAGCACTCTGTCCTCAATGTGAACAGTGTGATTAGCGTCGATGATGACACTGTTAAATGTGCTTAATGACCTTTAACAAGATTAATAATAACAATGTTCAACTTATTTACATTGAAATTTTTCTTTCAATTTTGTAATCATGTGTGTACGGTGTTATAGCCCTACCTGTCGGATGTAATACAAGAGTATCCAACAAAAGTGGCAAAGTGAGTATCTCCCTGATAGAACTTTGAATATTTCCATGTAACCCTTTACAAAACGTTATTGAAACAAAGCCGAAAAGCTCTGAACGAGTCGGCATATATTCCATGGAAACGACATTAATTAAACGCACAATTAAGGAACAACATTGTCATATTGAATTTCTTCAAAAGAGTGTACTCATTACTTTTCCTTTTGTTGGACAATATCGGGGATATACTATTTATCAGCTGAGAATAATGCTTGCGATCATATTTTGTTATATTTTATTAATATACACACACAAATATATATACATATATTATGCATGTGTGCGTGTGTGTGTGTGTGTGTGAGATGTGTGTGTGAGAGTAGGAGTGTGTGTGTGTGTGTGTGTGTGTGCATGTGTGTGTGTGCGTGTGGGTTTGTGTGGGTGTATGTGGGAACAAGTAAAGTTTTCATGAACTTTTAACACTAAACTATTGTGGCTATTGTAGCCTCGTTTAAATGATTTTGTTTTAAAATGTTTTAAATAGATTGTTTCTGTTTGTCTGTCGCTCCAATTTGGGGTATTCTGAGGGGGCTAGGAACAGTGTGTGGTGGAAGTGTGGTCGGGTGGTGTGTGTGTCGCATGATGGGGATGGGGTAGTAGCGTGTTTGGTTGGATGGGGTTATTTGTTTTATGTTACAACTGATTTCATTTTTGTTTTCATCAATTGTACAATTTATGTAATGCAAATGTTTTGAATTTATGTCAAGGAAAAACAACTGTACTTTATTTCTAAAATTAATTTGTATTGTTGGAATCAATTAAAAAAAACTATTCAAGAAAAAAAAGTATGTGCCTGTATTTAAATTATTAAAAAAAATCTTATTCACACCTAAAAGCGCATATCATCGCGCAGAATTGTATTTACTTTTAATTTCAGCGAAATGCCTCGTTGATACTTGCCTGCATTTTTGTTGGCGCATAATCTGCGCATAGACACATACTCGAGCGTGCCTGTGCGGGAAGTTTCGTGGTAACGTGAGGGAGGATGCGGGCCGTGTGTGAAATGCGTGACAGAATTTTCAAATGTTCAAAATTTTGGCACGACAATTTTGTTTGGTACCCTATGCGCTACCTAGTCGTGGTAGTGCGCGCAGATGGGTGGCGATGCATGCCCGTTAGCCTAGTGGCATGCATGTTCACGATTAATTTGCTCACAATTTGCGCATTGGCTGCGCATACTTCCCGCGCAGTTTTCGTATGACATGCGCATAGTCTACGAATGCGTGGCCTGGTGGTTACGCATTGCGTGAACTATTCGTAAATTAGACGTGGCCATAAACAGACTGCGTGCCACTAATTGGCACGGATTGACACGCCATAGAGCGGGGTAGTGCGGGACCAAAATGCGTGCAAGTGTCAACGAGGCAGATTCTGAATAAAAATACCATTAAATGAAATAGACTGAACAAAATTAAATCATTTGTGTTCCCGTTATCTTGGTCGCATTTTAATTTATAGATAATAAAATACACAACGGAAAAGTTGCATTGACAGAGTAGAGTGCTAATATTTTTTCCCCATCATTACTAATAAATACTTGATATTCACTATTTTTATATATTCGGTTAATCAACCAAGTCGACATTAATAGCATAATATCAAGAATTTTAAATAATCTCCAGCCAAAGTAAAAAATTTAAAAAAAATATGACCACTGTCACAACTCCATTACTCTTTTTTTCATTTCAAATACAATGTAATTAATATTTGTTATGTCATTGAATACAACATACAGATCGTGTAAATTTCAGGTAACGATATTGAATTAAAGAATCTTTTACTTAACCACTATAATTGTTTATTCATACACTTGTTTGTGGATAATTTGAATGCGATATTTAAAAAGATTCAGCCGTCAGGGTGCTTTTTAGCAAGTCCGGAAACACTCACATCTGCAATCTAATAAAGAACAACACCAATGACAACATGTAATGCTCATATTTTACATAATTTTACATATATTTATATTTTTATGAAGATGCTTTGAACCGGGCTGTCACACCCACATATCCCCTCTACCAATTAACCGTGCGCATTTAATCTCCGCTCAAATGCAATTACAACTCATGTGGTTTGTGTTTTTACAATGCAAACATAATGGGGACAACTTTAATATTCGCAATACCTGAATTTGAATCTGATCAAAATCTCCTTTTACGTGTTTCACACCTTCAAAATACTAAAACAGGATATAGTTTCTATGCTCCAGCGAACACAAAGTTTGGTACCGAGCGAATTACATAAGCAGTCCTATACAATTTGGCATCAGACGCGCATTATAAGTAAGCGACAAAGTTAGTAAGACGTGTTGAGAAGTGGCAAATTTCGATCGAGTTTTTACCTGCGCCAGCAAAAATTGTCAAGACAATAGGTGCATAAGCCAGTTTTAAGGTTGTTTTACGTGTAAAATGAAAGGCGACTGCGCGCAACAAAGGACTTGCGCGTAATCACTGAGGCCTGTTCATGTGCTATAAAAGTCAGTTATGTGAACGTACGTCATCATAAAGCAACGTCTGCGGTTTTGCCACGTCATATCTAAACGAGCTTAATCCTTAGGTCACATTTGCTCTACGGCTAGGATACGGTGATTGTACGCCCCGAAATCGAGAGATACTTGCGGCGGCCGCAAAGAATCTGTGGTGGCCTCATGGTCACCCTAGAGCGTATCCTTTACAGGCCGTACGGGTCGCCGTGGGATTATAACGCGGAGTTATAACTGTTTTCACTTCTAGGTTCGCCATAGCGATTAGACACGCCGTAGCAATGCCGTAGAGCGATTCCACGGCAACCGTACGTCGGGTGTACGGTAGCCTTGCGTTTTCTTTACTCCAGGGGTGAAGCGGTAGCATCAGTCTGGTTGCACGGTCGCCGTATGGTCCCCTTCGGCCGCCCTGCGGGCACCTTCGGCTACGTTGCGTCTGCCTCAGTATTTGTCAAAACGCTACGGCCGCCGCAGGGACGCCCTAAGGCGACCGTGCGTCATCACTTATAAGGCCGTACGCAGTCGCAGATTTTAGATACTTTAGACCGCACGGCCGCCGTGGCAAATGTGACCTAGGCATTAATTGCTAACGCAGTCCTACGTACGCTAGGCAAAGGACTCAACTCATAGAAAAGTGGACCTCCGCGTCGTAATCGAACAAAATAATTCAACAGAATAATTATTGTGAACACTATGCGTTATTTTTCTGACGTATAACTGTGTAAGCGACTGCCTCTGCTTTTTCACGTGACACGTGAGTGCAAAATGAACTCTCTAAACCTAACTTTATGGGCTGAGGGCGCATTGGTTATGGTAATGGTTTTATTAAAAATTAATTTGCAGCCAAATGGCTGAATTGCAGAATTTTGTACATTGCAAAAAACATAAATATTTATCCAAACATAAAACGTACTAAGACATATCACACAGTGAATGAATTTTCTAGATAAATCAGTGTACACACAAATATATACAAATTAATAATATTCATAAAATTCGCTTAATAGCTAACAGTTGCTTAATCACTCTATTCCACAATCATCATAGGGCTGGAATGAAATATAGAAGAGAGGTAGGGAGGATAATAGTGCAAACAGCACATGAGATCCAAGAGTGTGAGATAGAGAAAGACAGAGGAATAGAAAGGGAGAGAGGGAGAAACAAAGAGAGACAAAGCGAGATAATAATGCTGAGGATGAGAGTGTATATCAGACATATCGAAAATAAGGTAAAAAGTACAATTTCAACAGAGAGATTACTGGTTGTGAAAATTAATAAATTACATTTTACATTTTCATTGGTGGGTTATGGATAACATATATTGTAAATTGGTAGGTAGGTATGCAATCAGATGAAAGACATGAAAAATGATAATTTCACATGCCCAATATCAGCGCAGGCAATAACGCATTGAAATGATGATGGACCCAAAACTCAATTCTCGGTTATGTCCTTCAAATCGATGTTGATGGTCGAGACTGACTGCTTAATGGTAGTCGTCGTCGAATGCGATTGAGCCAGGGACGGGTTCTGGGATTCAAATGCTCTTCGACATATCCGGCTGCCAAAGCAAGCGTCAAGCTTATTTCTGAATACTGTCAGACGCAGCCAGATTATGACGGGATTCAAGATGCCGTTGATGCTCACCAACACATTACCAACATCGGCTAGGACAATGAACCAAAGTGTTTCCTCCAATGCCCCGTATATCTCGACCAGAAGCACGCAGCACATGATGACCCAACACGCCGTGGTGCTTGCGACGACCAGGGCAAAAGTCACAAGGATCTTCTTGCTGTTTTTCGCACGACGCTGGAGCGCTGCGTCATTAAGGACGATGTCCGAGATCGAAGCGATTTTCTTGTAGATGAGGATGTAACAGAGCGCAGTGATGGTTAGACATGCCAGTATGGCACACGGAGATACGACGTTGACAAGGATGTTTGACGCATGACGGTTGAATCCATGAATGATAAAATACGTCGATGGCACGACTATCCATCCGATCACGCAGATAGCTATAGAGCGTTTCGCCGTTACGATGTGACGATGTCCGAGGGCGTCGTAGCGAAGGATGATAAAGCGTTCGAATGCAATGGCGAGTGTGCTAAGTATTGATAGGAATAGTCCGGCCGTAAATAGGGGTTGAATCCATGATCCGTTTTCTAGTTGAAATGGTATCTGCATTGGAAAAATATTAATTTTAAATAAAATCGTCGCTGTTTTCACGAAGTGACGGTAGTGAAAAAAAAATGCATTCACTTTGCGTGACGATTTTCCTCACTACCGTCACTTCGTGAAAACAAGGACGAAATGAATAGATCTTAATCCCCTGAGTGTCGATTTTGTAAAGACAAATCATACAGTAAGTTATTCATACTTTCTTCATAAGTGTTTGCACTGTTTCATTGTCCAACCGTAGGCAAAAAAATATGTCATCAAGAAGGACCATTTGCCTATGATCTGTTGCACACGAGGCGTTATTTGCATGACGCAAGCCAAAAATTAAGTGTACACTGAACAGCTGAAAATAATATTGCTTTCAGTTACTACTGTATCTGCTAAAATAAATTACCTTTAAGGATATGATTAGCGCAGGTACATTATTAGGAAGTCGTATTAACACCAGAGAGAGAGAGAGAGAGAGAGAGGGGGAGCGAGAGAGATACAGATATATTTATATATTTAGTGAGAGTCAGAAGGGCGCAAATATGCCTTTCTTGCTTTCTATCACACACACGCACACACACCACAAGTCAGAAGGGTGCAAGTATGGCTTTTAGCAGACAATACTCACGTCATATCATGATGTCATTGCTTACCTCTGGAAAGCCATAAAAGTTGTTGATGAAGAGAGCGATAGCTGAGATGCAATCGGCAAGAGCGAGGTTAAACGTGAAGATATTCTGCTCTTTCCTTAAGGCTTTGCTTAACAAGATAGCACACACGGTGGCGAAGTTTATCAAGGCCCCCGTACTAGAGAACACCAGCATAGCCGTATGGTAAAGGTATGTTCTCAGCGGTTCCGTCATCCTTTAAAATTCGGCCTGAATGCTGCACTCGTAATGGAATTCATGCACCATGAAAGTAAAACAAAATAAAAAATTAAGGAGGTTGATGGATCATGTCGTAGTTGTGTGTTTGCTAATAAAATAAAAGAATGTTTATATATTTTTTATTTTTAAGTTCTCAAATTTACCAATGTTAAAAAAGGTCAGGTTTTAACATTTGCCGAGTATTCTTCAGATTTTTCTCCACAAATCCCCCCTATAATATATTTTGAGGCGACAGCGTATAAAAATATAACTTTGCCGACGGAAAAATGTGTCACACACCGCCACCCCCCCCCCCCCCCCTTGTAGCGATGCCCCTAAGAGAAAAAACTTATTCTGTTGTCAGAAAATACGAAGAAACCCTTCGCGGTCATTGATTAGTGGCAAAAACATTTTTGTGTGTGTGTGTGTGTGTGTGTTTTTACATATATTTTTTTCATAATTAGAAACCAAATACGAAGAAACAAATCGCGGTCATTGACAAAGGCTTTTTTTAAATATTTTATTTGTGTTTTTAATGGTAAATCAAAAGAAATCACAATATTTACAGATAATTTTCATAATCAGAAACCAATTCTCTAAACAGATTAAAGCAATATCAATACAATAAATGAAATGGTACAAAATAACATTTGTTATAAGGCAGAAAATTGAAAACACTAAACCATACAGACGAATTCTAAATTCAGAGTCAATAATATGTTACTTAATCTGTAGCGTGAAGATACAATACATTCTGTCTTGTTCTGTTCCTCTTGGATCAACTTACATGTAAGTAACCTGTAGATTTCTATATCTAATAAGTAAAGATCGTATTCCGTTAAGTTCATTCTTGAAATGGTACAACTGACAGTTGTACGTGACAAATCTACATTTCATATTAACATTCATTAACAAGCAATTAAAATTGAATAATTTAGTAGTCTTTATTACATCTTACGGATACGAAATAGAACAGAAATGAAATACTTACACTATTCGAGCAGCGACCCGCAAAGCACCAATATCAAACTCGAAATGCGAATCCAGATCGGGATGTGTAACAAAATTATAGCAGATATCGAGTTGAATTCGTGAAGCTCTTAAACCTCACTTTAGACATTGATTCCAGCTCTATTACAAACGCCCAGTAAAAATAATACTGTTAGCAGCGCATATCAGACCCCAATTTGATTTTTTTTTTGTCTCCCTCGATCTGTGTAAATAATCTAACTCGCACCCTGATCAAGATGTGACACGTCCATCCATCGCCCTGGTTACAAAGTACACGCTTGCGGTTGATTCCCTCTGTATTTTAATTCCCTTTTTATACAGATTGACGAGTGTCACGAGTTTGTAATCCTTTCGTCACACCGGGAGACCGACTCCAAACCGATCGATTCTTGGCCGCTCAGGATAAATTTTTTAAATACGTGTTTATTCTCTTCTCTCATAAAGAAAATTTTAGATAATTTATAACATTTTATACAAAATTACAAATAATCTTCATAAAGGCCTAGGTTTAAATTAACTTGCGAGTGAACTTTAGCATTTCCATACAAGGTTACTAATAAATCTTCATATAAAATATATTTGCAAATGAAGTTACTCATTTACAGAAAAAAAATATTCACATAAACAAAATTGTAGTTTCACATTTTAAAGAAATCGTATATAAAGCTTTTACAATTTCCTCGACCAGCTTTCATATAAATTTCTTATTATTAATTTACTTTTCCACAATAATTTGTTAAAAATACTAGCAGTGAGAAAAAAAAGGGTTATGCTAAAAAGAAAGAAAAAGATATATGATAAAAGAAGAAGAAAAAATGTATCGATGTGATGTCGGGCTCGTTTGTGTGACAGGGGTATATAATAACCTCGTTCTAGTTCTGGATTTTGAGCCGAGGCCGCATATAATGTCATAATCCCATATCGAATCCATAAATGATGTAACTGATGATGAATTGGTACTCATCACTATGCGGAACAGCGAGGCAAATAGGTTTAAAAAACAAAGTGCTCCGGTATGATGATAATACAAATAATAATGATAATAAATTTTTTTTTTTAATAATGATAACAAATAATAGATCCATTTTCTAGTGCAGGTACTATATGAATACACTCTACCGCGCTTAATACAAAGTATGATATTATTACCTGTCTGCAGCCGATGCGCCGTAATAAGGCGCTAATTCGTGGTAATGTCAGTATCAATAGATTGTGAACTCGGAATAATAATAATGATAATTATAATATTATACCCACCATACGCACACGTCATTTGTCCGGACAGATTGGATATCCGGACAGTTGATTTCAAACAGCAATCTGAAGAAGTTCACATGCAATATTTCATAAATCTTTTAAAAATTATGTTGGAAATTGTTACAGAGGAATTATGATGAACCCGATAATACGATATTAACTACTTTCGAAGAAATCAACCTCAGGCAATTTCAATAGCTTTGTGCGTCTCCTATTGAATTAATGCGAAAATGTCAATGACGAATTGTGTAATCCGAGCACTATATTAAATTGCCAGTTGATTTTTATTCTTCGAAAGTAGTTGTTAACATATTGGCAGTAAGTGCTATTTTATGCATTTTTACCTGCTTAAGTGCACACGCGGAAGCGATATATTACATTACATAACGTAGCACATGCCATTGCCGAAGCGTCTCTTGGGTCTCTTTGTCCGTAGCCCAAATAATTTATAGGAATTACTTAATCAATTATTTGACGACTCTCATTTTCTTTCATACCCAAAGCCTGTGCACTAGCGCATTGTTGAAAGAGATAATAACTTGGATATGTCCACTTCAAAATCGTCAAATCATGTGATTTTGACGTGTCGTGGTGCGATGGTTGAGTCACTTGACTCTCAATTCAAGGGTTGATGGTTCGAATCCCACCCAGGCTCTAACGTCCTTTGGCAAGACATCGGTCCTCATTTAACACTCTCCATCGATGTGTAAATGAATACCTGGTAATTTATGGGGGTGATACTAATTTGAATAGCAATAAGGAAGAACATTACAGCTACTTTCCTTGGTAAACAACGTATTTTCATCGTTGATAAATAAAGCGCCATTGCTGTCATACGAGAAAATAAGAGTGTTCCATTGTGATATTTTTAAATGCAATCGTCAAGATGCACTCCTATTTCAAAATTGTACAGTTTTTCGGAATGAACGATATTGAGAAAAGTCAAGATCCACATAAAATGCGATATTCACTTTCGTGGCTTGAATGTCACAAAACATTACATTGATTTGACAGAAAAGGGGTGAATAAGCAACAAAAAAATGATACAACATGTAGTTTTACATGAACGAGGGGGGGTTGTTGTTTTTTGAGGCACCAACTCTGAGAATTCCAGGATTACCAATACTCGGGCAACCATCTCATCATTTGTATTTCTGCATGATTATCCGGTGGGTTTTGATGGCGAAAATACTTTCTAGTATGATGAAATGATTTACAATAGGCTATACACTACACGCACTCAAATACTTTCAATGATGCATGATGAATGCCAACCTGTATCACAAGTTTATTCATATAACTTAAAGATAAACTCCAGTACTGGTAAAAAAAAATTAATTCTCACAGAATCAAACGAAACTTACACTGAATGTTCAAGATTACAAATAAATGACATGTGCCAAACAATTTTGGAAGAAAATGTATACTGGCTGAGTAATGAGCATAGAAAGACAAGGAAATCAAGGTATTACTAGCCCCGACACCATATGTGTTGTCCGATATATAGCTTTCTATGTGAGTGCTTGTTACTTTACCAAGACTCGGTCAAATTTATTATGATTTTGATGACTCCAGAACCTTGCAGTGCACACCAATACTTACATGCTACATGATCAACTGTTTCTGATCCTTTCCACACCTTTTCTTTCACAATGCAATCGCATTACCAGTACTAAAGTTTATCTTTAATGTTGCGTAAATCGTTAAAAGCTTGGGGTTTTTTCTTAGACATTTATAAACATTTTTTGTTGAGATAACCTTTTCAGAAAGTAAAGAGCGCTCAATGCCAAACCTGACGTGGTGTCAGTGTTAAAGTGCCAGTTTTTTTTCTAGACGTCGATTTTAAATAACTCTCACAAAAGAATAACCCTACCAGGCAATTAGTCTGTAATATTTATTAAAGTATTACAGGGGAAGAATTCAAAGTAGATAATGCAGTGTTGTCTAGCAGATTGGGAAAGGGTTAGGCTGTGGAAGGGAGAACAGATAGACAAATGTTTTAAAGGGGAAGTCCGCCCTGATATTAAGTTGATTTTAATAGAAACAGCTAATGAGAGAAACAGGTCAGTTAAGGTTTGAACAAAATCGATTAAAAAAAGAAAGTTTTGAATATTTGAAGGTGCAATCTATCGTACACGAATTGGCAACTCTGTGACGTATCTTGCGAGGCCCCCTCTCATTTCCCCTGTACTAAAAAGTTTAAAAATCTATATTTTCCCTTGAAAGATACTATGTCCCTTTTGCAGCCAACCTCAAATTCTGTAGAAATTTGCTGGAATTATGAATACCATCATGTATATCCTATCTTTAAAATTTAAACGTAAGCAGTTTCCGTATATTCAAATTATGCAAGGAAACCCGTTTACTTGATAGACTTCACTGTCAGACACTATTGTCAGTATTGAGTGACTGACTAGCTTTTTCTTCTTCTTTGATAATAACAGACATATAATGAGCTGTAAAGGATTTGTCTACTACAATAACCCACTTCATGCAATGGCCAAAATTAAACTGATTGAATCTTTGCGCAGCATAAAACGTACGACCACTGTAGTACAATAGTCTGAAAATCAAGACTATTACTTATTGGCTCTATAGCTACTAAGTCGATTTGACAACTAATAGTCGTTATTTTCCCA
This sequence comes from Strongylocentrotus purpuratus, assembly GCF_000002235.5. NCBI lineage: Eukaryota > Metazoa > Echinodermata > Echinoidea > Camarodonta > Strongylocentrotidae > Strongylocentrotus > Strongylocentrotus purpuratus. The sequence goes on from NW_022145604.1 coordinate 25,026,709, forward strand.
CTAAAATACATTTTCTAGCCCCATTTTCTTAAGGGGAGTTCTAAATTCGTATTATCTTTCAAATGCCATTGAAATTTAACCTTTTCATTTTTTTGGCCTGCAAAAGGCACATAGTACCTTTAACAAAATTTTAAACATACATTCACCCTAAATACAGTTTATTGAAAATATTTTTTATATAACCCCCATATGAGGCAAATCTATTTCGTCATCAAAAGCTAAGAAAATCAAAATTTCAGTACAGAGCTAATTTGAAAGGAGTTTGCAAGATACGTCACATTGTTGCCAATTTGTCTTTCACTGATGATAACTTCAGAAATTCATAACTATCCTATTTTTAATGGGATATTGGTAAAAATTTCACTGATCTTATATATAAATATATTTATATATATATATATATATATATATATATATATATATATTAACTTAATATCAGGTTTGACTTCCCCTTTGATTTAAATAATTATATAAAAACAGCAATACCCAAAAAAAATACTGTGATCTAACTTCCAAAAAAAGAAACCCCATCGAATATGCCATACCTAATGAACATATATACAATCATGTCCATCATTGTGTTTGCAGCCCTCGAAACCACTTAACCATGTTTATTGGGTGTCAATCTCATGTCAATTAAGTTGTTATGAGTTAATGTTATGTTCATCGTGGGCACACATTAAAAGGGGTTTAGAGATGTGCATAAACCATAACAATAATGAACACTTTCCCCTAATCATTTCCTCAACAAAAAAAAACCTTCCATGTCAACCGTTAGTATGATGCCAGCGTTCAAAAGCCGGCCTTTTGTTAAAGGCATCATTTTTTAACGAATGTATAACTCTCTGGTAATTAAACCATCTCACCATCCAAGAAATATTATGTATACAATCTAAAGGACTGAAAGGAAATCATCGAATGTATACACTGCACGCACTCATGGAAAATTTAATGATGTTAAAGATAAAGGTGAGTTCTGGTCATCCGATTGCATTGTGAAAGAAAAGGTGTGGAATGGATGTTGATCATGTAGCATGTCAGTAGTAGTGTGTACTGCAAAGTTCTGGAGTCATCAAAATCATAATAAATTTGGCCCAGTCTTGGTAAAGTAACAAGCACTGTACACAGAAAGATGTATATGGGACTACACAAATGGTATCGGGGCTACTAACCTTGATGTCCTAATCTTTCTATGCTCATTACTCAGCCAGTATACATTTTCTACCAAAATTGTTTGACAAATGACATTTATTTGTAATCTTGAACATTCAGTGTAATTTTCGTTTGATTCTATGAGAATTATTTTTTTTTAAACCAGAACTCACCTTTATCTTTAAACGGGTGTCAACCAAATAACGCTTTAAATTAAACTGAAGCGATACTGAACTGATGAACTTTCTGCACAAGGGCACTGTTTATGGCACAGCGTCATCTCATGGTCAATTGCCAACATTGCGTAACACAATTATTCTCACTTTGAGACATAGGACTCGATGCAAGAACAAGTATTTACTTACAGCATTATTTACAAGACAGACAACAATACGTATCTTTCCAAAATCATGCATATTGCTCCGTTTAGTCTCATTTCACAACGCCCCCTATCGTCAGAGCATGATCAGAGTCAGCAGCCTAACATGTTAGCCTATGGACGTTTTTTTTTTAAATTCGTTAAAAATTCATTTTTTGTTTAAACGAAAAGCACATCCACCCCGACGTACGTTATCACTAGCTTTTTCATTGGAGCCCTCATGTCTCATTGACTTTTGAAAGTTTACCCACCGTAATTTTTCAAAATAGGTTGCAAGCTCGTCATTGCCTATAATACACATGTGAAACAAGTCTAACTTTGGACTCAGTTTACCAAGCGATTTGAAGATTATAGGTCGAGCACACGAAACATAAAAAGCATGAATTATCATAGATCACTTCTGCCTATTTCATTATGTCCATTTCATCCAACCCCCCACCGTAATTTTTCCATTTAGTAAAAGCAAACATTTTGCCGAGTTTAGCAAAAACATGAATATTCATGAACGGTCAGACAATACAGCCTTTTAGTACGTAACGTATAGTGAATGGGAATGTGCGATGATCCGTTCAGGAGGTAGAGGTCAGTGGTTTGTGCTGGCAATGTTCACGCGAGCGAGAATGAGACAATCGGAGCAATATGAATCAACAAAATTAACAATTAAATGTGGAGTACCGCAAGGATCTATATTGGGTCCATTGCTATTTATTATTTATATAAATGATATTATTGAAACCTCTTCACTTTTAAATGTTATCATCTTTGCTGATGATACGAGTATTTCTTATTCCCATAAAAAAAAATTGATACGCTCTTAACGCGGTTAAACTGTGAATTAATGAAAATTTCTAGGTGGTTTAAATCTAATTGTCATTGAATCTTAGTAAAACAAATTTCATTCATTTTAAACAGACCAACGTACATGATATAAGAAATTGTAATATTGAGATTGATGGCTCGCCTCTCATTGAAAAACAATCTGTTAAATTTTTAGGAGTCACTATTGACTCTCATCTAAATTTTAATGAGCATATACGTAATATACATTTTAATGAGCTTATACGTAATATACATATATCAATATCAAGGAATATTGGAATACTGTATAAGTTAAAGAAAATTCTTTCTGAAAGATCTATGATTATATTATACAATTCTCTAATTTTATCACATGTGAAATATTGTAATATTGTATTGGGTAATTGTAGTTTAACAAGAAATAATTCATTATTTTTGCTTCAAAAGAGAGCGATTCGCATGATCACAAACTCACATTATATATCACACACGGAACCTTTATTTCAGTATTTAAAAACATTAAAAATACAAGATATTCACATTTTTCAGACATGCATTTTTATGTATAAATATTCTCATAATCAATTACCATCACAATTACCATTGTTCAACAAATTATCACTTAGAAAATCATAAAATACTTTTAGCACAAAAATCAGTAAGACATCATGGACCAGATGTTTGGAACTCCTTACCAAATTCAATAAGGCATTGTTCTTCTCTCTATTCTATTCGAAGTATCTACATAACTGATTTCAACATGCAGTAGGCAATTGTCAAATTTTGGTCACATTGCAACTCAGTTTTGCAAATTTTGTTTTCTATTTCGTATTCTTAATTTCCTTTATTGTAAAGGCTGTATTTGTTTCCACTCGACTACACCACACAGAGCTACGTGCACTTCCACTATTCGTTACAAACACATACAAACACGCACGCTCGCGTCCACATGCACACACATACACACACACACGCACACACACACACGCACACACACACAGACACATAATATATATATATATATATATACACTTGCACAACACACTCACCAACTCATATACAAAGATTGTTTGAACACTTTTTCATTTTAAGTTTTACCTTAAGATTTTTTTTGTTCTTGTTTTTTTGAGGCCGCCATCCTTGTCAAGCTTTGCTTGTGATTGCGATCTCCTGCGCTTTTCCAACAGAATAGTTCGGATAATACTTTAAATTTATGATATTATGTTATGGAAAAAACATTTTGACATGAAGAAATTGTTGTTTGTTTATGTTGTATTATACCTTACATGTATATGTTCTTTGCTATTCAGTTATATTTTATTTGGAAAAAATGCAGAAATAGAATTTTAAAAAATCAAAGTAGCGCAGCTAGGGAAACATTGCGTTACCGGACTATCCCCGTATCCACAGACAAATTTTTCCGTGATTAGGCGTGATTAGTTATACCGTTTCGGGATAGTTATACGATGAAATTGTGTGTGTGGACGCTTACTAACGAAACGTCCTATAACGAAACGTCGTATAACGAAACGATGCCCAAACATGCGTTTTGTTATACGACGTATATAGAATCACGCCTAATCACGCCTAATCACGGAATGTGTTGTGTGTGGACGTAACTAGTATAACTAGTCGAACTAGAACGGTACAACTGGGCGGGGCTTAACGTGACCTCTAGCGAAAAGAGACCTGGCCTCTCATTTCCGCTTCCATTTCATGATCGCAGTAGCAAACTGCGCACCTAGCTATACGACATTTCGCTGTAAAGTTTTAGGATTACTTTCTTGTGTGTGTGGACATCCTGGAATTTATACGACGTTTCTTGTGTGTGGACACCCTGAAATTTATACGATGATTCTTTATACGACGTTTCGTTATAGAGTTTCGGGATAAATTGTTTTGTGTGTGGACACGCTGTAAACCACAGAACTGGAAAAATTTAGAAGGCTCAAACGGGTTCGAATATATAGCCAGCGCTACTACCGTCGTACGTGACCACGTGATATCCACCATCTTGGTTAGTCCTATGTTGTTATGTTCACTGCGCCGCTTGTTTCTCAACGACAGACTGGAATTATGTTAATTGGTGACACTTTACCCCCAGCACTGTGCCGTTTTGTTAGGCATTTAATAGAAGATGCGAAAATGTATTGATTGATGCATTAAGAATTATAAGGGTTTAATGAGTCTATCAGTGATGTTTAGTGGTAGCCTGGCTTTTGGTGTACGTAGTCCCATGAGTCCATTTTAACGTTTCATTTTAATGGAAGAGGTGAATATTAATCCTACACAAACAGTTATTTCTAAGATCTATTTTAAATCAGCTTATCCTCTCGTCAAAGGTATTTTGATGGTTTATTTTGATTATAGAACCAACTTCAACCAAATATCTGTGTACCTATCTGCAGTTCATATCTCTTTGTATTTTTTAAAAGAGACCGTATTTTTGTGATTGTCTGGACTTGCAATGGACTTGCAATTTCGCATGTGCAATTTTAATCTCCCTTTCCCTTGGTTTAATATGCATTGAGATCACAAGAGGCTCCCCTAAATTTATATAAATACAGTTCACATTTAAAGATAAAGTTGAGTTCTGGTCATGCGATTGCATTGTGAAAGAAACTTCGTGGAATCGATCAGAAAAGGTTGATCATCTAGCATATACGTCTTGGTGTGTACTGCAAGGTTCTGAAATCATCCAAATGATAAGAAATTTGGCCCAGTCTTTGTAAAGTTACAGGCACTCTACACATGCAGAAAGATGTATATGGGACTCCACGTACATGTGGCATAAAAATCTGCCCCGATTTTTATGATGTTACATGCCATATTTAGAGTATTAAGGCATTTGAAGAACTATGCTTTTCAGGGGGGGGGGGATTCTGATGTTCTTCACTTACATAATACAATGATAACGCTCACAAATTATTCTTCATCTCTTCCCGGAACTCAACTTTCTCTTTAAAGCTGGGATTATTCAAATGTTACCTTTTTTTTCTTTCTTTCTTTCTTTCTCTTTCTTTCTGTCTCTTCTCATGGTAGACTGTCAAACTGCACAAGCCTCTACTCCCAAGGGTGTCTGCTCAACCAAAATCTGAGCCTCAACAGGGAGATGACTTCATCTTATGCTCTGAAAAGTGTTCAATTAAAGTGACTCGGTAACATTGCCTCAGATTCTGAAACAAAATCCTGGATTTAGGTCATGCGCCAAATATAATAATAAACATTTAGGTCAGTCAGGAATCCTATGACTTTTACAAGCCGATCGCCTGTCTGAATATCAAGATATTTATAATTGGAAATCGAAATTTCGTTTTTCGTTTTCCTAACGGTTTTTATAACACTACAGTCTTTTGTTATACTTTTTTGAGGTACTTTATGATCATTTTGAAGCACAATTTGTTTAAGGGCTTCAATATCACAGCCACTGATAACACGTAGGGCCATGCATCTCAGAATTAATATCGTTAAATATCGTGTTGATGGGCAAGAATGTAGTACACCGGTCAGACCCAAACAACGTGAAGACATCAGTGTGTCCATGCGAAATACAGTTCCCCAAAACTCTTCGAAATAGATTTTACGCACGACATGATCACACAAACTCCATCCAAGAAAAGCCAAAAGAGCGTGAAGCGGAAACAAGAAAAGGTATATGATCAGCTGTCCATCATGAAGAGAAGACCCAAGACATCTCAGGCCAATTTAACAGAGACTAAAGAAAAAGGTTGTGTCTTTACAGGAAGTGGTGAAGACACTGAAGGAGAATAATTATTTGACAGAACAGGGGCTAAAAAAGTTGGGAAAGACATGTGATATTTCAGCAGAAATAATGAGGATATGTCTAGTCAAGGAGCAAAGATGTAACTTCCAAGGAAAACTATTTACTTCTACTCTGCAAACGAAATAGCTTTTTTCCGCCATACATTTGATATTCAATTACCCACCGATCTGTCTTTCGGATATGGTAAAGCACCATCGATGGGAAATACAAAGAAAATAGATTCATGAATCTTGCTGGAAATATTATTCTAACAGATTTATGTTATAATGTGTAAGTACGTTTGTAATGTGTTTTCTGCATGTGTGAGCTATTTCTCGGGTTATGGGGCTTAATTACGTAACAAGTAATCGTAATTTATTACTCTTGGTAGAAATATGCACTGAATAATTGCCATGATTTTGCTATGTTTTACACTTGACCTCATTTACATAGTTATTTATTGGTATTGTGAACTTGAAATGTTTTGGAAAGGATAAGGAGGGAACTTAATGATAACAATAATATCAAGTCTATTACATTTCATTTCAGGATTGCATGTAACAGTTTGTCATACATGTAGTTCCCCTACTTCTCTTTTTTTTTTCCTCATCTTTGTTTGTTTGTTTGTATGTTTGCTTTGTTGTTGTTTTTGTTGTTGTATGTAAATACATGAAGGTGATAGAGTAAACATGTGCTAGCGTTTGTTTATTGAAAAATGGCGTGCGTACTGTGTACATGTGTGCGGATGTTTGAATGGAAAGGGATGGGGGACTTGTGCTTTAAAGTTTAAAGTATCAACTAGCCTTTAGGAAGTAAATCATGATAGTGTTCCTTGTACATTAAAATTGAAGTGATTAAGGGGCCATATGAAGTGTGAAAGTGAGAGGGGTTGGAAGCTGAGCATGTAAATAACATGTCAATACTGCTGTACTGTGTAAGGCGGCTCACAAAGTTTCTCAACATTACATGAAATTAAATAAAATTGAACATTTGGTTCACGCTCTCTTTCCTCTCTCAACAAGTCAATTTATTTATACCTAGCTCTGCTTTTGCCCTAAGTGTCTCTCCTATTACTCTCTCCACTCTTTCCCCTTTCCTTATTTTCGCTCTTTTTTCTGCCTTGCCTCTTCTTTTCCCCATTGTTTTTCCTTATCCTTCTACCTATTACAAGTATTCTCCTTTCCACCCCCCCCCCTCTCTCTCTCTCTCTCTCTCTCTCCCTCTCCTTCTCTGACTCTCCCCTTTTTTCTCTATCTCCAGTTTTTCTTTAATCTCAGTGCGGTGAATTTAATCTGTTTTAAAATATTGTTATCCTTGTATTTTCAAACCACGGGATTCCTGCATTTTTTTGTAACATGTTATTTTGCTATCGTGATTTTAATATTTTCATATCTATTTAATCATTTTTCAATGTATTCACTCAATCTATCATGATTGAAATAAAATCTACTTTCCGGCCCTCTGGCCATGCATAATTCTTATCAATAAACAGTTTTAAAGCCCCACTGCACTACCTATAGCTACTTGCGCCCTCCATATAGCAAATAATGCCTTATCGGTGCCTGTTGGTCCCCCATGATCCCCTTTTTCTTATGTTAATTGAGAGCTGATTTGATGGGATAACCACCTGTAAGTGATCTTGCAGGGAGGTCTAATCCTCCTAGCCAAACTAGTGCAGACGGGATTTAAGTAAATAAATGTATAACTTATCAATTCCCTTCTAATAATGATATTAAAGAGAAACTGTTTGGTAGGGTCTTTAAAAAGGTTAACAATCGTTTATATTTTGGTCTGGGAAGAGAACTCAAATTCAACCTATTTGTTTGATATGCTAGAAGATAACGCATGCCATATATGAAAAGCCAACTTTAAAATTCGTAAAAACCCTGAGCCTCCGGGGCTCCGCCCTCTGGACCCCACGCCAATTCGTGACCTGCCAGTGGCACAAATAAGGTATAAAATATGCAGATCTGACGATAATTTAATGTATAAAAACCCCTGAGCTTCTGGGGGCTCCGCCCTCTGGACCCAACACTAATTTGTGTCCTGCCAGTGTCACAAATAAGGTATAAAAAGATGCTCATCTGACCGTTATTTATTGGCCCAAACCCCTGAGCTTCCGGGGGCTCCGCCCCTGGACCCCACGCCAATCGTGACCTGCCAGTGTCACAAATAAAGTATAACATATGCTCATCTGACGATAATTCAATGTACAAAACCCCTGAGCTTCTGGGGGCTCCGCCCCCTGGACCGAACACCAATTTGTGTCCTGCCATTGTCACAAATACGGTATTAAAATATGCTCATCTTACCGTTATTTATTGCCCAAAACCCCTGATCTTCCGGGAACTCTGCCCCCTGGACCCCACGCCAATTCGTGACCTGCCAGTGTCACAAATAAGGTATAAAATTATGCTCATCCGACGATAATTTGATGTATAAAACCCCTGAGCTTCTGAGGGCCAAACAAAATAAATTAGTGCTCACTACCACCACCCCCCCCCCTTCCGCCTGAGCGAAATATTGGCCGGCACGATTTTCAAATTTCAGCACACTAAATTTCAAATTGATTTCAAATTTGGGCCCCCACCCCTAAGAAATCCTGGATCCGCGCCTGCAGTGGACCATGATGCTACAGTAGACCGGAGATGGTGCTAGAGGGTGTTTGCAGTAGTGCTTCTAGTAGTACAGTATGGCTTTAATATCCTGTCAATATCTAGCACCTTTAAAGAGGTTTTTTTTTTTAATTTGCTTAGACCATTACAATGGTGACGATTTAGCTGTATTTCTAATTAATAGTGTTCATGTCAGATATTACCGTTAAAGTAGTTTCACAACCCTTGTGTGCAAAGCATCAATTTACGAATAACTCTAGTAGTCTGCTATCCATTCATCCAAGATAATAGTCTGAATAAAATATATAAATATTGAAATGCCAACCTAAATCACAAGTTCATTCGTATAACCTAATGTTGCGTAAATCTTTAAAAGGTTGGGTTTTTTCTTAGACATTTATGAACATTTTTTGTTGAGATAATCTTTTCAGAAAGTAAAAAGCGCTCAATGCCAAACCTGGTGGAGTGTCAGCGTTAAAGTGCCAGTGTTTTGTCTAGAGCGTCGATTTTGAATAACTCTCACAAAAGAATAACCTTGCCACCCTCCTGTTTGCTATTTGATTGCACATTACCATGATGAATGTGCGCAAATGCCCCCCCCCCCCTCCCTCCTCCTCTACCGTAGACACGCCATTGTCTGCTTTCAGCAAAAATCATGATAATTGTAGTACGCAGACTGTTTGATAACCATTGATTTGTATACCAGACAGTCCTCATTCCCAATACTAGGTCACGCACACAATGGCATGCTTCATCTTTTAAGTGCCTTGCGAAAGAAATTATGTTTTAATCGATAAGGCTTTTTGAGTTTGACTTCTGGCAGTTAAGCCGGCGGAACCAACAATCAAATAAAATACCAACCAAAATGAAAGGTAAAGAAATATTTCGAAAAAAGGAATGCAATCTAAAAATGAGGAGAGTAGAAAAGATAACAATTTTCTGAGACACGATGGGCCAATAGGAGGAGATTGTGGGGGGGGGGGGGTATCCACCAGTGGCGGATCCAGGGGGTATTTCAATGTCGATCGCTCAAAAATTGTAGTAGGTCCATGGTAGAACCTTCCCTCAGAGCTGGGGATGGACGCGAAATTGACCTGGGCGTTCAAAAGGTGGGTTCATTCGTCCTCTTCATTCTATGTATGTATTATGTAACTGATTTGTTCTTCCTTTTCGGACATCTTTTTATTAATTCTATTACTATGATTACTATCTCCTTTGAAATGTTCTGCTATAATGTAAACGCTACATAGAAAATTAAGGGTAATTCAGAATCATAATGCACTTAGAGCAGGCGCGTACGCAGGGGGGTGTTTGGGGGTTAACCCCCCCCCCCCTTGGTATTTTTATGTGTATAAACCCCCCTAAAAAAAACACCCCCCCCCCTCCCCCCTTTGGGTTTGTTTTTTTCTCTTCTTTTTTTTCTTTTTTTTTTTTAAATAATAATAATAAAATAAAAATAAAATTATTCCCATGGCTGACCTTACCCCCCCCCCCCCAACGGAGCAAAATGTCAAATTTTCAAAAAAAAAGGTGTCCTCTTACCCCCCCCCCCCCCCTGCTTATTCAGCGGCTAGCTGAGTCGATGCAAAATTTTCGATCCGATTTAAAAATGTTAAACCCCCCCCCCCTCCCCGCTCCACCCCCCCCCCCCCCCCCCCCCCATGAAAAAATCCTGCGTACGCGCCTGACTTAGAGTATAAAAAGACAATGAATACATAAATGGTCGTTGCTCAATGAAGTAGACGGACAGAGTGGCTTTTATTAATGAAATATTCAGGGAAACTTACATTTTTTGTTACCAGAAATGCCATTCGCGGATTGTTGTCATGATTAGCCTGACTAATAGGACTTCTCAACAGAACAGATGTGTTGTAATGTCACAGTTGAGCAGGGCGATCCTTCCAAAGTGATTTGTCTATGTCATGTTATCGCGTAGGCCTGCATGTATATATGTTATTAGTCATGTTTTATATTCGGTAAATAAAATTAATTCAAATCAAATCAATTAAATTTAATTTTGAATTAGCATCTATTACCAAATCAAATCAAAACTTACTTACATCCTGCACTGTAACAGTTATGAAACATTCTGGTTTGTTTGGTTTCGATAGTTTATAGGTTTGATGAGATAAGAACTTTGAAGAAGATGGTAATAATAAGTGGTAGTTTGTCAAGTAATTTCACTTAGCATGTAAACAATACAGTTTCATTTCCTGCCATTCATACGCCTATATATCTATTAGACTTTATTGTTTTCATGGCCCTGAAAATGGATTCGATTCGATTAAGCGAGCAAACTTCCCCATTTTTCATTTGTATTGACGTTTGAAAAAAATCACACTGAGAGATACATAGCTGTACAAGATATCAATCATTTTGCATTCAATATATCTGTCTTTACGGTTGTGCTGTCAGTTTTCTTCCAATTCTCATGATTCTTCATTGTGAAAACATCAAATTCTCTATAACGGTTCGGCATCGATCTGTTGGGACATGCACGTTGATTTGCGGTCTCCATGTAGTCACGTAGCTTGTGACCATGTTTTAATTGATCTAAAGACGGATTTTATACAATGGCAATGGCTGCTGAAGTAGCAGAGCTAAACACATTTGAACACGTTGTGGATTCATCTGACTTTGCGAATGCTTCACGCTTTGATCCTGACTTTAACGGGAAAATTTGGAACAGTGACCCGATCCCCTGGAACGGATGGTGGGTACTCCTGCTGCTGGCGATCTTAGGTATCCTTGGTAACGCACTGGTATTGATGGTCCTCCTCCGCCCCAGACACAAACGCTCTTCCACTGATACCTTGATAGCAAATCTGGCCTTGGCGGACTTGATGACATGTCTCGCAGTTACCCCGCTTCCCATAGCGCATGCCGTCAAGACCGTCCCCGAAAGTTCTGCTGGATATATCTTCTGTACCTTTGTTCATATACCTTTCTTCTTGTTACTCTCTACGGTAGCGTCCATACTGACGCTGATGACGATCTCCATTGAGCGCTTTGTTGCCGTTGTGCATCCATACACCTTCGATCGCGCCTTCACTCCAAGGAAGACATTAACCATTATTGGCTCAATCTGGGCTTTCAGCATCGTTATAAACATCTACCACTTTCTCATAATCACGGCAAAAGATGGAGAATGCATCGTGAAGTTTCCTTCGGAGACCGTTCAGGTGGTCTTAGGGATTGCCATCTTCTTCTGTAGGTATTGTTTTCCTACGACAGTGATGGTGGTCTGTCACATCCTGACGATAAGGGAGCTACTCCGAAGGAACAAGCACATAGTTCGTTCGTCCTGGTGTCGAAGTTCTCGACGAACGCGCCTCGTCCGAGTCCGTCGTCGGGTGGTTGCAACCCTTTTCGCTATCATCGTCGTTTTCATCGTCTGCTGGACCCCCGATCAGCTGTTCTATCTCTTCAGCAACCTTGGTGTGATTGACAGGTCCTACATTTTCGAAGAGACACACCGCAACCTTCTTCTTCTTGGCTTCATCACCTCGATATCCAATATCATCATCTACGCAGCGATGAATCCCAAATTCCGCCAGGCCGTGCGGAACATGTTTCAGGGGTTCGGTGAGGCCTGCCATCATGGATTGTGTTACCAGATATATGAACATGTGACGAGAAAAGGAGCTTGACATCGAACGTCACCATAAGGAGCTGAAGAACTCCGACTCTTCAACATCTTTTAAAGGCCCACTGCACTACTTGTAGCTACTTGCGCCCTCTATATAACAAACAATGCCTAATCGGTGACCATTGGTCCCCCATGATCCTCTTTTTCTTATGTTAACTGAGAGCTGAGTTGATGAGATAACCACATGTCCAGTGACCTTGCAGGGCAGTCTAATCCCTCCTGTAAACTATGGCAGATACGCTTTAAGAGCAACCTTAAATCCCATTTGTTTAATTTTGCGTTTTGAAGACAGACATTTATTCATTCTTTCATTTTTGCATTTTCTTTCTTATGTAAATGTACACGCTTCTTAGTCATGATGTAATGTGTTCCCTAATATTTTGAAGCGCCTTGAGTATTTTATTAAAATGGATAATGGCGCTATATAATTCTCATGTATTATTATAACGATCAAATATGGCTGCTCGTAGAATCCAAAGTCGTGAAGGCTGTGGTGTATTCAAACCCCGGCACGGCACTTATGTTCTAATTGAGCAAGGCATTTTATCTATATTTTGTTGCTTCTCTCCACCCAGTTGTTAAAATTGCCTGAAAAATAGACACCTGCATGACTGGAATACTCACTGGTAAAATGGAGAGTGTGTACTGCAACGGTGCAGAATCGTAAACGAATCCAGTGAAGAGGTGATAATATTTCAGGAGCTATAGTAGGTCACGCGAGTACAGTGTCATCGTCGTCATCATCGTTTCATCAGCTTCTCTCTCATCATCATTATCGCCATCATCAACTTTCTTCCCTATCCTCCTCATCATCGTCGTTATCGTCATCATCATCTCCATATACCACCATCACCATCACCTAACCCATCACCACCACTGCGTATACCACCACACCGCCACCACCACCACCATCATCATTTAAAAAAACCACTACCACCAATATCATAATCACTATTACCACCACCATCATCCGCACCATCACCACGATCACCAACACCACCACCACCACAATCATCTTCATCATCATCATCTTCATCATCATCATCACCACCACCACCATAATCATCTTCATCATCATCATCATCACCACCACCACCACCATAATCATTTTCATCATCATCATCACAACCACCACCTTCGCCATCATGTAGATATATATATATATATATATCAGGATATGACGGAAAGAACATCTTGCAAATACGATGCCATTCTGTAAGCAATATTACATCATAATAATAGCCATGGGGTCAAGTATCTTTCATCTGCGATGAGAAGGTCATGAACTTTACCTGTAGTTAGTTTTATCGTATTGGTTAAATAAATAATGTACTGTGGTGAGCTAGGCTCCACTAATAGGATTTGTATTCGATTTTGACAAGTGCATGTAACACCAATCCAATTATAAAGAAGGAAATGTTTTACTAAAAAAAAGCTTAAAGCTCTTAGCCGAGTTCAATTTCCAGGCTTTTAGGCATTTTTACAGGATGTAACTGTGTTGTCATTAAAAGTCATATCTTACGAACCTGAAATGGCTGGATATAGCAACAGCTATACAAAAGACGGCCTCCTTGGAACATGGTTATGCAAGAAGTGTACACTCTCTGTATTTCCTTCTTTATATAATTTTCTTTTCTTGATTTCTTCTATTAAAATATAATCACTTGTAGTTCTCTTCTGTCACTTTGTTTTCATATCTTTCTCTCTCTCTTTCACTTCTCACTACTGTCTATACATTGTAATTAGCCCCTCTTTATTTCTTTCCTACTCTCCACCCCCCCCCCCCCCCCTCTCTCTCTCTCTCTCTCTCTCTCTCTTTCTCCTCTCTCTCTCATCTCTTTTCCCCATCTCCCGACACTTCCTCAAATGAATCAATATGAAATGAAAAATCAAACTAGAACTGCAATTTCACAATTTTTAATTTAAACACAGTACTATATATTGCAAAGTACAAAACAGGATGGGTTTCAATTCTCACAAAAACGTGACAAAGAAAAAACATGGGAATCACATGATTTTTGACAATGATTAGCTAGGATTGGACATGGTCTGTGATATGATCTATGGTGTCCTCGAAACACTCATGAAAGTTGGAAGAACTTACTTGGTAGACATGAAGAGAATATAAAATAGACATGTTTAGAGCACACTGTAGCGATGTACCTTTTGTATGTCTCTGAAGAAGAAGAAAAAAAACGCTTGAGAGTTATTTATACATGAAATTTCCTAAAAAGGAGGTAAACAATGTTTTCCACGAAAAAAAAAGGATCAAGCACTTAGGTTTTTCCCTGCTCAATGAGCCTTCTCTTGGCGTCTTTTCAAATTCCATTTCTCTTCTTTAATACATGAGATGCCAATTTATATTTCATAAAAGCATGTCCGGATGTTCTATTTTGTGCGCGTCAGCAATTTCTGAATAGCTTTTGTCATCGGATTGATTTAAAAGGGGGGACGGAAAACAGGACATGTGCTAGAAAGGTGAAAGTGAAATGTCATGTTACTTGTTATGAAACACTAATGGATATGCCCTATTCATAGAATAATGATGTACAATAGCTCGCTTGCACAGATCGTACATGTTGTTTAGCTGCCCGCAAAAACGCCATAAGAGCGAAGTCTTTTCAATGGCTGTAAAGGCCTACTTGCGGGGCAGACGACAATGTACATGTTTAACTGATAACAGATCAATTTCGCCTCTAGATGTACAGGAATAAAAAAATCCAAACTTCGAGTAGTCATGTAAGGGATCACTTTCAAGTGGAAATACATGCTCAGAATAGTGCAATTCACTCTCAAAAGAGTAATTCAAACTACTAGTTTGGAGTGGCCGTATTCCACAATGATTTGGAGCGGTCTCACAGCCTCCAAATGAAGTGGTCTCTAGTATGACTCCTAAGAGAGTGGATTTCCACTCTTTTGCATTATTAAGAGAGTGGATAGATTTATATAAAAGAACAATTATTTTGTGACTAGAAGTTAACACTGTTTAAACTGGTAAAACAAAAACTTATCTAGATAAACAATGATCTTGAATTATTCTCTATTTATAAGGAGTTTGAATGCCATTATTGTATTATGATTAAACTGATTGATTTCATGTAGAATGATTATGCATAGATTTTAACTTGTTTTTCATTATTTCTCATGATTATAACAGCTGTGTACATCTAGTACTTTGCATATATTCACACAAAACACCTCTGCACAGTGATTAAACTAATCGTAAATCATTGTAGACAGTACTGCAGTTTTTCATTAGTTATGAAAAATTTCATGGTATAGCAATTGTAAAGTACTTTGCATGAATTCACACAAACCTAAAGCGAAGTGATTTAACGAATCGTGAATGATTGTTAGCAGTACTGCAGATTTCAAATTAGTTATGAAAATAAGTTTGAAATAGTAAATGACATTATCTACAACGACAAAAGTAAACATATTCAGCTATTATACACACATTAATACAGAACTTTGCCTGATACATGAAAGGTAGTTATGACCATGTGAATTATGAATGGTCAAAAGTACGCTCCATGCAAAGCCAGGATTCTAATCCAACCCACTGTACAAATCTCATTATGTTGATGTTTGGTAGGAGTAAATCTTCTTGTTTGTAACTTTTAAAGCTTTTCAAAGCATCAATGCAGAGATGATGCTTTTCATTAGCATCTCACACAAGCAAAGTACAAAAATCAAACTGAAAAAGAAGAAAATTACTTCTAGTAATTAATTTCCAAAAAGGAGAGTTCAGAACCAGAAGGGTGTTATCTCAGTATAAAAGTATTTGAGTTAATGCCCTTTTGGCTCATTAAAAAAAAAAATCAATCAAATCTACTTTACCATGTTCTTTTGCTTTGCAATAAAAGAAAGTGAGGTATGAAATGAAATATAAGACCCCTCCAATAGATATTGATTTTAAACAATTAATTCCACCTGTGCAAGTGTACATTTTTTTATAAAAAGAATGTTCTACAGATATTTTTAGCTAAGCTATACTACACATGTACAGTGGGTAGGATTAGCACAAGATAGTCATGCAAACAATATAAAAAGCCTTACAAATAAATTAGAGTATATGGTAGTACAGTACAATGCATTTATAACGATCATTTACAAAACTTGTGTAATTAAGAAAACAGATCTTTTTTTCAACTTAGGTATAGTTGATTGAAAAAAAGAGTACTATTTAGACTTAAAGCACATGTGAAGAATTTCAGACTAGTTCTAACAGATTACATACTTTTCTCACATTAAATACAGTCAAACCTGTCTACTAAGGCCATGCAGTGGAAGCAGAAGTAGCCACTATAGACAGGTGGCCTCCCTAGACAGATTCTATACATTTCTTCCTTGAGGGAGACAATATAGCTGACCACTATAGACAGGTCGTCTTTATATAGACGTGGCCATTATCACAGGTTTGACTGTATCTAAAATATTTTTATAATCGGTCAGTATAAGGTGGCTACAGATATCTTTGCTTTTCACAATATTTGTCTCATTTCGATTACACAATACAATATACAGTTGGACACTTGTTCAAAGTTCATAAATACATGAAGAAAAAAAGAGTAATAAGAAACCACAAAATGAACAACGTCCTTAGAAAACTGTTGGACATAGGATATACATGTATAAATATATATATCTAAAAAACAATGTTTTGGTTTCTGTTGTGAAATTACATTGTTCCTGGGCACGTACATATATGACAGGGATACTAGTTTAAAGGGATTTATAACAATTACAATATGAAATTTCGATTTGAAAATTAAAAAATAATGTAAAACACTCCAGTCCAATTCTTGGATGAAAATAAATTGTGATTACTCAGAGAGGGATAAAATATCAAAACCATGCAAAATAGCAATCTGTTAACAAAACATTCAAAGAATTGTAAAAAAGAAATCTACAAGAGGAAGAGAATTAAAAAAGGTTAACATATACAAGGCAAGCTAGAATAGTTCTGTGTTTGAACTAATATTGCTATAGTGCTATATCTCATCAAAGAGTATAGATCAAATAATCATGTTCCAATTCCAAGAAATAATTATTTGTGTACCACCACCATCAACAAATTGTATCACTTAAACACTTAACATTTTTGCGCTCTGTATGTATGGTACAAAAAGAAAGTGCCCTAAATAAAGAACATCAACAAAAAAAATCTTATCCTTTGTAAAAACTGTCCTACACTTCACGAAAGAGAGCACATCAACAGCTAGTAATAATGATAACAAATGCAAAAGCAGAATTTTTGTTTTCTCATCCATACGAAATAGCACCAACTTTAAACATATTTGTACAGGTTTAACAATTAAGGTAAAACCAGAAATACTTGAAGCATGAAACTTTTGCGCATTGCAGAAATTCACAGTATGAAACTTTTGTGAAACCTTTACTAATTACTTCAACTTACCTCTAAAAGAAGAAGAAAAAAAGTAAAAATGGGAAAGCATATGCACTGACAAAAAGTAACAAAGTTACTGATACACAAATTGTTTTTCTATTAATATTTACATGTACAATGCTTCACGATTTTTGCAGAAGGACTATATAGAGTTGTCAAGGGTAAATAAAAAATAAAATAAGGGATTCAAAACAGCAATATTCATGCTTTCAAAAAAACAATCAATAGATTATCTAATATTTACAATTTCTATAAAATGATTCAATTTATTCAATTTTTCAATTTTCTTAGAGAATAAATTGATTTTCAAAAAATTCAGAGTTAAAAGATTTGTTATAAATCATACTATATAAAAAAAAAAAAAAGGAAAATGACGTAATAGTTAAAATGAATAAATAAGATTATCAAATTCTTCCAAGAAAAGACAGCTCACAAAAACCTGATTGACGTAGAGCGAACGGTTGTTATAATTTATCCTTGAATCGCAATTTAAAGGTAGTCTCAACCATTTGCACACTGCACCAATCAAAGATTAACTAGACGTGCACACTCTAGATGTGAGAATCTAACACCAGGACCCCATTTCATAAAACTTGTTATCAATAACAAATGCTGAATATCTATGACAAATTTGCTCTTAGCCAATCAAATGCCATGATTTCAGTAGCTTATAACAGTTACTGTGACTTGTTATTGGTATCAATTTTGATGAAACAGGGCCCCTAACTTTTGTCAAGACCCTTGAAAATTTAAAGAAAACGAAGATGATGTAACATCAGTTCCTCGAGTCCATTATTAGGAGCATGATCTCGAATACATGTGGGACGATTATATCGTCCACAACTGTAATGCATTTTGTGAATAATAATTGAAAATCCTTGCCTAACATGTTTTGGCTGTGGCTTTATTGCTCAGCGATCATTGTGCATTATATATTTTGACACATCTTAAGTCGAGCAAGGCAATTTGTGCTTCACTTCAAATACAGGTATCTTTTTTTAACAAAATGCTTATCTCATGATTTCGTGTTACAATGTTCTAGCAAGTATGTGAAAAAATCAGACTATTTTCTTTCTCTTTTTCTTTTGTAGCCCCTTTCATGGATTGCAAATGTCTGAAACAACCCTTAAAGAGCCATCCTACATATTTTGTTTGCGCATACTGACTACTCGTTTTGCTTTAGACTCATTTATTCATCATCATGAGACTCCATGACAAGGTGATGCTAAATACTTGGGGCAAACCCAATTCTATTGTCAACATCCATACTTTTTAATCCCTTCAATATACTTCTTTTGCTGTAGTTATATTTCATATCTATTTAATATCTAATGCGATTGTACATTTTTGCAAACCTATATCTACATCTCAATCAACAGTCTATTAGCAAAGATCTTTAGCCAGATGAAGGCTGAGAAAGCAGAAAATTGAAAGGGATTAGACTGCAAAATCTCACCTACAATAAAACCTGAAACCCAGATTTTTCACATTCATAAAGGAAACATTGACCTGTACATGTCACCTTCTCTCATTCATATTTTAGCACCTATTCAACATAAGGCTATGCAAGAAACGACATTGTGGTGAAATCTACAAATGTAAATTGCAAATGCTATTACATATTATCTGTTCCCTAGAGTACTGTACATTGAACGTACTGTTGCTTGAGCTTTAGTAATACATGTCATCGTAGTAAGCGGTCTTCTCTGTCTTTGCCTTGCCAGAGGCTTGCTGCTGTGTCACTGTGGCATACTTGTATCCTGTCTTGCGTTCAAAGAATCCGCACTGTAAGGATAGATCACAAAGAGAAAGAGTATTAGCCCCAAATCTAGTGATTTTTCATGACGTATGTCCAAGAGGTTAAAAACCCAACCTAGGAGCGAGGAAAAAAAATGAAATTCCCCATGCAAATTGACGAGCTACCATTAGTTTATAATTGTACACTTGTTTTTAAAATGCAATGTATATCCTTGTGCAATTCAGTATATTTAACTGCGATGCATGATTAAAATAATACCATACCAAAGATGCACGTAATAAGACTTACCATATCCTATATATTAAACCCATCACCAAAGCCAAACAATATATAAGTGTTCTTGAGTTGGTTAAGCAAGTGTTGTCACTTTATCAAACTGCAATACATACATCGTTCCGATAAGAAATGTAATGTAGAAATAGCAAACATTTGTGTAATTTGGAAGGAACCAATCTTATACCCCTTTTCTGAATTATCTTTGGATTTAGATGTAGCCTAGACCTGTTACTTTTATATTATTAGAATTATGATCTAAAAGGTCCTTATCCTCAAAAAAATGTTATGGACTTAAACTATATTTTAATGCAAAATAAATCTTCCAAGAAATACTCCAGGCAAAAGATATATATCAAAGTTACAAGTATTTCAAAACTATCACCTCCATTTAAATGCAAAATCAAATCAAAATATTCTACATCTAGGAAACCATATCGTACAAGAAAATGTATTAATAACACATTTCAAGAAAATACACCAAAATTGTTGAAATCAAATCATAAGACCAAACTTTTTGCTGAAGCATGCAGACCAGTTTAAAGAAAGAAATAAGGAAGTATTGTATCAACCAAATAGAAGTAATGATACAAGTTTCACCAAAAAATAGAAGTAGAAACCAAAAGTTGAGAAAAAGCTCAATGAAAAAGCAACGGATGTAAACCACTTTAGGAATTCAAGCAAAGCTAAAAGCCATATCCTATCAGCTATAAGATTACATGAATTTCATAAAGATTCAGACTTTCAGGTATAAAGTCTTTCTTCAATGATAAAACATAACACTATATTCCTAACATCGTGACAATGGGGATTCCCACCATCATTTATTTCTGGTAGAACATTAAACTGTAGAGTAGCCTCTTTCAAGTCTTCCACAATAGCTTACGTACGTCCGGTTATTCCTGAAATATTTTACTCGGTGACTGATAATGCCTATATTACTATTCTTGGTAAAAAATACAATAATCAATTGAAATTCGTTCTATAAAGAAATTACCATCCAATATCAAATAGCAGTGTACCTCTAATTGACCAAATATTAAGAAAGACAAAGGCAATTAATGAAATGATAAGGGAATAATTGTTATGAATATTAGGGGTGCGGACTTAGAAATTGGTTGCCGATGTGCCCTGGGCACCTCAGTTTTATGGTCAGGCCTTGCATTAAAGGCTTCGTTTAACAATGTTTAATCTGAGATGCACGGCCCTACGTGTTATCAGTGTCTGTGATATGGTGTAATATTGAAGCCCTAAAAAAAATTGTGCTTAAAAATGATCAAGAAGTGCCTCAAAAAAGTAAAAATCTTTGAGTGATCGTTTTTACCATACAAGTTTTTCCCAATAGACTGTAGTGTTATGAAAACCTTTAGGAAAACGCAAAATTTGATTTTGATTTCCAATCATAAATATCCTGATAATCAGACAGGCAATCGGCTTGTAAAAGTCATGGGGTTCCTGACTGACCTAAAGGTTTTATAATTATCATTGCAGCATGAGCTAAATCCAGGATTTTGTTTCAGAATCTGAGACAAAGCTACCTGATTCCTTTAAGAGGAAAGGACTAGATAGTAACAATTATAGTATGATATTATAGTATCAATTGTTATGTGGTAATGATAAAAGGCTGAAGATATCTCTATATTATTCATGTTTCTATTATCTGGAAAAGAACATTAATGACAATAAAATGTATCTTTCTTTCAATTTTCATGTGGTGAATGGATTTAAATGCATCTTTCTTGAAGAACTGTATAACTTGGATGATCTATGTATATTACTGGAGATTACGTTGACAGGAACCACCTAATATGAGGGCTCTGCTAGGCCTAGATGCAGTCCACAAACCAGACAAACCTTAAAGCCCCACTGCATTACTTATAGCAACTTGGGCCCTCTATATAGCAAACAATGCCTAATCGGTGCCTGTTTGGTCCCCCATGATCCCCTTTTTCTTATGTTGAGAGCTGATTTGATTAGAACATCACCTGTCAGTGACCTTGCAGGGAGGTCTAATCCCTTGGCCAAAGTAGTTCAGAAAGGCTTTAATATCAAGGTATTTTTATTTTAATCCAAAAGAGATAATTTGCCCTAAAGGGACGCAGAAATCAAGCCCAACAAGCCATTCCTTACATGCTTGCAATTGATGAAAGAAGTTTTCATAAATTAATTTTTTAAATATCGGTAATACAAAATTGAAGAACAGAGAGAGAAATGGAATGGGAGACAAACTGACAGAGTAAGATACATAGAGAAGGAGAGAGAGAAAGAGAGAGAGAGAGAAAGAGAGAGAGAGAGAGAAAGAGAGAGAGAGAGAGAGAGAAAGAGAGAGAGAGAGAGAAAGAGATAGAGAGAAAGAGAGAGAGAGAAAGAGAGAGAGAGAGAATGGGGAAGAGCGAGAGAAAAAGAGAGAGAGAGATAGAAAGAGAGAGATATATAAATATATATATAGAGAGAGCAAGCAGTAATATGATATACAGCATATTGTACAGGAAAAGACAATATGAGATCAAAACAAGGATCCAAATTAATAAATAATGATGTACGCAGAAAAACAGAAGCAAAAATTTTTGTTTTCCAGCTTTATGAAAATGCACTTTGTTTTTCACCTCAGCCTATCAATTGTTAAAATGTTAACAATATTCAATTTTAATCAGGCATTTTCCTAGTACCTGATTATCTCTCATTTAATTGTCACTGCAAACAAAATTCCCATTGAGCATATTAAACCTGGTGTAAACAACATTTAAATTCCTTACATTAAGAAAATCAAGTTGTCCACACAGAACTGTATACGAGGGACTAACAAGTTTACATTTTTACAATGTGGTACGTGAAACTACACAAGACATCCCTTTCATTGAGGGAATGTATTACGTACTTATTCCAAAATTCCTGTGCGTAAATCAGACTTTGAGGATAATGGAACTGTCGGCAAAATAGTAATGTGTTTGTGTAATTTGGAAGATGTGTAAAATCACAAATGGTGCACGTGTCTATGTACTTTCAAAGTGTGTGAAAGCACAAAGTGTACGATGTGTTGTGTAGATTGAAGATAACGTAAAAGGTAAAAGATGAAAATGTGCTTTAAAATTCTTAAATTGGCAACACATTGCAAGATTTGAAATCATTGTTCTTCAATCAAAATTTCTCATTTTTTCAACTATCACAACATTCTCGCCCATGTATATTGTTTTCAGAGACATTTCATTTTAACACAAAAAGAAACCTATCATTGTTGCCAATTTGAAGAATAATATGTGATCAATTCAACTTTTAAGAAAATCAATCCTGTCCTGAGAGGAATAAAAAATGTGTAAAGACACAATGTATGTGTTGGTGTAGTTTTAAAATGTTCAGGCACAAACAACGAGACATGTGTCTGTGCAAAGATATATACATTTTTTTACAATTGCACATCAAAATGTGTTCATTTCACGACAAAAAGAAGAAGTACAACTTATATATCAAAATACAGATACATGTATGAAGAAAGAAACTGAAAAATCATGAAGACAGGACTTCAGGAAAAGGAAATAGAAGAATAATTTTTTTTTTAAGGAGCAAGAAGGAAGGGGGAAAAGGAGCTTAGGTAAAGATGTATACCGGTGTACAGATAATGATTGGCAAAGAGTAAACAGGAGAGACAAAGAGAGAGAGAGAGGGAGAGGCTGAAGAAAAGATATAAAGAAGGGAAAGGTTTTTGGAAGAGAAATATACACACTTAACATCATTTGATATAATTCTACCACCAACGCACAAGTAGACATTACATATATCCCTCAAGTTTGAAACGGTATAACATTCAATATCAGAAAAAACGATTGCGACAGTCTCACGGTTATAAGTCACGCATAGACACAGGCACAGATAGTCACCACACCAAAGATTAAATGTTAATATAGAAACAAGATGCGTTAAAGGAGTTAAACTGTTCGTTACGCACTGGTCCACCTCCGCTCGTTCCCGGCCGCGCGAAAAATCCGCACTAGATGAGTAAAAAGATGGTGCGATAATGACAAATGCACCATGCCATGAAGATATATGGAGTTAGATGACCAACAAGGAAATATATACCAAATCATAATATACAGGTATGTTTTTAAAAAGTATGCAATAATTTGGGCATATCCACAATAAATGGCATATAACATAGCGCATGCTGTAACTTTAACCCCAATCTGTATATTAAACACAATCACCATTTTTGTTTTCTTGTATTTGTTTAATTACAATAGCCAAATATTATAATCATCAATATTTTGTTTTCTGCACAAAGTTTATGTTTGCAAAGGAACAAAATTTAATGTCATAACTTTTTCTGTTCCGCTACCAACGTTCTATGGAAATTGTACATGGTGATTTCCAACAGTGCATACAATGGTAAAGTTAAGTGTTACATGTATATACCTGTAATGATTTCCCTTTTTTTTTGCCCTCCCTGTAGGATCAACTTTAAAAGTAATTCATACTAATGTCATAATAAGTGCACATGACTTCAATTGTTTCAACCTATTATTGTGGATATGCTATCAAAGTTTGGTACTTTTACACATAAACACAGTCGCAGATGTTGTTTTTTATACCCTGTGCCGAGAGCCAGAAAGGAGTTAAATCTTATCCATTCATCAAGAGTTGATGCCGTTCAGGTTATCAACTGACAATAGTATCATGGGACGGAAATGAGTTTTATTTTCCAACCGCTAACATAAACATGTAAATTTCTTGTCCAACTGTTCATAAAAGGTTACATGTACAGTACATGTACTTCCTCAAGTACATGTACAATTTTCAGAGTCTTTTTTTCTCACCAATCTGAAATCTAACCATCCTATATCTTTGTATGTTTCTACAACATGTTCAATTTGTATTCTGGTTCATTGCAAGATATGCATACCCTTTTCCATATTCCAATGTATTATAAAAAGCCTGAATTGAACTGAATTTGCGACTGTGTTTATACTGCATTGTTAGAGAAGGAAAGGATTGATAATCTAGTCCCTACATGTATGTACAGTATACATTACATCTGCTGAGAGCCTGAAGGGCATTAACTCATTTGTATTAAAATGGATATGAATTAAAGATAAGCTTGAGTTCTGGTATGGTTATCGTATTTTGAGAGAAAATTGCTATGATTTATTCTAAATTGTTTATCCTGCAGTACATTGGTTGTTTAAACCAGTGAATTAATATCATACGCAATAAAACCTACGGGGCATCATCTACGATGAAAACTACAAACCATTTGCACATAGTGACCTGTGTTAGGCACA
The DNA here is from genome assembly GCF_000002235.5 of Strongylocentrotus purpuratus. Taxonomy (NCBI): domain Eukaryota; kingdom Metazoa; phylum Echinodermata; class Echinoidea; order Camarodonta; family Strongylocentrotidae; genus Strongylocentrotus; species Strongylocentrotus purpuratus. Next base: position 25,051,780 of record NW_022145604.1, read on the forward strand.
TGGTGTCGGGCCTACTTGCCCGGATTTCCTTATCTTTCTATGTCAATTACGCAGCCACTATACATTTTCTATCAAAATTGTGTGGCCCATGTCATTTATTTGTAATCTTGAACCTTTAATGTGAGTTTTGTTGGATTGTTAGAGAATGTATTTTCTATATTTACCAGAACTCAAGATTAGCTTTAACTCCTTTATTTCAACACAAGAGGAAATTCCCTTCTTGCTTTAACCAAACCAAGATGTATCCATTTACCCCAGATATATTTCTGACAATTTAGGTCATGCAAATAAAGTTGCTGTTAAAATAATAGTAATGTTCATTAAACTTTACAGGTCTTGCATGTGTAATACAACCTTTAGAATAACCCAAAATCTGTTAAAATTTATTAATATAATCATAATGTTAACAGAGGAAGAACAATGAAATAGAAAATTGAAGTGGATATTAAATAGACATTTTCATAATTGGAATCATTGTAAAGGCAAACATTTTCATTGGTTTCTAAGCAATTTGTGTTTCGATCTTCAATGACTTCAAAAACATTGTACGATTGAAATTGAAGTGAAAGGAACTGTATTGAATCGAGTTGAAGTCAACTTTGAAAAATATTGATTAAATCAAAGTCAATTGACAAAATACATGTATGTTATCCAAAGATGACACTATTGAATTGCAAAGAATTAAGAGGTCCAATTACTCCATAATTTGCTAACAATGCAATGTTTCCAATTATGTAATTATTAAATGAAGACTAAAATTATTAAAAGATATATCTTAATGGTTGCAAGTTATATATATCTGTTAAAGCGATTAGGGAAATTGTCGATGTATTAAACGCTATTATAAATGCGGAATATTATTATTATTATTAATAATGATTATTTGATGAGAAGTAGATATATATGTGTATATAATGTAAGCTAAACTAATTTTGATAATAAGGTGACATCATTAGATGTAATGAACTATGTGAGAACTGCAATATGATTAAACAATGGTAAAATTGGAGAGAAAAAATATCTGATTGAAACAATACATGTGATCTAATGGGACATTAAATGCAGTCTGCATCTCACATGTGGATTGAATCAATGTAACATAATGATATGATATGAAATAAAACACTAGCACCGATGCTTGATTGCTATGCGTTAAAACCCCCAATCAAAGTATGAATATGTATATCAATGTTTGTGAAACTCAGTATATCCTAAAATCCCAATAAGCCATTTTCATAATGTAACTAAAAATATTACATACATGTACGTCTACATGTATGTGAGGTGCCTCAATACAAATGATTCTATTTACCTGTTACAAGTAAATGTATTTCAATAGTCAGAATGTGAATTGCATACTTTAGATGTGCTGCTGTATGTAGGACAAACATTATGGCTAGCCTTATCTAACAACATGTAATATATATGCAATTCGCATTCTGACTATTGAAATACATGTATTTGTAACAGTTGAATGGAATCATTCGTATCCAGGCACTTCACAGAGAAGTATGCATTCAATTTGGTTACAATACAATAATGGCCTATTGTTTCAATGGATGATGAAAACCTTACCTTCCATGGTGTCCTACATATGCATATTCATGTCTGGACTTCTCATTGTATCTAGAATTCCCTAAATGTTTCAAATCTTGGTCCCTCCTGTATCCTACACTGTATATATTCACATCCTCATCTACATTAATACATGCCTATTTATAACTGTTCCCAAAATGCATATGTACATTTGCATCTACTGTGCCCCCATGTATGTATATCCATGTTGGTACTTATGAGTGAATCTAGAAATCCTAATTTATTGTTTCATATCTTTGTCCTTACAAGATCCAACATCTGTATAACCATATCAATCCATAAGCGTAACCATGTGTATCCCTGTTTTCCCTTTTGTCCCTCTTGTGTCCCACATATGCATATCCATGTTCGTGAATCTCAGTAAACCTTAACACCCTAACTGTTTCAATTAATGATGATAGCCTTACCTTCCATAGGAGGAGGATGAGGAGGATGAGAAGGATGATGCCTCCAATGACGGCGAGGGCGATGATCCACCACTGGAGGGGCTTAGAGGGCGGTAGAGTCTTGATGTCTGGGGTGATCGTTAGCGAGAGCTGATCATAAGGAAAAGGTAATAATGATAATGATATTGATGGTATTCTGTTTTTGTATAGTGCATATCATAATGTGATACACGTGTAACGTCTTTACATGCTTCCAGCTCTGTTGCACAAAAATTAAATTGTTGGTAACTTTGCAAAAAATGGTAACTACCATTGAATCCTTGATTTTGATTGGCTGTTGAGCCCTGTTACCATGGTAGTTGCCATTGATGGCACAGTTACCATCAATGGTAAGTTTTACGTAAAGGGGCCCAGATGACTAGAGAATTCTTACCTCCATTTTAGCTCTGAAAACCAGGGCCGCATCGCACAAACTTACTATTTGATTATAACTTTACCATCAATATTAACTACCATGTTTGGTTCAACAATAAGGGATAGAGCAACGTCGATCTGGCGCTGCTCCGTGGCTGCCGGGCTCACGATCAATTGGGCAAAAAGAATTTCCATTTTCGGTTTAACTTAATAAAATTTGGAGTGGACTTTAGAAGATTATCATTATTATTATGGCAGCATCACTCAACTGCAAATCAATATTTCCATGAAAATTACCATTAATGGCAAAGTTACCATCAATTGTAAATTTTATACAACAGTACCCTCGTTCCTGCTTACTACACATGGGAAAAGAGTGTAAAAAAGGAGATTATACTCTTGTCAAAGCAGAGAAGTTCCCTAAATCCATGACATTTGCATCTCAAATAAAGTGGTAAAACCACAAGGCTAGAACATCTCAACTCTAGTAAAGGGAGAAATCGCCAATACTGATCCTTCCATTAAAATAATATAAGGGTATGAATTTTTTTTTTTTTAATCTGGTCATAAAGAAAATAAAACAGACGAGCAATTTTGGTAGATAAGGATTAAAAGAACCACTGGTACGCCAGGGACAGAAAAAAGTTAACCTAATAATTGTGGCAAATTATAACTGTCCAAATTACAATGGTTGTAAACATAAAATACTTTTTACAACAACAACAAATATTCAATATAAAAGTTAAAAGAACAATATTCCATATTCCATACTCAAATTTGTGTACGAGTCCATAAGAAATGAGGATATTTCTTTTCCTAGAAGACTCACGTTTTAACAAGCTGACTACCAGAAGATATACATATACAGTATAACAATCCATTTACACTCCTCTTGAACAATGTGAATCACTCACCCTGAATTTATCGTTGTCCTCCCTGGTCTGGGTGATATAGGGGGCGCTCTCTATCTCCACGTAGCCCTCGGTAATGATCTTCACCTTCCTGGCATTGATGTAATCCTAGAAACACAATGGTGACATCAGAAGGATAAAAAGGGTTTAGACTGTATTAACATGAATAATGAAGATAATTAATAACATGGTCTTATGGTTAGCTCCATCGGTATTAAAGAAGTGCATCGTGAGAGCCCTGTAATGATTCCACCAGGATAAGGTGCTCAAGGCATTCCTGGCATTGATGTAGTCCTAGAAATACAATGGCGACACAAGAAGAAAAGAAAGGGTTTTGACTGTAACAAAAATAATGATGATAATAACATGGTCTTATACATCCTGGCTTGCACAATTTGTATCAAAACAGCTCAGTAATCATTACAGCATGATAAGGTGCTCAATGCATTTCTGGCATTGATGTAATCCTGGCAACACAATGGTGACATAAGAAGAAAAAAAGTGTTTTGACTGTAACAAAATAATGATGATAATAACATGGTCTCATACATCATGGCTAGCCCCATCAGTATCTTAAAGGGAGTATGGCATGACGAGACTACGTGTCTTTCCCATGGCCTGACTCGGGGCCAATCGGGTATAATATGACTACAGACAATGCGACTGGAACAATCACGTGCAGGCACGCTGGCCATCTCGAGATTAAGCCGCTGACTACCGTTAATGAAGTCTTTTCGTTTATGTGCAGTTGTCCAAAAGAAGACGTAGATGGCGTTAACCAGCAGTTGCCAGGCTACACTTCCTTTAACAAGTTCTTACTAATAATAATGATAATAATCTGTTTTTTTATATAGCGTTCAATACACCATGATAAGGTCCTCAAGGAATATCTCCGCACCAAATACCCATTACATGTACTATGCCTAGGCAGAGAGGAACAAAAGGAGATTGTCTTGCCCATGGACATTAGTCGCAAAGAGCAATATCTATTGCTAATTGCTAACATTAGCACTTTCTAATTCCTTCATATTCATTGTGTGTTTAACATTGCCTAATAAATGACAGATAAATAAAACTCATGGAACTAATAATAATATTGGCATTTTAGAACCGCTCATATCATCAGACCTATATATGTATTTGAAACACATCATCATCTGAGGGGACAGATTTGTGAAAGGTTCATGAAAAAAAATTATTGAATAAACATGTAAATTTTCTAAACTGCCAACATATTTAAAATGGTCATGAATAATAATTGGTGAAAGTTCCAGTTTAAACATTAGATGGCCACATCTTTTTAACCCTTTCGCAACAATTGTTCTACATTCTGTGGTTTAGCTCAAAACCTGTTATTCACAGTCCTAAATAAATACCAGGTTAGATGTTGGGAATTTCAAAAAGGAAAACTTATTTTAAAATCCTTAAATTGGCAAAACATTGAGAAAATAAAATTCATATTTTTTGGATAAAATCTGGCCATTTAAAACCTTTTCAACAACATTCTTCCCCATGTTCTTTGTTTTCAGAGACATTGCATTTTGTTCAATCATTGTAGCGATAAAAGAAATATATTATTGTTGCCAATTTGAAGAACAATATGTGATTGACTAAGCCCTAAAACTAAATCCTGTCCTGAAAGGGTTAACTTGCATGACCTTCTTCTTGGTACACCCCACACAAACCCATGACAGGATGGGGTTAAATTCATATATTTGTTTTATTTATTGATTTTTTTAAGTATACTTGCCATACTATATTGTAAAACAGATCTGAGGAACTAACACTTCAACACGCTCTGCTTCTAGTTAGTTCCTCTTTTCTTGTGCTATTTCTATTACATTTGCATACATGCCAACATTTGAAAAGTCGAAATCTGTACACTATGTGCACGAAGCGCACATCACGAGCGCGAAGCGCGAAGTCCTTTTAGCCGGGGTCCAGGGCCCGCTTTAGGGCCCTGGAAGCTCTGGGTTTCCAGATGCTCTCTGGTGCAATCTGAGCCTATTTTAGGGACCATTTCTCCTAAAATTCAACCCAAGTTTATGGGTAATTTTTGTGTCATACCAAACAAAAAAGTGATTGAAGTGAATTCCACATTTTAATTTATTTAAGCATTTAAGGCAATACTATGCTCTACTAAAAAATCGGTAAAACAAACCTCTGCATTGATAACAGAAGTGTCTTCCTTCTTGCCGAAGAATGATGTCAATTTCTTCGATGTCTTGGACGCATTCACTTCGGCTTGCTCATTGTCTTTATGCTTTTTATTGGATAGGTGCCTCATAATGTCGTTGGCTCCTCCACCACTGATCTTTAGATCTTGCCGACAATAAATGCTGTATGCATATTCCTCCCCTTTTGTGCTTGCTCTAATAAAGGGAAATCGTTCCTTGTATTCCTGTTTGTACTTCTGAATTCGTCTTGCTGCTGTTCCGCTCATTTTGACAGATTTTCTTCCGAGACAAATCACAAATCACAAAGTATACGGTACCTCGAAACACGTACTTTGCATGGGGACCCTATGCATATACGGTGCGCTAGCCGCGATAGCGAATGCATGCATGCTGATATGCGCATGCAAACGTATAGAAATTATACTTACGAGATTTGCCAGCGCAAGTATTTACATACGGAAATGTTACGTACGGAAACACATATCAGAGTGCACGTGGCGCGCAGCAACACGCTGCCACTGTACGTACATATCGGTGCACGCTGCATGCACCTTGCGCAATGCAATCCGTTCAGCACTCGATCAGATCAATGCTATGTATGGAAAGCCAAATTCCCCAAAATCGGAACGTTCCGTTTTTTAGGGCTATAAAAACTTCAAAAACGGAACAGTTCCGTTAAAATCGGAACGGTTGGCATGTCTGCATTTGTCGTTTCATTGCATATTTTTGTGTGTAATATGCTTATTCATTATATTATATTTTGCATGAGAAATAAAATCATTTGAATCAATGTTCTTACCTCAAGGAAAGTACTGTTCCAGAGTCTTGACCTGACAACGATGTTGACCTCGTTCATGTCTGTTTCTTTGGTCAAAGGGTCAAGATCACAAATGATGGTCAAGCACTGTGCGGTCCCGGTCTTACAGTCCTAAAACAAGACAAACGGGGCATTCATACATGAGAAGAAATCTGTATACAGTAACTTGTTCAACAGAATGATATGTGAAAAATCACTGTACGCAGAGGAACTCTATTATGTTCAGTACTTGTTTTCGGCCTTACAGTCCTAAACAAGACACACATGGCATTTATACATGAGAAGAAATCTATAGACAGTAACTCGTTCAACGGAATGTTGTGTGAAAAAATCACTGTACAGAGTGTACAGACAGGATTTGAGGATCACATGAAGGATCATTGTAAGAAAGTATTTTTAGGGTCAGCTTGCACCACACTCACAAGACAAGCTTGCCAGCATAGCATGTCACGTTTAAATTGGTAGAGATATTATTCTACTATATCTAATTTCACAATTCAAGAACCCATTTTGAATGTCATGTAGATACAATATAAATTTGAGTGATTTAAACAGTGGATGGCAGTGAAAAAGTTAATGTTTATCCCACTGTTCCGATATTGTTCCATGATATCTAACTTCGCAATTATTGAACCCATTATGAATTCTTATGAAGAAAAACAACCTTTCCATTGTCCAATATTACTAAAGGCAATGGACAAATTTAAGGTAGTTTAAACAATGCCTTTGAGAATGCTTGGGCGACAATCGTTCTGTGGTAATCATCCTTTACTAGCTGTATTCTTAACTTAAACCCTCGACCAAACGCTACACATTTCCCTGACCCTACCATTGGTTCGTAACATCATCTTCACTCGAATAATTCCTTAATCCAACCCTGGACCAAACACTAAACATAACTTTAACCTAACCCTAATCTTGATAAAAGACCCAATTACAACCCACACCCGATAGTCCACAGCAGTAAAATGGTTCAAGGGAAGCCCACCCTGATAGTAAGTTGGTTTTAATAGACGCAGAAAAATGAGAGAAACAGATCAGTGGAAGTTTGAGCAAAAAAACAATTTAAAAAAAAGAAAATTGGAGAGGAGCTCGCAGAATAGGCCACAGTGTCTCTGATTAGCGTTTCACTGATGACAACTAGAAGATTCATAACTTTCCTATTTTTAATTGGATATAGTTCAAACTTTCGTTCATTTGTTTCTCTCATTTTTATGCTTTATTAAAACAAACTCAATATGACATAAAAATCAGACCAACTCAGAATGGACTTTCCCTTTCATCTACTTACAAGTGTGATGTCCTTTCCTGCTGTCAGCTCTCTGGTTGAAGTGACTGCCTCTGCTTCTGCCTCCCTTCTCTTCCTTGACTGCGTTGTCCCCCCTGTACCTGGGGCTACTGGGTTGTAGGCACCCCCTCCGTTCTTGGGCTGCCGAGAAGTAATTAGCAAGGATGCAAACAAAGCATTATATCAAACGTTTACGATTGTATGCATAGTGTAATATATCAAATCGGATGCCTTCAAGAGGACTGTTACAATGGCCAATACTATCTCTCTGATAAATGCATTCATAGATTAATAGAAGAATGCTGAAATTGAAGAGACGGTTGTGTGATCAGTCTCTAAATCTGTCTTTGCACTAATGTCCTATAGCAAGACTTTAATCTACATTTGCCACTCTCCACCCAGGTGTTAAATGAGTACCCGGTAGGATGCTAAGGTTAATGTGTTGAATGAGGAAGAGTGCGCTTGTAAAATGGCGACTGGCCGGAATGCTCCCCATGGAGTGGAGAATGTGCATACATTGTGTGCAGGTAAGCCCAAATCCGATGACCGAGGTAATAATGTATCTGTAAAGCGCTTAGACACATAATTGTATCGATGTATTGGGCACTATATAAAAGCGGAATATTATTATTATTATTATTGTAAAATCATTACTGCTGATGAAAATAATGTTATTATAATAAAGAGTCAACAAAAATGATATACCAAAGAAAATAAGCACATGAAATTGACATGACAAATGTTCTTGTCAATTTTGAATTCAGCTTATTGCAAATGTGCAGCAGACATATAACGTTAATGCCCTAATCGTGCATGGTGCTGACACCATCTTGGTCTTTCTCTTTAAACGGCCTGGAGCAAGTTTGCTCCTCGGACCTTACCTTTAGTCCTAGCTCGTTGACATAGACTGCTGGGGTGACGTTGCAAGAACCCTTGTTATCTTCAACGAAAGGCATCTCTGTCATGTAGAGCAACCATTTACCATTAGCTACCTCATAAGGGAAGTCAATCGTCACTCTGGCTGTGTTGACTGCTCCGGGCCCTTCGTTGAATATCTAAAAAGAGACAAACATAGTGTCATGGATGACATTCATTCCAACTATAATAGCCATTAAAGGCATCGTTTAACAATGTGAAATCCGAGATGCATGGCCCTACGTGTTATCAGTGTCTGTGATATGGTCTAATATCAAAGCTCTAAAAAAAATGCGCTTCAAAATAATCATGAAGTGCCTCAAAAAATTAAAAATCTTTGAGTGACCAGTTTTACTATATTCATTTTCCTCAGTATACTGTAGTGTTATAAAAATGGCTTTTGAAATTTCCAATCATAAATATCCTGATAATCAGACAGGCGACCGGCTTTTAAATGTTATGGGGTTCCTTGCTGACCTAAAGGTTCATTATTATCATTGCAGCATGAGCTAAATCCTGGATTTTGTTTCAGAATCTGAGACAAAGATACCAAATCCCTTTTTTTGTTAAAGACTCCAGATGCCAAATTTCAGATCAAATGACTGCTCTGGGCCCTTTGTTGAATATCTGAACAGAGACAGGGGTGATAGTGAGCACTAAAAAAAAAATAGGTTTCTTGTTTTCCCCTCAACCACGCCCCCCTTGAGTAAAAAAAAAAAAAAAAGAGGATTCGCGGGGAAAAAATGGCATCTAACAACATTCCCCCCTTACGAGTAAGAAAATTGGAGAAAAATAGGGCAAAATATGTAAAAATAGCACAAAATATGGAAGAATAGAGAAAATCAGGATCAAATAGGGAAGGAAAAAAAAAAAAAAAAAAAAAAATCCGGAAAAAATTGGGAAAAATAAAAAAAATCGGGAAACCAATTTAAATCGGGTTTTTATCAGGCCTGAGAGAACTACATTGTGTCATAACAATCAACCTTACATTACAACTAAATCTAAGTTTACCAATAACAATCACGCTATCAAGAATATCATCTCCAGCACTCAAAGAGATCAAATCAAATCTCTGCTTCATGGTAATACTTGACCTTCCAAGTTTACATGCATGTGCCGATTTTGTGCTCCCATTACTTGACTAATCGTCATCAAGATTAAAAGTTTGGAAATATTTGGCCCCTCCTGCTGAAGCAAAAGCATTGGTTTTGTCATAATTCTTATATAGAAATGTTAATAGATTGCTTACAGTCCATCTCTGATTAACGGCCAATCCAATGTCTTCAAAATAGTTCATCGCACTTTCTCCAATCACCTGACCACTGAAGTAAAGTTGCTCTGGTCCCTTACTGTATAAAAATGATAATATAAACACACACAAAAAGGGAATTAAATTGCAATACTACAACATGGGCCTCAAAGTACACAAAATCAGACATACAACGCAACATTGAAAGCTTACAAGTACAATTCATAAGGGATTAAAACCTAGAAGTTCCAAAAAGTGAATTACGATCTGCCCTAAAAAGACTTACTCTATTCTTCTAATAGAATTGTTAATACATAGTTTAATGTATGCTCATTTATATATTCAGGACTTGTATAGCAACACTGAACAAACAGAGCAAAATATATTTTTGTTTGTTGATACCCTTTACAGCTTCCTACAGCCCTTAATAAATCAGATCCACGTCCTCAAAACTATAATTGTCTTCATTCTTATAAACAAAACATTACCATATCTTACATGTATTCAACCCAACTCATTTTTTAAGTACTCATAAAATATCCTCGTAAAAACAATCCTAAGACAGATACCTACAAGGTCTACAGCGTTGTATTTTGAAACAATTTTATTTTTTAACACGCGATACATTCACCAAACTTAACAACAATCAATAATAGAATTGAAGGAAACTTTAATAAGACAATCTGAAAGGGACCTGTATAAAGACAAAACCCAACAAAAATTGCCCTTTGACCTCTGACTTACCCGCTGATGAGGATGTCAGTGATACTCTCGACCTCAATGGTGATGATGTATTGGTTATTGCCTGGGTTAGAATCAGCATCGTTGGTCCTTCATAAAACACAAAGACAGATAAATTGAGATGAATAAATAGTACTGTACAAAGTGGTGGTCACTGATAAAAATAATACTTGTACTAAATAATTATGACTAATTATTACTATAATACTACTTAGTATACTAAAATAATTATTATTTACAAATTCATTTTTCACCAACATTTTGTTTGATGGGTAGGGTAATAGATTTTTTTCTACTTTTTGTTCGTAGCTCCAGTTGATAAATAATTTGTTGTGATGTCGAAACTGTCTACACAACACAATGATTTCCTAGGCGAGCACATAACAGTGAGGGGTCCCAAAAAAAATATCAACAAAATACCTGTTACTTTGCTTACCTATGAAGTACAAAGCCATAAAGCAAATCAGAATAGCAGTACACATACATTTGCTGATGAGGGCACTAGTTGCATGTGTACTGCACTCATGTTAACAGCCATTTTGAAGATATTTTTTTTCCTCCTTCCTTTTTTTTCAAAAAGGCAGTATGCTAAACATGTTTCCTATTCTGTGTTTCAAGGGAAGTAACAAATGTGGTCTTAATAAAGAACAATCTTTATTGCCAGGCGGTCTTTCTATTGGTCATTGCTATAGCGCTTAGAGACTTCGGTGGTAGGCGCTTTATAAGCACCTTTTGTATCATTATTATAGCAGATTTCAGTTGTAACTTACGAGGAAGCAACGAGGGTGATGTTGAATACCTCAGCATCTGGAGGCACTGACGATGCATCATAAAGCACGACGAATGAATCCTGTATAATGAGAACATGTATACACTTGTTTATCAAAGAGAAGGTTGAGTTATTAAGTTTAATAGTCGTTTTTTTGAGTTATTTTTTAATTTTCCTGTAATTTTTTTCCATTATAATTAAGCATGATAAACAGACATTAATCTTTCCGTCAATTCTTCTTCCATCACTCTATCATCATTTCTTCATCCCTCTATTTCTTGTATCTCCACCTAGCTCATTCTGCAAAACCAAATGGGCGAGGGTTGGCAGATTTCTATAATCCTTCTATCGCTCCAATCATCATTTCTCTATCCCTCCATCCGTTTATCCTTCCATCTATTCATCCCTCCATCCCTGTCTCTGATACTTACCACTGAGCCCTCTGAATATGGGTTGCCAAGCTCACAAATGATACTGGTCTCGTTGGCTCCTTCTTCGAATGGCTCTGGGTTGCAGTCAGCAGTGAATGCCTGGAAGAAAAGGAGCATTATATTCATTAAAGCCCCACTGCACTACTATAGCTACTTGCACGCTCTATATAGCAAACAATGCCTAATACGTGACCATTGGTCCCCCATGATCCTCTTTTTCTTCTGTCAATTGAGAGCTTATTTGATGAGATAACCACCTGTCAGTGTCCTTGCAGGGTGGTCTAATCCCTCCTGTAAAAAAGTACAGATGGGCTTTAAAGAAGCATAGGAGTGGGCTCTTATTGGGAATTCGACACCTTTTGGGTGTTTACCCAGTAACAGGTGTTGTCAATCACCAGGATTTGTCTTCGGTCTTATGACCGAAAGGCCTTATGCAATGCTTTGCATTCCCCCATATGGTAAAGTCACTAGCTCACTTTACCCTCACCCGAAGACTCTTTGGGAGACAAGGGGAGTTTTCTTGATATGCAAACAGGTTTGACTGCTTTCAATAGTCTTTACATACAGGTTGGACTGTATTAAATGGTTTTTATATATAGGATTACCGTAATTGTATATCTGTACCTGTGAAGCCGATGAGAGGGAAATAAATCCCAAGTAGGCAGGATAGGTGACGACCAGCTTGGCATTATAAGCATCCTCTTCCCTGTTGGCAATGTGCGCACTCATTGAGATTTCCTGCTGCTCACCGACCTTCAGAATAGGTGGGGTACTGGGGAAGGATCAAAGAATTTTAAAGTTCATAAGTTAATAGGTCATTTTCACACACAGTCTCTCTATCTATGATTTATTAGCAATTTTCACACTCATTCAGACTTCTTGCTGCTTACCAACCTTCAGAACAGGTTGGGTACTGGGGGATGGGTTAAAGGTCAAAGTATGAAGTTTAAAAGTCATAGGTTAGTAAATCATTACTAAACACGGGCTGATCATTTCTTGGCAACATTTACACTTGAGACTTTCAGTGGGTCATTGACCTTCAGCACAGGTGGGGTACTGGGAGAAGGTTAAAAGTTGAGAGTATGAAGGTTAAACTGAAAGGTCATAGGTCAATAAATCATTATCACACACAAGATCTCTATCTATCTATCATTAATTAGTAATGTGGACACTCCTTGAGACTTTTTGCAGCTAACCGAGTAATAGAGTATAAAGGTTAAAGGTAATACAAAGTTTTGAAATTTTGAAAATTGGGTGGATAGTGAATCTTTGCAATTTTGATATATTTGGATGCCCCTGTGGATGTATTATAAGCACTAAAAAAATTAGCCCCTAAAACACTTCTGTTTTCGAGAAAAATTGAATATCAAAATTTACCGGTGCTCCCGGTAAATTATGATAACTTTGAAATAGCGCCTATGGCCGTATAATGTTAGCTGCGACCATGAACATCTCAGAATATGTAGTTTGGATATATAATTTCCAAATGGGAATAGCTAATCGGTCGATTTTAGTGAAGAAACATTGTTTCATAGCTAAATAATATCTTGACCTTGAGAGAGAGCTATACAACATAAAGAGTTTATTATTTATAATTTCATAACTTTATACTCGATTTCAACCGCGACAACGATCAATGTATATTGTAGGAACGCATATGCTTCCAATAGGTTAATTTGAACCGAATTCATGACCCCATACCAAAACTTTGTAATACCTTTAAAGGTCATAAGTGTATAATTAGGTAAAAAACGATGCTTATATCCCAGGCTTACTTGCTCTCTCTCTCTCTCTCTCTCTCTCTCTCTCTCTCTCTCAATTGTCACAAGAGCTCACATATTATGTTTCAAGTATAGCAGGACTTAAACTTCTTTGTAAAAATGACTAGACAGACAGAATTCAATGACTCACCCTTCAAGATCTACTGAAGCACGGACATCTAGATCAGTGATGCAAAGGCCATCATCCTTGGCGCATTCTTTGCTGAAGATGACCTGGAGTCAAGAAGGAGTTACAATAGGCAACAGAGTTGAAGAGGGGAAATAATCATTAATAATCATTACCTGAAATGCTAGAGTGCCATAATGGCAGCCATGCTACAGCCAGGGTAATAATTGTGGAGCGCCGGGATTTTCAATTGATTTGATTTGATTTGATTGATTTATTTCTGTTTGATTTTCTCTTTCTTTCGCAGTTTTACAAATATATAACAATTCAGACAGACATGACCTCTAAACAAGAACCCACTATTATTATTATTATAGGAGGTGTCATAATGTGAAATGGAGTGAAAACAGGGAAATGGGTTATAATGGGGAGGAGTCATAATGGAAAAAGGAATCATAATGGGGAGAAAATTGTCACAATGGGAAAAATGTTGTAATGGGAAGGAGAGTCAAAATGGGGAAAGAAGTCAAAATGAGGAAAATAGTCAAAATGAGGAAAATAGTCAAAATGGAGAAAGGAGTCATAAAGGGAAACGGTGATAATGGGTAAAGTTGCCACAATTAAAAAAGGAATTGATATGGGGAAGGGGTCATAATAGGGGAAAATTTCATTAGAAAACGAGTCATAATGACAAATAGAGTAAGCAATGTGGAAAAGAGTCATAATGGGGTAAGGAGTCAAAATGAGGAAAGGAGTAAAAATGAGGATAGGAGTCAAAATAAGGAAAGGAGTCAAAATGAGGATAGGAGTCAAACTAGGGAAAGGAGTCAAACTGGGGAAAGGAGTCAAACTGGGGAAAGGAGTCAAACTGGGGAAAGGAGTCAAACTGGGGAAAGGAATCAAAACGGGGAAAGGAGTCAAAATGAGGATATGAGTCAAAATGAGGAAAGGAGTCAAAATGGAGAAAGGAGTCAAAATGGAGAAAGGAGTCACAATGGGGAAAGGAGTAATAATGGGGAAAGGAGTCAAACTGGGGAAAAGAGTCAAACTGGGGAAAGGAATCAAAATGGGGAAAGGAGTCAAAATGAGGATATGAGTCAAAATGAGGAAAGGAGTCAAAATGGAGAAAGGAGTCACAATGGGGAAAGGAGTAATAATGGAGAAAGGAGTCACAATGGGGAAAGGAGTAATAATGGGGAAAGGAGTAATAATGGGGAAAGGAGTCAAAATGAGGGAAACCTTCAAAAATGAGGAAATGAGTCAAAATGGGGAAGAAGTGGAATGGGGTTAAAGATGTCACACTGGAAAGCAGCTAAAAAGAGGAAATGCGTAATAGTGGGAAAAGAGCTAATAATGGTATAGTAGTGATGGGGGCAACTGAACTTACCTCTTCTAACATGATCGTTTGGGTGTTCTCCTGGAGAATGGGGAAGGGAGTCATACTGGGAAGGGGGTCACCGGGCTGAGGCATGACGGCTTCTACCTCAGGAATGTAGTACGTCAGATTGATGGGGATGGGACGGAAGATGTCGGTGAAGCCAGCCTGCAAGAAATTTGAAATGAATTTAATGAAATTAGTTTATCGTAAAAATACATCTAACATTAAGCTCGAGAGCTGAAACTCCATAATATCTGTGTAGCCAGCCTGCAGGAGATAAAAATGTAGAATTGAATTGAATTGAATTGGTTTATTGGAGCTGAAACTGATCAATTTACAAAGAGATGCATCAACATATAGTAAAACCACAATTGGGTTGAAAACATTGAAATTATCATGATTTTGTATGAATAATTAAAATCCTACCATCACATTTGCAAATTCAAATTTCATCATTTATGCTTAATTAACTTGGGTTTTATGTTAGGAACAAGGTTACGATTAGGTTTAAAGGAGAGGTCCACCCTGATATTAAGTTGATTTTAATAGAACCAGAAAAATGAGAGAAACGGGCCAGTGACAGTTTTGGCAAAAACCGATTTAACTTAAGAAAGTTATGAATTTGTGAAGGTGCGATCAATCAAACACTAATTTGCAACACTGTGATGTTTCTTGTGAGCTCCTCTACAATTTGCTCTATACAGAAAACTCCAGAAAATTTCAATTTCTTAGTTCTTGAAAAAAAAGCGGGAAACCACGGAAACGCAGGAAATTCTCATGCCTAATTGTTGCAGGTGTTGTACAACAGTTTGGTCAAGTAATTTTCTCACCTTCAGTATAACATTGTACTCTGGAGTACAGGCTTCATCATCATTTGTAATAACGAGCGTCTGCTTAGTCAAGGAGTAGATTCCACTTTCCTCAAACACCACCCGAGAGTTTAGAACCTTGCTGCGTCGGACTCCTTCTGCCTCAATGTCAAAGTTGATGGCTGCAAGATTGTACAATAGTCAGAAAGACATTATCTCTGTGCTTATAATTTTTCTTTTTTTGTCAAGGTTGATTACTGCACGAAACAATGTTTGAGCGCTTGGAGCACCTTGCATTGTGGTTAATAGTGCTATCAAGATATCCAGTACTACATTATCGAGGCGATCTCCGAGGGTGTTTGGACTGTTTTGAAGGTACCGAGTGTGTGTAATTTTACTATTGCCTGAACAAAATGATGTGTATTATTTTTGTTATAAGATGATGTTTTATTTTTTTTATAAAATGATGTTTTATATTAAACATGGTTTTACTAATGACCGGTCATTAGTAAAACTACGTGTTAGGCAAAATAAATGCCTGGTCACTTGAACACTCTCAACCAATCACTTGATTAGGATTCATCATCTTATAATACTTACTAATTGGATCGTTGAATGCTGGTGCGAGGCAATAGTAGGACATGCACAGCTGTACTGTAAAGCTATATGGAAAGAAATAGAAATTACTATTAGCTTCATCTCTGTGCCTTGTTACATTAGAATTCTACAATCGATTGTACGTCTAATCAATCATAAAATAATATAAAATAGTCAGGAAACTTATGTGCATTCTGATGTCAAAAGATTTGTACATTAAGTTAATGTCTTCGTAACATCTGGGTACCAATGACAAAAAATCCTGTATCGTTAGAACTAATTTTTTAACAGACAGTTCTCTGTCTATAGGATGGAAAGTTAATGCCACTACCAGGTTTTCTAAATTGTGTAGAATAAATTTTACAAATTGAATCTGAAGGCTGTATCATCTCTTTATTTATTGGTAAGGGGTCATGAATTTGGTTCAAATGAACATATTGGAAGCATATGCGATCCTACAATACTCAGTGATGGTTGTCGTGGTTGAAATCGAGTCTCAAGTTATGAAATTGTAAATAAACACTTTATGTTGTATACCTCCCTCTCAAGGTCAAGATATTAATTAAGCTATAAAACAATGTTTCTTGACTGAAATCTACCGATTAGTTGTTCCCGTTTGGAAAATATATATCACAACTACATATTCATAAAATTGACCAATTAGTTATTCTTGTTTGAAAGTTATATATCCCAACTATACATTCTGAGAGTTTCATGGTCGCAGCTACCAGTGTACAACTGTAGGCGCTATTTAAAATTTATCAACATTTACCGGGAGCACCGGTAAATTTGTATATTCAATTTTTCTCGAAAGCTGAAGTGTTTTAGGGGCTAACTTTTCTAGTGCTTATAATACATCCGCAGGGGCGTCCAAATATATAAAAATTGTAAAAATCACTATCCAACCAATTTTTTAAAAATCCCAAAACTTTGTATTACCCTTAACTTTTCATCACCTTTTGGACTATTTCATGACAAAATGTCAAAACATTGAAACCTGTATAGAAAGATATCCTTGTGTCTCCCAGCAAAGCCACAAAAAATTGTTTTATCACATGTTTCAATAAAAAACACAATTTAAAGGGAAATACAAATTTGATCTATAAAGATTTGTCTAAACAGGTTTAACTTAAAATCTTTCAGTGTACACTGTTCACATGTAGCAAACGGCAAAACAAGTGAGAAAAGGTTTTAGTGACATTTTGCAATAAAATGGACAAGTTTCAAGAGCAGAAAAAAAAGAAACAAACAAACGTTTGGTGTAAAGACAGTCACTTACCACAAGGAATCCTTGCCTGAGTATTCGCAATTGGTGGTATTAGGGTCCAGCTCAGTGACGCTGAGGGTGAGCTGGGCTTCAATGTTGATCACGGGACGCCCTCTGGAGGAACAAATGAGAACAGAGAAATAAAATCAATGATTGTTAAATTTTGAGAAGAAATTTCAGCCAAGGGTTAGAGAGAAGGCTGTGTTGTGGTCAAGGTGATAGTTCTTCGTCGTAGATCGAGTGTCATACATTTACATCTGAGACAAGTGGTTGGAGCTTCATTACGTCAAGGTTTAGGTTAGGGTTACAATTGGTTGTAGGTTACATTTATGGTAAGGATTGGAGTCAGGGTTGGGTCCAGGATTGGAGTCAGGGTTGGGTCCAGGATTGGAGTCAGGGTTGGATCCAGGACTGGAGTCAGAGTTGGGTCTAGGATTGGAGTCAGGGTTGGGTCCGGGATTGGAGTCAGGGTTGGGTCCAGGATTGGAGTCAGGGTTGGGTCCAGGATTGGAGTCAGGGTTGGGTCCAGGATTGGAGTCAGGGTTGGGTCCAGGATTGGAGTCAGGGTTGGGTCCAGGATTGGAGTCAGGGTTGGGCCCAGGATTGGAGTCAGGGTTGGGTCCAGGATTGGAGTCAGGGTTGGGTCCGGAATTGGAGTCAGGGTTGGGTCCAGGATTGAAGTCAAGAACTTGGTATGTGTAGAAAATTGACATGGAGCAATTGTTGCAGGAGGTCACAAGTGGCCTTTGGCAATACAGTAATCTACATTTGCCAGTCTCAACTGAGCCGTTAAATGGGTACCGGAAGGAAGTAATTCTTTGTGTGGTGTGAGCACCGAATTCAGTAGCCTAACTAGAGTTGGGGTAATGACATTGGAGCATCTTAGGCACCTTGCATGGTGGATATGAGAATAATGAAAATATCCAATATTATTATTATAATATCATCGTCTAGTGCCGTCCCTGCAGAAGGGGTTGGCATCTATGTACCTCCATCGCTTTCTGTCACGTACCCTTGTTCTAACCTCTCTACATAGTTAAGACCAGTTCATTTCTTGACATCATCAAACCAAGTGATTCACTGTCTACCCTTTTCTCGTTTACCCTCTACCATTCCTTCCATCAAGATCTTCTGCAATCCTCCACCTCTCATCACATGACAAAAATACACTAGTTTTCTCTTCTGCACTGCGTTCAGTTCTCTCTCTCTCTTTGTTTGCTCTGTTCAGGGCCCCGTCTTACAAAGAGTTGATATCAATCATAACTTATTTGCGATTGATATCAATCGTAACTATGTACATAAGAGATTGGAGACTGCAAACTTGCGATTGATTGGAGGACTTACGATTGATTTGGATCAATCGTAACTCTTTGTAAGACGGGGCCCAGGACTTCTTATAATATATATTTATTATAATTATCAACCCTCACCTGAGCACAGCAATCTGTTGCACCTCATAGGCACCAATGGCCACCTCCGGGAAGCCGTTCCCATCTAGATCAACCCCACCAGAGATGGAGTATCCGAAGGAGGTGTTGGGGAAGGGGTATCCGTTGATCCCGTTGGGCAGATCAGAGGGGGTGATCTTCTGAGCAGCCGGTTGCCTGATCCCATCCTGGCCGTGACCGAGGTATATGTACACAGCGCCCTCGCCATTGTTCTCGTACGGTGCACCAATGGCAATGTCTGTTAAAGGCATCGTTTAACAATGTTAAATCTGAGATGCACGGCCCTACGTGTTATCAGTGTATGTAATATGGTGTAATATTGAAGCCCTAAAAAAATTGCGCTTCAAAATGATCAAGAAGTGCCTCAAAAAAGAAAAAAAAATGGGTGACCAGTTTTACCATACTCGTTTTCCCCAATAGACTGTAGTGTTATGAAAACCGTTAGGCAAACGCAAAATTTGGTTTCAATTTCCAATCATAAATATCTTGATAATCAGACAGACGATTGGTTTGTAATAGTCATGGGGTTCCTGACTGACCTAAAGGTTTATAATTATTATTGCAGCATGAGCTAAATCCAGGATTTTGTTTCAGAATCTGAGACAAAGTTACCGGATCCCTTTAAACGATGAAGGAGGTAATGCACGTTGACAGGGAGTGGAAGGTTAACATACCAGAAATTGTTACGAATATGCGATATCCGAATATCCGGTATCCGTCGGAGTTGAATAAATAACATGTCTACCATAACAAACCAGTCTGCCGACTCTCTATTATCCTCACTGAGTTATCTAATATTACTAAGACCCTCAAACTCATCATGGTGCCAGCCGCTGGGATCTTAGAAATCAACTTTGACTTTTGATAACACAACTTGATCCAGTTCACGACAGTTGGGAAGTATAATTAGAGGACGATTTTCAAACTAGAAATGTCCCCTGAAAACGACTGTTCTTCTAATTGCCCTCATAATCAAAATACGATGAGACATTGCTGAAAGATTTGGATAAACTGTCAGGCCACATGTGTATGCGTCCCATATACCCATTCATGTGTGCAGTGACTTTCTGCATTGTTTGGTCACTTTCTTATCATTTTGATGGTTTTACAATCTAACAGAAAAAATACATTATGTACCTTTCTCAATTATTTCTTCACATTGCAAGCACATGACCAGGGACCCGTTTCACAAAGCCTCTTTTCAATGACAAATCAGTGACAAATCTGCTGATGACCAATCATACGCAAGGATTTCAGTAGTTTATACCAAACACTGTCATTTGTCACAGATGACAAGTTTTGTGAGATGGGGCCCTGAAGTCAACTCATCTTTTCATATCTCACCTTCAAATCCATCAAGATTAATGTCTCCAATATTTGTGACGACTTGTCCGAAGAGAGAATCAATCTTTCCTGTCAGCTTGATAGGTTCAACGTTCTCAAATGTGCCCTGTTCAAAAGAGTCAAGATGAATCAATTAATCACAAATTAAATGGCAAGTCCACTCTGATATTGGGTTTGTTTCAACAGAAAGAAAAAAAAAAATATATATATATATATATATATATATATATAATTAAATAAAAGAAAGTTTTGTGTTTCTAAGAAATAAATCACATACCGTAATATAAGTCGAAGTCTTAAATTTTACTCAAAGGTATAAGACCAGAAGTGGTAAAAATGCGGTTCAAGGTTTTTGGGTGCAAAATATCCATTCAATATTGTTAACATATTGCCTTCAGAGGTTTAGATGGCAATACTTCCAACTTAGTTCGCAAAAAAGCAGAATATACGCCCAAATGTTGAAGTGCATTCGCAATATCTATCCAGACCGGATCGATATGATAATTTACCAAATATATCAATTAGTAGGCCGTTTCTCGGCAAAATTTGTATCATCACGTATTAGTCAAAACATATTCTTTCACATGATTAGTAATAAGAGCTTCCATTTCATTTTTGAGAGGGGGGGCGTTTCCAAAACTGGTCTATACATGTACCGTAAAATTTACAATGTAAGTAACTATTTTATCAAAGATGTAAATTTTGTAGATTTGTGAAGTCCCTTGAGAGACCAATAGTGAGAGCAACCAGTGGCATGAATGCCCTGCCATAGTTCAAGTCCAACTCAAGTCGATCTTAGTCTTTGTGAAACAACCCCCCAGATATCATATCATACATACATAATGCCTTTCTTGCTCCACATAAATGATAGAATAGTTGGGCATAGTTCAAATACAATTTCCTCATGCAAAAAAGAAAAAGAAAAAAAAACTTACATCATGGGCCTCGTTGAGGTAAATATAGACTCGTCCTCCTTCTCCACCTTGATAGTTAGTTGGGTCGCGACGAAAATACTGAGGTGCCCCTACTATGAGATCATCATAGCTGAAAAATAAAAAGGTATCCTGGAATTACATCTACAGTTAGCTGTATTACATGTCTAAAGCCCACCGCATACATGTACTATATATGCTCTGAATATGATCTAATATTGAAAGAAAGCACAATATCATGAGGCAGAAATTTTTAAGCTTTAAAAAAAAAATTGAACAAGCTTTAAATGGAAAATGAAACAGTATAGGGTAATGTCCTGTAAAAAACAGAAAATTTCACTTGCACAAGAAGTTCACAGATTTTCAAGAGAGATTTTCATGCTGAGAAATCATTGTATCACAACTGACATGACACAAATTCTTTGCAGTTCGGAAATGTTTCTTGCTGTGAAAACGGCAGTCTAAACAATTTGCGAAAGTTTCTGATATTTCAGTATGATTTTTGCAAATGAATAATCATTTTTTTTCTTCAGTTGCCTTTTAAATTAATTAGCAGTTTAAAAATAAAGACCAGTTATGGTTATGCGATTGCATTGTGAAAGAAACGTTTTGAAATCGATCAGAAAAGGTTGATCATCTAGCATAGATGTACTGCAAGGTTCTGGAATCATCAAAATGATAAAAAATTTGGCCCAGTCTTCATAAAGTTACAAGCACAAGTCAAGTCACTTACCCATCTCCGTTCACATCAGCCGCGGCTACATCATATCCGAACGATGACGAAGGCTTCTCTGCATCAATGCGGTATATAGGGCTAGGACTCTGACCTGCTTCGGACTTGAGGGTGAGCACTGCCCCCATTGACTCGGACCTCGGCGCTCCAGCGATGTACGTCTGAACGTTACCATCCATGAGTTTTGCGGAGGCAACAGAGAAACCTGGAGGGAAGAAGGAATTTTGATAGGAATATTGAAAAGAGAGTCCGCATTTAGACCAGACATGTATATCGACAAGCAGACACAATGGCAATTTAGATCTTTCTCTATGCTCACCCCTCGCTGTCTGTTTTTGTTTCTCCCTATCTCTGTCTCTCCCCCCCCCCCCCCCCCTTTTCCTCTTCTTTCTCTCTCTCTCTCTCTACTTCCCCCTCCCTACCATTCACACTCTCTCTCCCTCCTGACCTGACCCCTACCCCCACCTCTCTTTCTCTTTCTCTTTCTCTTTCTCTTTCTCTTTCTCTTCCTCTTCCCCTTCCCCCCCCCCCCCCCCTTCTCTTTCTAACTAATTACATTTCCAGTTAATGAGAATAAAGTACATTTCAAGTTTAAATAGATATAACTGTTGGAAGACTTTGTTGTTCTCATAATCAAGTGGTGGGATAAGATTTATAGACCTGAAAGAGTTACCCGGTAAGTCTCTCTCATCCTCTCCCCCCCCCCCCCCCCTTCCCCCCTTCTCCCTCCTTTCTCTTTCTAACTAATTACATTTCAAGTTAATGAGAAAGAAGTATATTTCATGCTTACCAAGATAACTGTTGAAGCCAACTCTGTTGTTCTCATAATCAAGTGGCGTGACGAAATTTATAGACTTGAAAGAGATAGGTTTCTATCATTCTCTCCCCCTCCCCCCCCCCCTTCTCTTTCTAACTAATTACATTTCCAGTTAATGAGAAAGATGTTTATTTCATGCTTACCAAGATAACTGTTGAAGCCGACTTTGTTGTTCTCAAAATCAAGTGGTGTGATGAGATTTATGGACCTGATAGAGTCAGGTCTGGAAGGAAAAAGAGGAAATCAAAAATAAATGATAAAGACTAATAAATGAATGTTACTAAAGATATAGTAAGACATGCTTTAGCAACCGTCTGTATAGAAAGACCACCGGTCTATAAAAACCATATTTTACGTTTCCTTGAAAAATGGTTTCTCATTGAAACATGTACCAAAGGAATCTTTTCTCATCTTTGTGGACTTTTCCAGATTTACTTCACAAACTGATAACAACATAATAAACATACAATATGATTGATGTATACTCAAGTAAAGTAATATAGTTAAGCCTGTCTATTAAGGTCACCCAAGGGAAACAGAAAAAGTGGCCACTGTAGAGAGGTGGCCTTTCTAGACAGGTTCTACAACACACATTTCTATCTTGAGGGAGACAAAATGCATGGCCACTATAGACAGGTGGGTGACCTTTATAGAGAGATGGCCACTAAGACAGGTTTGACTGTAACATAAAATAATCATAAAGATGGATCGCCACAAAATTGAAGCTTGATGGCGTGACAATACTTTGCATAAAAAATATTATATACCTCACTTAAGAAATCCAGCCATCTGATTGGTCGAATTGCATTCATAAACTTCAACTGTTCCTGTAAAATTCCCGGTAACCATGCTTAAAACATTTCAATATTTTTAATAACCATGGTTATTAAAAAAATAGGTCAGTCTCCATGGTTACCCCATAGGTTTACATGTTAAAAAATGGTTTGAGCGATGGAGGATACCATACGTGTGCGAAAAATTGGTCGGCAATTTCAATACAATTGAATCTCGATCGATCTTACCGACAATTTTATCTTGCATTGTTGACATGAAGACGAAAATTAACTCTCAAAAACAAAAAAACAACATCTGCCGATAGATCTTGATCTAAGTTCGTGCCAATATGCATTGCAAAAGTAAAAGAAGGGTCCGTTTCATGGAGCTTTTGCGAAGCATCCCTCACGCGGAGCCGTTTTCAATCCATTTTAATGTATATATTGGAGAAAACTGCCAAGCATGTTAACGGCGCGCGATAGCCGAGTGGTCTAAGCGTTGGTTTTCGATACACCTCTTGTTGTACGCAAGAGTTCGAATCCCGTCTTCGACAAAAATGTAAATTATTTTTTATTTTTTATTTTTTAGTCTATTTTTTTCGGCATATAAAAGTATTAATGACTGCTTTAATATTCGAGAAATAGTTGTTTTCATACGCTCTCGGGAAGGTTACAATTGGGCTATTCCCCTCGGCAAGCCTCGGGGAATAGCACAATTCTAACCTTCCCTTGAGCGTAATAAAACAACTATTTCTCTCAAAGCAGTCATTAATACTATAATAATGACTTTTAATATACAAAAAATAAATAGGTGTGAGTGCGTTATGGTCGATGCAGCGCAGGAGGGTATTCACTATGGTGCAATAAACTTAATGAGGCGTAGCCAAGTGCATTTTGTGCCATTGTGAATAACAGAATAGCGCTGCATCGCCATAACGTCACGAACAAAAACCTGTGTATTATTTGTTTTATAAAATGGGACGACAATCTTACTCAATGATACTCCAACACGAAAAGAGCTACACCTGGCAATGACTTTAGCCATGATACCTGTATTTACTTAAATAGCAAGGCGATAACACTGTAAACCTGCGACCTTTAAAACAAATAAGGTGTGTACAAAGACGGTCGCGGCAGCAGTGGCCTCGTAAACCAACTGTTCAGTGCATGGCGCGACTTCTCGTAAACATTCATTGAATTACACGCAGCGTGCATTATGCCTTTTTGTTGCACTATTTTTGCACGGTTGTTATCACCAAAATGCACTCCCGTGCGCGTTTGGTAAAACTTAATGCACGCACACGTGATGCATTTTGATGCTTCTCATTGGCTACATTCTTGAACCCATTTTTATAGTGACTATTAATGACTTACACATTGGCAAGAGCAATACCACCAAGCCAGTTGTCAGAGCCTGGCACACCCATGATGTACTCGGATACACTGGTACTATCGGTGTACTTGAGCTATGGACAAAAAAAGAGAAAATAAATGTATTAAAAAAAAAATATATAAAAATGTAAACAACAGAATGCTACTGATAACTCATGTATGAATTTATCAAATTTATAAGACCCTTGCCCCCCAGAAGATCTGGGGGGTGTTTCACAAAGATCCTAAGTTGAACTTATCTCTTAGGTTGACTTCAAAATTATGGAGAGCCATTTGTAGCCTGAAAATAAATATATTCAAAAGCGAAAATTGAAGTTTTCTAGACTTTTTTATAAATTCCACATCAAGAACATAAAATCTCCTTGATAATAGAAAATATGAATGATTTGATTCAACATTTTATGCTTTTTAAAATAACGCATACAAAATATTTGAAAGATGCAAATGACTTTCCATAATTGTTTGAGTTCAACTTAGAGATAAGAGATCTTTGTGAAATGCCCCCCTGGAAGCATTGACCCCCTGTGCGATACAATGCATCCAACACTGGATTCGGACAATCTAATTATTTAATAAGAAGAGTGAATGTTGCGGCTTAGTGTCTTGAGAAGAAGAAGAGACCCTCCAACTCTTCTTCATCCATTTGAGTACATCCCTCTTTACAGGGTATTGTCGTACTATACTGGGGTGTGCAGGTGGACCACTACACCGGGTTTCCCCCTACTCTTTATTCAAATAGTGCAATGGGTTCTTAACGTGCAAAGGTAGACTTTTCTCTACATGGGGCCTCAACTTAACGTCCTATCCGAGGGACAGAGTGTTTTCCACTTAACGTAGCCTGCGTCTATGAAACATGGGGAGGGGCACATCAACACACAACGTAGGCTTCAGTCATCCGCCTGGGTGGGATTTGAACCCGAGATCTTTGGTTCGACAGGCAGACGCTTTACCGACTGAGCCAACTCACCCTTGTGACATCCACATCTGTGCCTGCTTGGCAGTACTTGTAGAGGATACCATCATAGTTGTTTGGACGTGTCTGGCTGAGGCACGGCTGGTATCCGTCTCTGATGAAGACATCCTTCTGTAGGTCGGCAGACATGAAGTAGCACTTACCCAGGCCCTGGATCTCATCCACGCTGGCGGGCTGGTATATATGCCTGTGAGCACATGCCTGAAATTCACAAAGACGATGATGATGATGTTAATAACAGTAATAATGTTCTAATAATAATAACAATAATAATAAGTGATCAATAATAATAATAAAAATAAGTGATAAATAATAATAAAAATAAGAGTAGTAATAAAAGCCTAGTAACAATACAAAATATTAACTACTTGACAAATTAGGTGATACATGTTCTAATTTACATAATGATGAACGCATTTTCACGATTTCATCTTATCTTATGAAATGCTCCTCCCATTATGGTCTATCCATATGTAACAATAACAAGGATAATAATAATAACAATATTATGTTTTATTATCAATGGAACTGGAAGATGTTTGAATCATTGAAATATTGTATGTAAGATTGGACTTTCTTGACAATGTTTTTAAAGTATGATTTATGATTTTGTAAAAATTCGCTAATTCCTACTTGCACCAGACACAGATTTACACGGTTCAATGAGAAAATTGTCACTTTGTCAGCTTTCTGAAAATCATTTCAAAATCATTTCAGATATTGATAGCTATTAAAGTCAAGAACCATAACAAATAATCAGTCAGCATATTTTCCTGTGTGCCAGGAAAGCCATACTGCAATTAAATACATACGAATAACAAGATTGAATGCCTATTTTGACAAAAACGTGATATGATGGAAAACTTTTCCCTTTTTAATTGATTTCACACTGGCATATTAAATATCATTGGTTTTTTTCCTTCAGATTGGTAATTTTTAAATATTTTTACATGGTATCTGTAAATTAAAGCAACAAAACATCATTGTTGCCAATTCGACCCAAAGAAAGGCCAATAGGCATATAGGGATCATTGTCTTTGATGGGTTTAATACTCACTGCGACTGGTCCTCCAGGCCCTTGGCTGACCACTGCTACACCTAGCCACTGGTTGTCTTTTATATCACTCTCAGTATTACCTGAAATATTACAAAGAATATAATAATAATAATAATCATAATAATATGGATATTTACATGTATATACATGTAGCACCGGTATCCACCAGGCTCTGACGGTCATGGTGCTGAATGTGTACAATTGGTTCTATTACTTAGATATTTCAAGAATATGTACAATTGGTTACTACTGTAACGGTATGTACTACTTAAAATATTTTAAGAATATTTCAAGAATATGAACATTTGGTTACTATTACTTAGAATATTTCAAGAATATATGTACAATTGGAAGTATTAATTAGAACATTTCAAGAATATTTCCAATTGGTTACTATTACTTAGAATATTTCAAGAATATATGTACAATTGGAAGTATTAATTAGAACATTTCAAGAATATTTCCAATCGGTTACTATTACTTAGAATATTTCAAGAATATTTACAACTGATTACTATTACTTAGAATATTTCAAGAACATCATAAAATGGAGTCATAAAAAGACAATTTGAAAAATCCGGAGGGAGATAAAATTTGCTATAACTGGGGTACAATAGTCAGCAGACCTTTTTTTTTCTTTTCTGTTGTCTGGTACGCCAACATTTTTCCAAAAGAAAGAATAAAAATTTAAATTTTTTTTTTTTTTAAGGCCATCAATATTTTTTTTATTTGCAGATACTGAAGAACAGGTTCTGCATTTGCTAGCAGAAATTTCATTTCAATACTCCCACCCATCCCGAAATCGATTTGATACATAAAATAAATCTATGGTACAGTTGTCTTAAGTACCTGCAATATATCATTCCCAGTTTTTATGTCGGCATACATTGTACGTTTTGTATTATTCAATACGTCACAAAGTTGATAGAATTCCTCCTCTATTGTCTTTTACTGCCATCTCTGCATCAAGCGTAAATATCACAAAGCAAGATAAATTGCTTTGAAGACCTGCAGTTGCCTCTGCTTATTACCGGTCATAATAATAATGCTTTCAAATCAGTCTGCCTCTATCATTCTATGCTTCACTTCAAGTGCAAACAGTAATATCAAAAGATAACGTGATGGGTTGCATACAAGCTACTTGTATGTTCATACTACATATTGCCTCGCTTTGTGTCTGAAAAAGGCTTGTTCAGATTAGTGCAGTAAACCGCCGCAAGAAAAGCCACAGCATGTTTTTTAAATGTGTTTAATGAACAGCAACAAAGGTCCAGCGCTTATTGTGTTATAAGATGTGAAGCGTAATACACTTTACGTCATCATAAATAAACTGCAGTGGTATTTGATTTGATTTATTTATTTCTGTTTGATTTTCTTTTTCTTTTGCATTTTTACAAATATATAACAAACAAATATTGCAAATTTACACATGACAAAAGAATATATGTAGAATAAAGTAAGGCTGGGTGTAACTAATCGAGAACATCAAACAGGAGGGTTGACAAAATAAGCAAAGCTTGATAGTATGACTACCCTCAAAGGATACATAATAATACAAATATGGAGGAACAAAATATTGGTAAAAGGGGGAAAAGACAGAAAAAAAGAAGAGAAAAGAAAGAGGGGATGCACATCAATATTCACAGACTTATGTGGTAGTTGGATTTCAAATTGATATATAAAGATTTTTAATAAGAAAAGAAATGCAAATTTGAATACTGAGTGGCCAACTTGGGATACAATAGAATGAGAAGACTCGCGAGGTTCGGACAGTAAGAATGTGAAAGTAAGATCAGCCAGCAGGTATTGCACGTCATATCTGAACAAGGATTAAATGTGTACATAAAAAAAGTATTTTTCAACCCATGGTTGAAAAGTTACTTCTCTGTCCCGTCTTTTTTCTACTTTTATCTCTTTCTGCCCTATTCTTGCTTCCTTCTATTCTTTCTCTGTAACCTTCTTTATGGACATGTGTGTGTGTTGCTGTACGGGTGCGTACTTGTATTATTTAAGTCCTTTACTTTTTATTGTTAATTTATGTGCATTATCTTGTTATTGTTAGTTTGCAGGGCCCCAATTACAAGCAGATTTCTGCTTCTTAGGGGTCCTAACCATTATATTGTATATTGTATTTTCATTGTAAATTGTTTTTATACTGGTTGAATAAATGATATGAAATGAAATGAAATAAAAGCCCTATGTTCATGGTTTTGTACAGTCACAATCTATGAACATGTACATGTATACATAATTTATACATTCCCTCTTTTGCTTTTGTCTTGGATTACTTCTCTTAATGATACAATATGTGAAGAACTGGGTATCTGGTTATCGTTTCCAAGCCTCTCATAAAAGTATTAGTTCGCTAACATCCCATTGAAATGCATGTTTATTTCAATTCACACGTTTCTTTAGGAAGTACTGTACATGTATGTAGGCAGACTTGTACTTATTACGATTTTGTGAAACAATATCCATCGTTATTATGAACATGCCCCTTATTCCCAAAAGCATGGCTATCAATACTTACCATTTTCATCGAGCTCCAGAACAGTGCAATCAGAATAATTGGAAGTGAACGGACATGTGAAAACACCGCCTGGTTTAATGGCATCAATATTGGTCTGGTAGATAGGAGCACCAACTATCAATCTGATGGATGAGAAAAAGAGAAAGAGAGAACGATCAGAATGACGAGCAGAAAACAGACATGTGAACACATAATGTTCTGATAGACCACATATTGGCTCAGTCGGTAAAGCATCTGCCTGTCGAACCAAAGATCCCGGGTTCAAATCCCACCCAGGCGGATGACTGAAGCCTGCATTGTGTGTTAACGTGACCCTCCCCTTGTTTATAGACGCAGGCTATGTTAAGTGGAAAACACTCGGTCCCTCGGATAGGACTTTAAATGGAGGCCCTGTGTAGAGAAGAGTCACTACCTTTGCACGTTAAGAATTAACCCACTGCACTATTCGTATAAGAGTAGGGGGAACCCCGGTGAAGTGGTCCACCTGCACACACCCCAGTATAGTATGATAATACTCTGTAAAGAGGTATGTACATGAACACTGTACCGGTACTCAAAATGGAAGAAGATGTACATGTACATGTATACGAGGAACCATAACACAATAGATTTTTGACGGAACTGCTTTAAACACTGACACATAGAGTAAAGAGAAACCTCATGTACAAGACGAATGTTAAAATAGGGACTTTTAGATTTGCACGAAGACAATGGGGATTGCTACGATCGACGTCCTTTTAATGCACTGCCTTGAATGGACGTCACGCGTAGCAGTCCACGCAAATCTAAAATACCCTAATAAATCATCTTCAACAACTAACGGTCGTTATTTTCCTACAAAAAGACATTTCAAGCCCTTTTGTTGTGAGGGAAGTTCTAAATTAGTAATTATCTTTCAAATGCCATTGGAGTTTAACCTTTTCATTTTTTGGGGCCTGCAAATGGGACATACACCCTGTATCTTTCAAGGTATGTTTAAAAAAATGTACATATCGAGACATACATTTGTTTGTTAGTTTCTGAACAAGTGACCTATTGCATGCATAGTACACGTATTGAATGTACATGTTTATTATAATTCTGACCTTGAAATATATACTTTATGTATGGATGGTGTTTGTACAGTATCACTTACTCTTATAGTGTTTTGAATGTACATGTACACTACATGTACATGTAAATGTCAATATCTGTGTTGTTACTTCATGGTTCACTATCATGCAAACTGCAAAGTGTTTGTTTTGTTTCTCTCAGGTATTACCGTTAATTGATATGCGAGAATATCCTGTTGAAGGAAATATCTGTTAGGGGCCATTCCATGAGAAGAAGGACATGACATCAAAAAAAGAAATGTACCTCTTATGTTAATTCTTTGATTTATCACTAACCTTATGCCATGGATGTTCATAAAACATTAGGGCCTTTCAAATTCAATACAATTTATTTTTCATTTTTGTTGATTTCCTAAGATCTCAAACCATCATCAAAAACGTACATGTGGGACTGTAGATGAAAAAAAAACAATTTATTGCAGATTACACAGGATTCTTGTAATATTTTTTCCTGAAAATTTCGCTAAATTGAAAAAGATGAATATATTTCCATATTCTAAGCCTTTTCTAAGGGGTCCTGGGATATTTAATCTATTACATAGGGGTGAAAATGGCCTCCGGACAAAATGTAACGCGAGTTACCGTAACGTGAGTTACCGACATATTTGCTTCCTGAATTTTACTAGTCCATTGTTTCTTATCTTTAATATTGGGATCTTATACTAGTAAGTCTCAACCTACTATCAACGTAGGAAAGATTTTGTCAAGATTGTCTAGTATGAGGAGACTTTGCCAAAAGAGGGTCTCATAGAATTGACCATGTCCTTTTTTTGTAACGCGAGTTACCAAAATTCAATAATCCAAGAATCTAAAAATGTTTGTTCTTCAATTTTCTTTTTTGTTTCATTCAGTTGTTCTATATCTACCCTGTCCATGTTTGAAAAAAGTATCTTGCAGATCCTAGCAGTTCTAAAGATATAGGCACATTATCGTGTCAATGTACCCATTAAGTGTAACGCGAGTTACCATGGAATGGCCCTCAGTATTACACTTGTGTACATAGTTACTGTGCTCTGAAATTTGGTACCAGCGTTTCTACTAGATGCATATAGTGTTTACCATATAAATTTAATGTCCATAAAATTCTCTATGTTCAAATCAATATTTTTTGCTTTCTGTCAAAAGAATGAGCATGCCCTATTTGTAAATAAATCTTATATACATGTACATGTATGTATATATTATAATTACTTGAGGGTGAAGAAAAGTACTTTCTCTGATTGAAAAATATGTACAATGTACAAAACTGTACATGTAAATGTACATTAAATGTCAAAATACAGAACGAGAGGGAGGGAGGGTGGGGGAGAGAGAGAGAGTGAGAGAGAGAGAGAGAGGGGGGGATGAAGGAAGGGACAGAGATGGACACACAAAAGAAGGAGACAGTTTCAAGTGTACACAGTGTACTGTACATGTACCTGTACTAATTGATACATGTAGTTTTTAAAAAAAAGAAATTGCATGCTTACAAAAAATTGCCAGCTAAAATTACAATACACTATACATCAGCTTGTATTTACATTGAGATAATGTCATGCCTTTAATTACCTAAAGGCCCCTAAAATGTATGACTGGTTTCAAATCATAGTTATTCAGCTGACTACACAAAGAAGAACTGCCACTTGCAGTACACATTTAACCTACATTTATCCATCACACATTCAATCACAGTCGGTCATTATACATTCGGAATGCTCTCTGAGTCTGAGTAATCTGTTCATCATCATATCCTCATCCCTCCCAAAGGCACATCCTTTAAGCTCATTAGCATAGATGCGCTCCACATGCATCATATCGATGCTATGGGGGAGGGGAGATGGGAGATGCATGGCATTCTCCGTGCCTGAGTGTTTCTACAAAGTGAGCACCGGGATGTGGGATGACTCATGCAGAGTAAAGAGGGTGAGAGAGGGTGAGAGAGGGTGAGAACTGAGAAGGGTAAGGAGCTGTGTCAATGATACATGTTTGCTGTAATGTTCAGTAGGAGGGATTCCAATGATGTATGGTTATTCATTGGTCATGTATTGTATTACAAAGAAAATTGGTCATCTGTATATTTCTGTATATCAATAGCTACTTTGGTATTATGGGTAATGATTTGAAGAAGAAAAAAATTCAAGGAAATGTGATGTTTTCAGTTGAGTAGATTGCATCAGTATACTCACATAGCACAATATCTGTGAATAAATAGACTTGGCCAGCTATAATTAGCATGGTAGCCATCTTGGAAAAAAAAGCAAAAAAAATTCAAAATAGTCAATAGTAATGCCCTGCCTCCTCCTTTTTTTTAAAAGTCCGAACAAGAAACAGATTATTTTTGTTATTTGGCCTCAGAAATTTGTATTTAAAGGTGAGGTTTTGGAATGATCGAACCGACAAGAAATTGATTTTTTTTTTTTTTCAGCCTTGCTGAAAACCCAAAATAAATGTTTGTAACAGTACAGTAGGAGGCTTTTACATTTTCTTCAATTTTTCTGCAAAGTTCCTGTACATAATTATGATGTACATGTATTTGTGCCTGAAATAACTACAAAATAATTACAAATAAGCCTACATCATACATGTAAGTAGACTACAGGTGTACAGTATGTATAGATTTGGATTTTGTAAGATACTTTGTATTTGTGATTTAAAGTGTACTTTGTAAACTCCATGCAATTCAGCCTTTATGAATAGTGCATGGTACATGTCCATTGTTCTGGTAAAAAGATGGGAAGGAAACCAAGAAACAAAAACAAAAACAACATAAGACAAAATAAAAACATAAAAACTAAAACAAATAAATGTAGGTTTCATATCCTACATGCACAATACACATGTAGTATGCATGGAAACCACAACATTATGGCAGAGTGCATTGTTGTGGAAGGCCTGATTTCCTCTATTGTACAAATTACAAATGCTATACAGGCTTACAGTTTATTTAAGTTCATTACATGTAAATGTACAGTTGTTCACAAAAGTTAACATACCTGGCAGAAAAGCAATATACAACATCACTAATTCCTGCAACTTTTCATTTCAGAAAGTTTGGTCTCCATTTAATGTAAATACATGTCTGTAGTATACACATCCCTATTATCACTCTCAGACATCTAACACCTACATGTAAATCATTCATACCCTTACCAATTTTTATATTCTTATAAGTGTGTGAGAATTTGATTTGTCCAGATTTATGTTATGGGGGGGGGGGCATCAAAGTTATGTGGGGTATGAACTAAGCATAATTCAGCCGTATTCAACTGTATGTGACCACAGGTAGGAATGAGTGCAGTTGTGAAAATGCAAGTAAAATATATTTCTTCCAGGTGTATGTAAACTTTCAGGCCTTTGTCGGAGTACTTATCCAGAACTGAATGTACAATGTACAGTTTAGGCGTGTTCTAATACAGGAAGTACTTTGGGAAGCCTACAGTACGTTAACAATGCATTTTCTCCCATAATAGAGTAACAACAGACACATTAGAATCCATTGACAGAGACTTGGAAGTAAAGTTGGTTACAAAAAAAAAGGATTAAAATTGATCAAAAGCAATCAATATAATCCTACTCATATTATCCTGTTAGTAGCAAGTGCAATCAAAGGTGTGGGCCTACCAGTAATCTCTTTCGGGATTTGATTCAGGGAGATAAATAAGTGACTAGAGAAATGCATCATTTTGGAAGTATGTACAGTCAAACCTGTCATAGTGGCCACCTCTCTATAGTGGTCAATAAGAGTGAAAGTAACCTGTTCAAAAGGCCACCCGACTACAATGGCCAAGTTTTGTGTTTTTCCTTTTTGAGTGTACAAAGTAAATGTACATGTACATATGTACACTGTACATTGTAGGCCTTGCTTTGTTCTTGGGCACATCCATGTTATTTTGTTGATTATTATTTGTATGATTTCTAAAAAAAGCTTGAAATTATTTAAATATTCGTGAAATGTACAATTAACAAAGTTCTATTAATATGATCAAGTATTATATCCTGACATATGATGAATATATATGATCCATTGAAGAAGAAGAAAAAACCTCATGAGAGCTCTTTGATGATTTAACTACATACACTGTACATGTATACTATTAAAATGCGAGATTTTCTTGTAGCAATTAAATGTGTCAATTTTGTCTCTTTTTTTGTTGGAATTGTTTCATAGCTCGACCTCCAAAGCAAAATCACATTTATTTCTCACTCCAGCTGATTATTAAATGAAGAGTCCTACATGTACTAGTAGTACAAGGGCTTAAATTAAGATCACAACAAATATTAGTGAAAGCACAATTGATAATCAATTTATGCAACAACAACAAACAAAAATAATAATTAGCAATGTACACATTATTAGTTATGTATTTAATGGCTATAAATGCAATGAACATGCAGGAGTTATCCTCTTTTTTTCATGCACATAATGTACAAAATAACATCACTGCTGAATACTGAAAACCTCAATGACTTTTCAATAATCCGACATGATAGTAGCAATGTGCTTTGTGTTGGCAGGCTAGCTTCATGCCGAGTGCCAAGAGGTCGAATGAGGTCACCTAATATGGACAATGGTATGTCATTGACAGGCGCAGTCATCAGTGCTCTTATCACATAGCGTGTAATGTGAATTGCATGTACAGTATATTGCACACCAGTCACTGATATATGGAGCACCAAGTGTGTAGGCTACCTCTCTATTTTGTACAATTTACTGTAATTCTGTACCAAAATGAAGAAACAAAAAGAATCCAGTGAGTCATGAAAATGTAAATGAGAAAATGATTTCATAACTTAATAGTAAAGAGTATAATGACTTAACATTTGTTTATTCATTTGTTTGAGAATTATGGTAATTTTAATAGGATGAAAACGTTCACACTTGGCACTCCATACAGGTAAATTACTGGACTAACTAAACTTTCAACCTACCAGTGAAAAAAATACAAGCGGGCTCAGGGCAAAATGGCCCCCGAAAATCAGAAAAGAGCCCCTGTAAATTTGCATAGAGTTCAATGCAAAACAAATTCTAGAGTGTTAATTTCACTAACCCTGTAAGTTGGGGCTCTGATCGGATCGGAAGATCGGAGCGACACCCTCGCACCTTTGATCGGTATCGGATCGGAAGAGCGACAAAAAAAATCGGCCGATTTTTTTTTTTTTTTTTTTTTTTTTTTTTTTTTTTTTTTTTTTTAAATGACGAAATTTTTCAAGTTTTTGGCTATCAAATGCTCAAAAAAAGTTCATGGCTGGGATTATTTTGTCATTTGGAGTTGTTGTAGACCATGTTTGTTGATATTTTGTGCCTTTTCATGACTTTGAAATTAAAAATATTGGTCTAAGAGCAGAGGCAAAACATGCGGGCCGCCATCTTGGATTATAATGTAGGTATTTTTTTTTTTTTTTAATGACGAAAACTTTTAAGTTTTTGGCTATCAAATGCTCAAAAAAAGTTCATGGCTGGGATTATTTTGTCATTTGGAGTTGTTGTAGACCATGTTTGTTGATATTTAGTGCCTTTTCATGACTTTGAAATTAATAATATTGGTCTAGATCTAAGAGCAGAGGCAAAACATGCAGGCCGCCATCTTGAATTATAATGTAGGTAGACCTCTATGCATTATAATCCAAGATGGCAGCCCGCATGTTTTGCCTCTGCTCTTAGACCAATATTATTAATTTCAAAGTCATGAAAAGGCACTAAATATCAACAAACATGGTCTACAACAACTCCAAATGACAAAATAATCCCAGCCATGAACTTTTTTTGAGCATTTGATAGCCAAAAACTTGAAAATTTTCGTCATTAAAAAAAAAAAAAAAAACCTACATTATAATCCAAGATGGCGGCCCGCATGTTTTGCCTCTGCTCTTAGACCAATATTATTAATTTCAAAGTCATGAAAAGGCACTAAATATCAACAATCATTGTCTACAACAACTCCAAATGACAAAATAATCCCAGCCATGAACTTTTTTTGAGCATTTGACAGCCAAAAACTTGAAAATTTTCGTCAAAAAAAAAAAAAAAAAAAAAAAAAAAAAAAATTGCCGATTTTTTCCGATCATTTTGATTGATCGGCGATCGGAAATTTTTTGCCGATCACCCCTGATCGGATCGGTATCGGCGGCCGATCCGATGATCGTTTACAGGGTTATGCAGGCAAGCTTGAAAAGTAGCCCCCGAAAAATAAATATTAATTTTTTCCCTGCAACCTAAATATAGCTAAATTTTGACAAAATGCCCATAAAAAGTGAAAGTCGTTTGGCCTGAATTAACAAAAGAGATTGCTTTAATATGAAAACAGACATTTAAAAAAATATGAGGTTTGAAAAAAGTTTATTTTTCTTTTACCATCTCAATCTGGAGAACAAACCACTTTGGAGAATAGACGTAATGCCAGTTGAGGCGGTGGGATTCAACTGTATTGTTTCAAATATATGTTCCACGTACTGGTACACATATGATTGACTAAATTTTGGCTGTGGTAGTCTACTATCAACCAAGGCGGACAAAGGGTTAATGAGTCAACGATGTGCAGCTTGCAGGGGGTGTTATTGGTAATATTGAGACTGCTCATGCAGTGGGTTTCCAGCTGAGGACATCCGTCTCATCATAACATGTGGTGTAAGGTGTTACAATGAATGACTAACTAAATTTTCTATGTAATAGAAGGTCAATAGCAGATAAATTAATAACAAGTACATGTACACCAGGGTCACCTTCCAAGTGTATGTAATGTAAGTGTATGGACCTAAATGTAAATTGGAGGCATGTATTTACTGTACTTGTATAACCTAGCCATGATTAGTGATTACAGTTTGGTGATAACACTTTAGAGATATGATTTTACACAGAAAATAATTGAAATAACTTCAAGAGCAATTTAAAGATTTTTCTGTTTGTTTGTGTTCTTTTGTTGCCTGTCAGATGTACATTATGTACAGGTATGTAAGAATAATCTGGTTAGTGGTCACATCTATACATTAAATAAGGAGGGTACAGGTTGTAAGGTGTTATCCTAGAACAGTACAGGCTGTAAGGAAGAAAAAAAGAAATACAGGTAATACAACATGTACAGTACTGTACATCTTGATTATTATCAACAATATGTGTATTGTACACTATACATGTTCATGTACACTGTACAGTACACGTAAAGTGTATGAACACTGCTATTTTTCAAAGAATATGCCATATTGATTCAACATTTTCACTGCTTTGATTCTTAGTACACTTACTGGTACATGTAGTTTGCAAATTGTGTGGTTTCTGGAAGGCGTATTGTTGTACAGTTCGCAATGTATTGTACAGTTATATTATACAGTAATTGTATGTGGTAGAATAAGCATACAGTATCCATATTGATCTCTTTTTGACTTATTGTTAATTTTTCCACAGATCATTGCACATTCTTTCAGGGGGAGGCACACAAAAGAATGTCAGGTGAGATGAACTGTGTGACTTTCTTTGAAATCGAAGCCAAACAGTTATTAGCACGTCTGACCTCTTAGTCATTATACTGTGCATACACATTGCACACTCTATGAATCAACATAAAGGTTCTGTACATGTATGAACTGAAAATGAAATCAACCTGTCAACTTCTCTGTACACAACGGTAAAATAGTACAGCAAAATAAAGTTATTAATCTTTAAATAATTTTAAAATTAAAAACTACTGTAAATGTCCATGCAAATATGTACATGTACAAGTACATTCATAAGGCATAATTTTTTCTATGGTATTAAGTTCTACAAATAAAATGTACCAGTATACAGTGTACATATACAGACATGTAGTAATCTTGCTCCTTGAGACATTTAAATATATGTACACAAGTATGTATTGAATGAAGAAAACGAAAGCTAAACAGAAAATAAGAAAAAGAAGAAAAGACAGAAGCAGTGGACTTAGAGTTACACTGCCAAAGAATTTTGAAACAGACTACCAGTACTTTATACAGTAGTATCATTTATGCACTGGGACAGTTTCAGAATCACTCTTTTGTTCTGATTCAGCATATATCATAATGTACCTCATTCAACAAACAGTGTTTTTTTGTGTTTTTTTGTATTGTTTGTCAATGAGTAACCACAAAGATGTCTAACCATGTACATGTATACTAGTACACCTTATCGGGGAGACAAGACAATCAACAGGAAGTGGTGCAAAAATATGTCGGCTTTTGTAAAGCCATTCTTTGATCTACAGGTACATTTGTAAATCATGCACCAAGATTTTGCAAGATTCCTTTATAATGTTAACCATTTTACGGACACTTTATTCACTTTTGTTGGTTCAACTTGTGTATTTCCATTTTTTAATTTAATTAATACAAGTACCTGTACATACGAACACATTGTTAGTATATCTTGGTTATTTTCATTAATACAAACATCAAATATTGTAAAAATAAAAAACACACATATAATGTTGTATGCTAAAATTAATAGAACAGTACTTTAAAGGTACGATATCCCATTTGCAGCCAACATCAAATTCTGTAGAACTTTACAGGAATTATGAATATGTCATGTACATGTACAGTAGGTCTACCCTATTTGCAAAAGTTAAACGTTAGCAGTGTCCTATTACCGGTATTCATATTATGCAAGGAACTTCACTGTCAATGTCAGACACTGTATTAAGTGACTGACTGACATCTTTTTTTTTCTTTTGTAATAACATACATAAAATGAGCTGTAAAGGCACATGTCACCGGACTGAGGATCACAAGGTCCGCGGTTCAAGTCTCACCACGTACATGTAGTTGTAGTTTCAGCTGTGTCCGTAGTCTTAACTTCATGTACAAGTTTAAAATGTCATGGTAACAAACATTAACAGCATAACAATCCCATATTAAAGTCAAAAGTTAAAAGGCGGGCGACAGGAAACTCAGCATTGAGTTATAAGGGCCTTATTATTATCATTATATGCTAGACACAATTTGACACATGTATGAGCAAATGAATCGGTATTCTATAAACTTAAACTTAAACTAAAGCCAATCTACTGTCCATCCTCTGTCCATCCTCTGTCCCTCCAAACAAAGTTGATCGATTTACACCGCCACCTACCGTACTCATCACATATATTAAAAAGTTGTCACAGTGTGATTTGGAATCTTGCCTTTTTCAACTACCCGCAACATGCCAAAGGATGCTAATTTGGAAAGATGCCGGATCCAATCGCATTACCCCATCTTGTACTGGTAGTTTCATTTTTATCCACTTCTTTTAAAAAATTGACAAGTTTTTTTACTTTGTCATCCTGTCCTTTGTTTTTGGAGGAGGGGAGGGGGGCTACAGTGTATATCAAAAGTTTCATTGTTAATCAAATCTTGAGTTACTGAACGTGATATGGATGCAGTTCTTTTACTAGTATGGTGGTGTGACTATAGTTCGCACGTGACCCAAGTTCGCTATCTCAAAAAATCTGTAATGGAAAGGGGAACATAAAATTACCCAGAGACAATATTTTCTTTTGAATTGGGTGCGAAATTATGAAAATATTGACAAAATATCTGCAAATTTTGCAGACATTTGAGTCCACTCCAAACAAATATTAACTTAACGATAAAGGTCTGGAAATCTTGATTTTGAGAGCAGATATCCTCTAAATTGTAAGTAAAAAGTGGTACCAACTGATTGTAATGATATCTTGCCTTGCAAGTTATGAAATTACCTTATTTTCGATAAATCAGCTGTAAACTCCTGTGCGCGAAGTAAGGTCTAGTTGTTTTTATGACTTTTTTAGTTGCAGCGCACTACCGATCTGACATTGAATTTTTAATCTTAGACCGCTAGACTATATCTCTGGAATCCTTTTACAATAAATGTTCTAATTTCTACCTGAACCAACTTTGCCGTCCATTTTGTAATAATTAAAATCAGCATCAGCATCAGCATCAGTATACGGAAGTGTGAGGTGATCCTGTTGAAACTTCCGGTCGTTTCATTGAGTGGTGCTTCGTTCGAAAAAGAACCTTAACTATTTTTGCTCGCATGGCGGGTGGACGCACAAATAAATTTTATGGAAGCATTTGGTGCTGAGAGGACCAGTGCTTGTCCAATCTAATCTTGAAAGAAGTGATTGAGGATGAGGAGATGACAGATGTAGGAAGACTATTCCAGGATTCTACTACTCAAATAAATAAATAAATTTGTGTAGAATATGAGAAATCATAGATCGTATCACATTGTTTAATATCTCAAAATCTCCGCAAACTTTGGTCACCCCTTCATAGATCTAGTTACTTTAAAAAGTATTTCAATTAGACTAGACCTAGCCTATAAATTTAGATCTCGATCTACAGACTTCCAGTAGCAGTAGATCTAGACTCTAGAACTAATCAGAATATCTATTTGTTAGATCAAGTTATGAATCATAAAATATACAATAGTTTGCGTGAGGTCTTATGATCTTGAATTTCTTTTGCAGTTCTTTAGTTTAATTGACTATGAACATGACAATAATAATGAAATTGACACGATCAGAACAAAATGACGAGACCCGAGGTGCTCCATTGCTCCCTCCCTGCAGCAATTTCTCTTCTGCACGTTTATTTTGAATCATTCATCTAACCTATAAAAAAAAGAGGTGTTCATTATTAAACAAGTCTATACAGGGTTTAATTTATTAAATAGTCTATATTAAATGAGTTAATTTAGTTAAGATGTTATTTGATTCAGCATCATTCTACTTACAAGCTCTCTGCGAATGGCGTCGTTGGTTTCGTTTTTGTGAGAATGTGTTCTGCGACTGAAAATCCAAAATAACTGTTCTCCGGTCCTTCTTTGATGACTGGCAATCTTGTTTCAAAGTTAAAACATAAAGTTCTCTCTACAACTGCTACTAAAACACACAAAATTGTCGCCAAAGCGACGGGTATCTTCGTCATTATTGATGATGATTCTGTCCTCTACACTGAAAGCCGCGGAGTTACGCTGTCAGATCTCCGCCAACGATAAGCTGATGTAAACTTCGCCGGTCCCACTCGTGCAGGCATCTGCTAGAACACACCCAAATGACAGCAGAGATTGCGGGCTAGGCTAGATGGCTCCGATTACTCATGCTAATGATAGCTTGTGTATGTATAGTTTCGGTATCGCGGATGAATCCATTTAGCAAGTATGCTCATGTAAACAAAATAAACAAATTACTTGAGAGATTTTAGATTGAATTGATGCTTCATTAGTTATGATAACACAAATATGATATACCGTGACTGCAATGAGATGTAATTCTTGTGTACCTATATAGATTTGTGGCTCAAAGTTTGATAACAATATAAAGCTATTTTAGTATAGTGCACTGATATTTTGTTTATTTGATTTGCATTTCGGTTCTGAGAGGTCATGTAGAAAATTATACAGTGCAATACGAATGTACAGCTGTAATATACAGTCGAACTTCCATGTCATTTCCACTGTAGATTGCATGCATTTCACAGTGTTTTAGGAAGAACATCTTTATTGTATTTTGAACTTTTGTAATATTCTCCTCATTTCGAAAATGTTGTCATCCATGCTTAAGGAGCATCAGGCAAAGCAGGTTTCTAGGCGAGAAGTTCAAGGTAAATTGATAATTATATCTAGTTTACAATTCCTGTTCAGTATCATGAAGATTTACTTGTCGATCACACTCACTATCATGTCCTTGATATATTTATAATTGACAGAAAAATCTGTCTACTTGGAGGATTTCTTGAAACATATTTTGTCTTTTTATTGTAGGAGAGGAAATTGGTGAAACCAGATGTATTCCCAGGGGAACATTGCATATCCCTGAACAAAAGAAACTGATTTTTTGGTCTAGAATGAATATTCTATTGTAATTGTGTATGTGTTGCTGTCGTAAAGACTTGTTATATTCTATTCACTGTCTTCGAAGCTTTTTAATCAGAATTTTACAATCATGTGGATGTGTTTGTTGAGTATAGATGAGTATATAATAAGACAGGTCTCGATCAGTATTTATCCACAGTAGACAGGTTGCATTCATTTCATTGTAATGAATATTTTGCTAATTCCACATCCTATAGGACCAAGATTTATGTTGTGACATTTCTTTCAACAGAGAAGAGGAAGAAGGAAGCTGCTGTTGCTGCTACTGCTGTCACAAGGTCTTTGGTGGAGAATCTAAACAGCAGGTTCGATATAATTGTGTCTTTCATCAACTCTGTTACCTTTAAAGCCCCACTGCACTACTTATAGCTACTTGCGCCCTCTATATATAGCAAACAATGCCTAAGCGGTGACCATTGATACCCCACGGTCCCCTTTTTCTTATGTTAATTGAGAGCTGATTTGATGAGATAACCGCCTGTCAGTGACCATGCAGGGAGGTGTAATCCCTCCTGGCCAAACTAGTGCGGATAGGCTTTAACAAATATTGTTGTTGCAAAATACATAAGGAGACACAATGGCTCAGTGATAGAGCAGCGGTGTCGTAACCTGGGACCCGTTTCACAAAGCCTTTTTTTAATGACAAATGACAAAAATCAGTGAAAAATCTGCTGATAACCAATCAGAACCAAGGATTTCACTAGCTTACAACGAAAACTGTCATTTGTCACTGATGATAATTTTTTTGAAATGGAGCCTGGGAGGTCCTGGGTTCGAAACC
Source organism: Strongylocentrotus purpuratus (assembly GCF_000002235.5). Classification (NCBI taxonomy): domain Eukaryota; kingdom Metazoa; phylum Echinodermata; class Echinoidea; order Camarodonta; family Strongylocentrotidae; genus Strongylocentrotus; species Strongylocentrotus purpuratus. The sequence continues at coordinate 25,095,131 of NW_022145604.1, forward strand.
AAGTCAATGCGCTAGTGCCCTTTGGTTGAAGCCCCACTATACTACTTGTAGCTACTTGCTCCCTCTATATAGAAAACTTCCCCAATCGGTGCCTGTTGGTCCCCCATGATCCTCTTTTTTTTATGTTAGTTGAGAGCTGAGTTAATGAGATAGCCACCTGTCAGTGACCTCGCTGTGTGGTCTAATCCCTTCAGGCCCAGTAGTATTGACGGTCTTTAAGGCATTAATCCTCATTACCGAGTCCTTCGGAGAGCACTTAAGGCCTTCGGTCCTCTGGTTGCTTACTTACAAGCATACTACATGTACATGCTTTCTCAATGAGTCAGATAAAACAAACCAAAACAATAAAGCTTTAGATTAATGCAATGACATAGCATTGAGAGATAGATTAAATGGAGTCTTCACATGTTTGCCTTCTATGTTGAACATTATTTAGGCTGAAATGAGGATTAGAACTTCAATGATTGAATGATTTGTAGACAAATGAAACAAAACATCAAGTTGTTTTTTATGACTATACTGTTCATGTACTTCAGGTCATAAGATCATCCACTATAGATTTATTTATGGATGCTAAAAGATCCCATTAATTGATGCTGCTGTGATCTATTCAATTTCAAATCTTTGTCATTCAACCTACATTTATTGTGTGGTAGATAGTATTCACCTACTAAAAGTAGACAGTTTGCTCTTTCCATTGTCTGTCCCTAAAACCTGTTTCTATTAAATCTCCTAATCCCTTCTATTTTTTGGTTCCTAACGCTATTCTGTATTCATGTTTAGTAGATGGGATAGGATTACAATCTGACCTTTATTAAACCTATTGCAAACAAAATTAAATTAAATGGTATTAAATGAGTTCACCTGCGATTCATAAAAGCAGGATTTATCACCTTTTTTTGTTACTTGTTAGCCAGTGGCTGTTATCATCAAAGGAGTCTCATTATAAATTCAAGCTCAATCTTTATTATTCCCTGAGTACAAAGCCTTTCTCAGAAGTGTACTGGTATAATAATATTGTCTTTAAAAAAAATTATTATATTTTTTTTTAATTAACAAATTGTCATGATCTCAAAATTTTAAAATGCACCAACATAGGATGAAAGAAAACCCCAGCATTTTTCTTCTGATTTGCTCCCTTTTCCAAGAAAAATATTTGAATTTCATGAACACCTTTGTCCCAAGTAGTTGAACTTTTACTTGACATTATATCTCAAATCAAAGAGTGTAATGCTATTATATTGTATGACTAACTGATTTCATGTGAACTCTATTTGTTTGTACAGAGTAGCTATTGCATACAACAATGAGAAGAGACTTGATTCAGAGACGAAGCAACTTCAGGCCAACTCTGGCCAGTTTGCTAAACAGAGTATGCAGTGGTTGTCTCTAGTAGAGAACTTCAACCAAGCTTTAAAGGTTTGTGAATGATGTCTTTTCTCTTCGACAAAGGCTTGTTTTTCTTCTTGAAATTCAAAAGTGATGCATTTTTATGTCATTGTGAACTTGATATCATCAGATGCCTTTTCTGTTATTAGATGAATAAGAGAAAGAAATAAAATGGCTGATTAAAAACATGTCTAATAAAGTATCAGTTAGTGCCTTTGTGCTACATGTTTGTAATGTAAAGATGGTAACACAGCAGAATTCAAACACGCTTTATAGCCTGCCTTGGGATGGCTTCTTCTACCCAATTACAATTACAACATTTCTTTTTATTGTCATGTGTATTCTTCCTTATTTTTTCATACAGGAACTTGGAGATGTTGAAAACTGGGCTCGGAGCATAGAGACAGATATGCAGACGATAGCAAGTGCTTTAGAATATGCATACAAAGGTTATAATCCTTATTCTTGTATGAGGTTAAGGACATTTTAAATAACTTGATAGAAAATAATGCAAACATTATAGAAACGTCACAATATTGTTTTCTAGATTGAGTGGGGGGGGGGGGGCAGGGGCTTAGCAAGACAGAAACAGGCTGTTCCATGCTGAAGGGGGTCTGGGGCTTATCATAAATGCATTGTGACAAAAAAATGAAGTAGTGGTCACAAATTCGCAAATTATGATGATGACTTCTGAATTAGTACTGACACATGCATCTTGCCACTCATGATCCTTGCTATATTAACTTTCACCCTGAATTCAGTAAATTTGTTAACCGGCTAGATGTCCATGAGAAATATGTTTCAACAATTTTAACTATAAACAGGTTTACTAACATAAGCAAAGTGTATGCATACTTTTTAATAACAAAGGTTGTTCTCAACAAATTGAAAGGCTTGCCCAACATAGCAACGCATAATGGAAGCAGATTGGATTCCAAGTATTGTAGTTTATTCACCAATAACAGGTTAAAGGTTAATACATTGTCACTAGGTCCCAGGAAAGGGACAATCCATAAATTTGAATATGTTAGTAAACCGGATAATTGCTCAAGCAAGATGGTCATTAAAAACATTTTCTTTTTTGTTACCCCTTCACATTCTCTTTCTAGATACAAGCTAACATCCTCCAAAGATTCTCCAATGATGATGATGATCTTGATCTTGGATTTTCCAGTCACACCAAAGAAGAAGTGGACTATTTCTATTGAGCAAAATGGACAAACCTGACTTTGTAATTTTGTTGTGATGAGGATCAAAAGTAGTGCTATTGATTGCATACTCAACACTGTGGAACAAGGTCGGATGTGAGATGTCAGACACTGACTGCAGAATTTGTTTAGAGGGATCCTGTAACTTTGTCTCAGATTCTGAAACAAAATCCTGGATTAGCTCATGCTGCAATGATAATTATAAACCTTTAGGTCAGTCAGGAACCCCATGACTTTTACAAGCCGATCGCCTGTCTGATTATCAAGATATTCATGATTGGAAATCAAAACCAAATTTTGTGTTTGCCAAACGGTTTTCATAACACTACGCTCTATTGGGGAAAACGAGGATGGTAAAACCGGTCACTCAAAGATTTTTACTATTTTGAGGCACTTCTTGATCATTTAGATGCTCGATTTTTTTTTTGTAGGGCTTCAATACTACACCATATACCAGACACTGATAACACATAGGGCCGTCGATCTCAGATTTAACATTGTTAAACGATCCTTTTAATTACTGTGCTCTTTCTACAAGCAAAAAATGTGATTTGATTAATCTACCAGTGGCAACTGGAGGATAGTGTAACCAACATTTTCATGCTTTTAGGCACTTGTCTTACTACTGGTCTTACAAGTTGCAATTATAAAGGGCCTTTTTGTTGGATGGGGGCCCCAAAAGTAAAATTATGTCATAAAGCTCCTCCTACCAGATATATTTTTGTCTATCTACCAGACATCTGCAGAGCCACTTGATCTTTTCCTTTGTGATTTTAGGGATGTTTCTTATTTCAAGGCTAGGGTTATCTGCGATCGTGTCCAATAAGTTACATGGGCTTTTTTTTTGGGGGGGGGGGGTAGGCCTCCTGCCGATAGAATCCAATGTAACTTGTTCTTAGCACTACAGCAGTGATGGTAAGTCATGCCTGGTATAGTCGTGGGTGTGGGGGGTTGAAATTCAAATCATAGTTCAGTGGTACCCCCACTATAGTACACATGCTCTATTAATATATTGGAAAGAGAAAATTATATTTGAAACTTTATCTGTTCTTGTTGAAAATTATGCCTGTGGAAAATGATTGTTTGGAATCACTTTTCATTATTGATATACTTCAATTTCTGTATTATATTTTGTGTAAATTCTCTTTAAAAAAGTGACAATAAATATGATATTTCAACATAGCTCCTTTTCTTCCTGAGTTGTTCTGTTTTCTGCACTCTCATCCCCCCCCCCCCCCCCCCCCCCCGCTTTCTCTCTCTCTCTCTCTCTCTCTCTCTCTCTCTCTCTCTCCATTCATTCCTCTCTGTCCTCTCTTCCTCTATTTTTCAAGTAACCCCTCCACCTCTCTCTAAGCTCTACCACCTCTTAAAGTCTGACAATTTCTGCATACACATGTATATATTTAAAGAACATTTTCCTTTACAGACAAAAGTAAATTACCACCATAAATCTACACATTATCAATTTATTTCATTTTAGAAAAGGTATACACATAAAAACCCACATGGTCATAAATGCATCTCAACTTGGACGAGCTTAAATAAGGGGACATCCCTCTTGACTAAGGTCACCGCCATCAAAGGCCAAGAAAACTAAAGATTCTGGGCCCTGTTTCATAAAACTTGTTTTTAATAACAGATGCTATAATTCTATGATAAATTAGCTCTCAGCCAATCAGATGTCACGATTTCAGTAGCTTATAACAGTTATTGTATCTTGTTCTTGATAGCAAGTTTTATGAAACAGGCCCCTGGTGTAATGGGCCTTCTGATTACTATGCCCATGAGACAAGCATTTAGGCCTAGATATATAAATATTTGAAAGATTGCAAGACTGTTGGTCCACACGACCAATATCTTCAGTCTTGCAAGGTCAACTGAGCTGTACAATTGAGAAAAAAAAATTGTCATCAGGGCACCGTTTTGTGAAACTGTCACAAGTACAAGTTCACAAACATCCAATTGAAACGCGTGTAAAATTGGATAGTGTTCTGATGGGTTGACGGCGAACTTGTACTTATGACAGTTTTGTGAAAGGCTGCACTGCTTTCAAAGTTTACCAATCGCCTATACAAAATAATTTGTGTATACTGGTAGCTAGAATGTAAGAAATAAACACTTCAGTTGTCATTTTACAGGTTAACGGTTGAGGAGTATGAAGGAAATAAAGGATAACATAAAACGGCATGTATTGAACCCAAGTCCAACTTCAGTTCTGTGCACACTCTATTCTCTGCGTATGCGTACATCAACTACTCAACTGACAAGGTTCTATGCCTGCAAACTAGCTAAAATGATACATGAACAGTCGTAATAAATACTTGCTTGATTTAAATCTGTTTTGAAAAACAAATAGATGGGAATTCAGGAATATCATGATACACTCAATGAATTCATTAAATAAACATGTAACTCATTTCATTCTCAATTAAATCCATCTAAATGTTGTCCTATTTTTTTTTAAATGCAAATAAATTAATTTTACCTGTAAATGCAGAGCTACATGTATATGTAGGTGTAAGCAATAGCATGCATAAAATCAGTTAATACATAATGGCAAACATAACATCTTAGAATCATATATATGCAATTATGCATGATAATAAATTTCTTGTTAATTTCTATTCTCCAATCTTCCAAACTTCTTTTCCAAAAGTAGAAACAAATGTAATGTATGTGAGCTTGTTAAAAGAAGATGCACAAATAAATATAAATTTACTCATACAACAAATTAAAATGTTCATGTTTAAATTTGAATCGACCTCACATTGAATTCATTCTGGCAACATTTGCTCCAAACTTTATCTCTTTCAAGACTTGCAACGTCAGGGCTGCAATTGAATTGAAGGCTGAGTTAAGGGCTCAGTAAATGCCTAGAGTTTGGTCAAGTGTTGAAGACAGGGATATGATTATTGCAGGAAAGTGAATAAAGAGACAAAAAGAGAAAGAAGAAAGGGAGAGGGGAGACAGAATAACAAGAAGATAGTGCAACCATCTCCCTCATTCTACATCCATCCATCATCCTTGCCCCATCAAAAACTGGACCCTTCTTACGTCACTCATAACAAACCTCTGATCTCGTGAAACACAATGGTTTATCCATATTGCTTCCTCACTTTTCAAAAGACGGATGAAATGTCAAGTTTTTGTTCCACCCTGGTATCTATTTTGAATGACACCGCTCAAGGAAACTGATAGCAATCAGGATCAGTCTACGTACTCTAGGATCAGGACACCATGTTTTCATTACCAGGGGTAATACTTCCTTTGGACTGAAGACAGAGGTTTCTCTCTCTAGGGTATTGTGTCAGCAAAGATAGACACAATTCTTTCCATCATTTGTCTAAGATTGAAGTTTCTGTCAGATTTTGATTTCACATCATCATGACCCATCTTCAAGGGTGCTCAGTTCTTCTTCAAAGGCGTCTTTCCTCGAAATCTTCTCCAGTTGCTCTTTGGAAGGTTGTGCTACTTCTCCGCTGGCTATCTTGGCTTCCAGCTCCTCAATCTGCCGGATCTTCTTCTTAAGGTTCTTAATCCTCTTCTGCGGATCCTGCACGGCTGGTGCGGACTCCGCGCCCCCGCTCACGCTGACCTCCTGAACCCCCTTCCTAAGCTGTTCTACGTCACCATTTTGAACTTGAGCTGATTCTCCCTCATCCTGCTTTTCTTTACGTTTCTGGCGCCGTTTCTCGTTCTTCTTGGAAGCCTTCGAGAGCTGCTGTTTGGATTCTTCTACATGTACCTTTGCGGGAGCTGGATCTTCATAGACTCCTGGTGGAAGCCTGGGTTTACTGCTGACCCACTGCTTGCCTTTGCTCTCATACCTGTGAGGAAGATTTTTTTAAAGGCATCGTTTAACAATGTTAAATCTGAGATGCACGGCCCTACGTGTTATCAGTGTCTGTGATATGGTGTTTTATTGAAGCCCTAAAAAATTGCGCTTCAAAACGATCAAGAAGTGCCTCAAAAGAGTAAAAACCTTTGAGTGACCAGTTTTACCATACTCGTTTTCCCCAATAGACTGTAGTGTTATGAAAACCGTTTGGCAAACGCAAAATTTGATTTTGATTTTCAATCATAAAATAATATCTTGATAATCAGAAATGCGATTGGCTTGTAAAAGTCATAGGATACATGTATGACCTAAAGGTATACATGTATAATTATGATTGCAGCATGAGCTAAATCTAGGATGTTTTAAAGAAGAATCTGAGGCAAAGTAACCCAATCCCTTTAAAGAGTCAGACATTGTATTGAGTGGGCTTCTAAGAATTACAGAGAAACCGGCAGATATAAACTGCTCAAGCGAGACAGAAAATACAGACACCTCAAGGAATACATGAAATACAGTCTTATTAAAACCTTGGTCACAAATGCCATTACGAACTGCTACAAGCGCCGTACAAACAATTTTCAGACCATGTCAACTCGGGAACACCATGGAAAAACAGGGAGATTCGTACGAAAACATTGTTCGTATGAACCTGTGTGACCATAGCTTTAGCAGACGGTCTTTATGTACAGGTTACTTTAGTAAGGGTTTCAGAAAGAAAGATTGTTCAAGAGAAGTTTAAAAAAACCGGTGGTCTTTATAGATAGACCACGTTCAAAGAGTATATGTAGCAGCCACCTGTATAGGGAGACCCCATTTATACATGTACATGTAGCTTCTCTTGAGAATTGTTTCCGATTGAAACATGTATTACAAGAACTTGTACATTAAGACCACCTGCTCCTAAAGACCCCTTTTCATGTCTCCCTCGACTGGTCGTTATATACAGGTTTCACTGTACAATTTTTAATGTTTCTTGAGAGCTACATGTAAGTTAGCAGTCTCTTAGCAGATTAACAAGTTAACAAGGTATTCTAGTAAACAAAGATTGAAGAAATAAAAACATGACTACCGTACAATTGAAGTGATTACTGAGAGCTATGTCACAGAGAGGACTATTTATGTCCATCTGGGCAGAATCTCACAAATCCGTCATAAGTACAAGTTCGCCGACATCCCATTGAAACACATGTTAAACATTTCAATAGGATGTCGTTGGACTGGTACTAATGACGGTTTCGTGAGACGCTGCCCAGAATAACAGAGCCCCTCGAGTTCATTGTATACTTACAGTGGAACCTCTTCCTGGGGTACATATCCAGGTCTGACCCTCCTTGGTTTCCTCCATGTGCCATCAGGTCTTTGGGTAGCTGGCAGGTACTGACCTGTAAAGGAACAGAAAGGGAACAAGCTTTATTAGGCTGAGGCAAGAGGACTAGTTCACGCACACTCGCAAGGTTTCTCAAGGCACACGCACTGCATTTGCTCAATTTAGCTAACTCCCTGCTCACAAGCCTTTTACACTAATCGCTATTATCATAATAAAGTAAGTATCAAATTGGGAACGCAAAAACATTGCACGTGTATTTGCCACCTGTATTTGCACATATTTGGGTGTATTTGCATATCAGGCAAAACCAACATTGTAAACTCTCATAGGACGTCAGTGTTTTTGTAATGTAAATTGCATGTTAGCTCATTATCATCAAGAACATTATCATCTTCGGTCAATTGAAGGAGACGAAGAAGAAGAACATATGGACGGAGGAACTTCCAAGGAAGGTAAGCAAATCGATCTCACTCTATTATTACATTTACATCTTTTGAGTCAAATTCTTGACCTTTTCAAAGTGCTTTGTATAAGAAAGAAGAGTCCACAGGCAAACTCTGAAGCCACGATGCAAAATAACATGTTGGACGGGTTCAGACGCATTTATGTTTTGTTTACATGCCTCTTCACGCAGGGGTATGGATGCCAATTAGGATATCATATTTTACATTATTACCTAGCCCTTAATTAAGGCTATTTCATGAGAAGGAAGACGAGTCCCCTAGCTAACTTGGCGAAGAAAGTGTGCAAGGTTTGTTGGGTGCGGGAAGGGGCGATTAACAGTAGGGGTGCTGGTCCGAGAATGAGGTTCGTCCGCATGACAAATCGCCTCCTAAAAAATAAGGATCATCTTTTTTCTTCGGCGCTCTGCGGGTTTTGGGTTACCGATCCACGCGCTGGCGATGCGATAAGACGGATTTCACGTAATAAAATATCCTCATTCACTGTCTACTTTTATGGGTCGTCCGTCTTCCCAAGGATTTATCGCTCATACTCATAGTCATAACGTGCAAAGTCAATGTAAAATGCGTCAAGAAAATTGTTGTAGAACTTTATTTTCGCATCGCCAATGCGCGGATCAGAAATCAAAATCTTCAGCGAAAATGCGGGCGATCCTTATTAATATTATTGCAGACAAAGTCAAGTGTTTATGAAGACGATCTTCCTTTGTGCGGATGATCCTTATTCTCGGACCAGCGCCCCTACTGATTTAGAATTAGCATTTGAGATGTTGGGTATGGGCGCCATGCCATGATGAATAGGTGATATCAATGTCATATTTCATATTTTCTTCAATTCTACGGCAAGAGTTGTGAATTCTAACACATAGATCTAGTACAACACAAAACATAACACAAAAAGGAATATGTTGGACCACACTGAAAAACTTTTCCCATTCATTCATGCAAATTGCAATGGTAGTGTCGCTTAAATCTACTGAATTAATCACAAATTGATTGAATTGAAAGTATACTCCCAGTTTAAATACTTAAATGTGAGTCTGTATGTAACAGTGATTTTTTTTTTTAAACTAATACTCGCCTGTTTCATCTGTTTCAAGGTTTTCTGTTGAAGCGGACGCCATCTCTCCTCTGATTTTCTCGCTCTCAATGTTCAGCCAAAGTCAGGTCTAGCGCCAACTAACGGCCACTTTTTTGTTATTCCTACTGTGTTTAGATGTGAATGTAAAATCATATTCATGATAATATTAACATGCAGATTATTCTATGTATTGATTTTGTTATTGTTTGTGAAAAGCAATGGAGAAAATGAAATATCATTGGAAAGAGAGAGAAAAAGGAAAAAAAACTTGTCAAATATGGTCTAGCGCTATCTTTTGTTTAAAACATTATAGGAATATCTTCAACACTCATTGCCGTTGGTCTGCTGTTACAATATTTTAAAGTCGTAAACCGATGCAACTTTTAAGTTCTCAAAAGTTTGGTTTAGTTATTGCGTAGTATATTGTATGTAATATTTATACCATGTATACATGAATTATATAGGTTCACATTTAGTTTATATTGAATAAACTTGTGATCAAACGAGTTGTATTTCATATCCATTTGAGTTGTCCATATAATGCATCCCATGAAGAAAAAAGAGATTACAAGGACAAAATATGAGGCAAATAGTTTTTTTTAATATATTTTTTTTAATGCCTTTTTATGTTCATGCCTTTTTCATGCATGCATGTTTCATGCTTTATTTGATGTAAATAGTAAAAGCTCTTTTGTATTATTTAGCTGTGAATGTGAAATCATATTCTATATAATAATATTAACATGCAGATTATTTTATGTATTGATTTTGTTACTGTTTGTTATTATACTTTTTGTTATTGTTTGTGAAAAGCAATGGAGAAAATACCATTGAAAAAAAAAAATGCACTACTTGACGACCGCTTCGCGAAACGCTTAAATGTTTTCGGATAGGGTCTGAAGGGTGATTCGTGAAGAGCATGTGCAAGTCCTATAGGGAAGAAATAATATAAACACCCCATCACTCAGTGTTTAATTCAAATTATCTTATACAATATATCATTTCTTCCTCTCTCGCACGTCACTCTGATGTTAGAGGCAATTAAATTTTGTTATTTATCTACCGGGTTACCTATATAAGCTCTACTCTAGCTCATTCGTTCTTTTTTGTTCTGTCATCACAGTCTCTCTTCCCCCCCCCCCCCCCCCCCCCCTCTCTCTCTCTCTCTCCCTTTTTTCTTCTCCTCCCCATTTCTATGACATACCTCTCTCTGGCTGTCTTTCTCACCCCTCTTGCTCCCTAATTTTTCTCGATCTCAATCTCTCCGTTCTCTCTCTTTTCCCCTTCATATATCCCCTCACTCCCTCTCACTCGCTCTCTCTCTCTCTAAATATCTAGCTCTCTCTTAATTGAGAGTTCATCAGTTCAGTATCCAGATGAATACATTATTTCAACAAGTGAAAGAATATTTCAGCTTTGACACCCTGATCATTCTTTGGTGAGGCATTTATCTCTTTTGCCACTCTCAACCTATATTTAGTAATGACTGGTACATAGGCTACTGGCCGGGAGAAAGTTATTGGATGACCCTGAGCTTTATAGTGAGTCTGCAAGCCTTTAGCCGGATTACTAAATAGTTTTATCTATGCACCTGTGAATAGGGAAATATATTATTGAACAATATATGTAAATATTAACTTGGCAGTATACTGACAGGAGCAGAAATCAAACATGAATACAACAAACTTTTTTTTTCTATCAAGAAAGCAAGTTTATTTGTATAAGAGTTGTTGAAAACAGAAAAAATGACTCCATACAAATCTTGATTATTAGACTTTTTTTTGTCTCATGACATCAATGTAGACACAATCATCCATCCATTATATCTTAACAGCTAAAATTACGTCTCAAAATAGCAATCACAAAATAATATTTCTTGATTAAAAAGCGTGGTATAATTTCATATGAAAATGTCAAAACAAAACATGTTTCTGCTGTACTATGCGAGTATAAGGAGGAGCCCAATTTTCTGTCTGCAAATTTTGAAAATTGATTCTTGATTAAAGCTGATGAAATGGTGATAATCAAAAAGTGATTTTACAGGGAAAACCAGGAATAGAGAAGATTGCAATTTATAAAAAATCACTATACTGTAGTATCACAATTGTTTTGTGGCTGCAACTAAATGGCTAAGACAAGTACAAACTGTACACGTAACAAACAGAAGGAAAACAAAATTGTTTTTGTTTTCATTACAAAGAGATTAAACCGGTACTTTAATACAAAAGACAAAGGTCAAAAGGAAAAACTTTTGCCTTAAATCAGTGGAGTTGGTAGTCATTTTCCATGTGCATTACTAGGTCACAATTCACTGACATCAGACTTGGTATATACTATATAGAAGTATCATTAATGGGAGTACAAGTCTCGCACACTAAGATATAGGCAAGGTTCATTCCAAAATTTCATTTCTTACAAATAACATCTCGTATGCAAAGAAGTTACAGACGAACTATATATTGTCAAGGTCATAAAGTGAAGAACACAAATTGATGTGCACATATCTCTTTTGTACTGGGACAAATAAATTGATACTCTGATTAACTAGATCTATTCCTCAGATGACATAGAGGGACTACCGTAGTTTGATGGATAAACAGTAATAGATTATAATGATACTAACAACATTTCCAGAGTTATTTGTATTGGGGAATTGGCTAATTATATCTAATCACATGAAATAATTTTTTCCAAGAATCGATTTTGGGCTGTGATTGTACAACTAATGCTATATTTTTCATCTAAAGCCTAGCAGTGATGTTGGAGATGAGGTCATTGATCTTAGTTCCAACACTCTAATAATTTTTCAAACTGCAAATATATCTACCACATCATATTTTAAAAACCTCTACACTTTAATAATCTTCCATTACAATCAATTTTACAGATCACTTACATTCACATACACATATAAAAGATAGTACACATCTAACAAACGAGACAAATAAATAGGATTTCAAAGAAATTTCTATCATAGTATTGATCTATATAGCATAAACATTTTCATCTCTTATAAACCATCAACTTTATGTACAAAATATTATATCCACGTCACATGCTCAAGAAAATCACCATTATAAAACAAAATTTACATCTTTGCATGTACTCTTACGAAAGAAACTTGACATTTATGAAGCAATATATTCGATTTTCATATCACATACATCAAGTCACCAGTATGGTGATGTTGATATGTCCATGTACATGTATTCATGTAATACGCTCTACAGAGTGACATTCATCTCAAATCAAAGTACAGGTACAATTTGTGAGATTTAGATTCCTTGTATGCGTACATCGTAGGTTATGCTTAAAATCACTGATAATAAAATTCACTTTGTTATTTATTCTCTCATTTAAGCATATTTCTACTTACATAGTTTCAATAATCTGCATCCGAAAAAAGTTGCAGAAGTATATATTTCAACAAAAAACCCTACACTTTCGAAATCCATGATTATATATACATTACATACAAACTTCAAATTTGGCACCATGTCATGAAATCATCTAGTAAGAACCAGAACGGCATTAACTAACATTTAGAGGTATGGGGATGTAAACATTGTTGATCTTGGTCTATTCTGCACATTGATGATCACTGTACTCTGTGTCTTTGCCAGAATCAACGGATGAAGGTCTTACTTTTTAGACATCTATCATCCAAAGATGTTGTATTGCCCTTTGCAACCGACCCAAAAATCTTGAAAAGTTTTTTTTTTTTTTACTGTTTTTTAGGAAAAAAATGTAGTAAAGCATTCCCAAAGAGGAAGATAAAAAAAAAAGTTAAAAAAAAAAAAAATTCTGACCGACCGACCCATGTTTTGGCACCTAAAGAGCAATACAACATCTTCTCTTTTTTTAGGCCTCACCAAAATACAGGTATACATTGTCAAGTTAAAGCCCTTCTGGTTCTTAGGAGACATTGCAGAAAATAAAACATAAACAGTATGGGCTTGCCACGTATCTCTGATCAGTATCCCAAACAGTAGCTATATCTCAGAATCTGTCGACGTGTAAAAGATACTAGATATCAATTAATAAGGAGCCTTGAGGACCAACATTTTTGGACCCAATATCTTTTCTACATAGACAACATTTTACAGTCATAGTAAGTGTTATGTTACCCATATCAGTGATTGTCTGTCAGAGCCAGAGAAGCGCCTCGTCTGTATAAAATGATACAAGTTATTGCCCTTCTGCCTCTAGCCAATACAGTATGTAAATTGCCTTGAACCGGTGGCAACCTTAGAATGTGCGCAGAAGGAATGATGTTAAGCAACAAAAGAAAACATTTGACAAGAAGAAATATATTTGCCACCAACATCCCAGTTTAAAAAATTCTGGTTTGAGCCACCAGAAACTTTAATGTTATAGATACATATCCCACTGCTGCCACCATTTAAATGTTTTTTCAGTCATAACATGTGAAAACCATCTTTTAAAAAAGGTGCATGAAAATACCATGTTAAATATAAAGATCACTGACAGCTGGTAAAATACTAGCATAAATTTAATTGCATAAGACATCTTTGGTGAGCTTTTGTTTTAATTGTGAACTCCTAAGTTTTAGTTATAAACAGTCTCTGTAAGTAACTTTCTCAAGTACAATAACAGTATTTTAGTCCAGTACTATCTACTTTAACACCTCTACAGAAAACATATACTAACACACTGTACTAAAGACCTTCTTCTTCTTTCCCCACTAGTGAAAAATGAGTGTTTATAAGAAGTTAACATTGCTACTCTAGCAATATGCAATCCATAATACACAGTTAAAAAAGAAAATTTGGCATGTAAATGTATGGAAAAATATTTGAACACTTTTATAAAATATTACAGCCGGTAACTGTTCTGTGTTTTTTTCTCACTTGTACCCAAACATACCCTTTATGTTGGTCAGAAGTACAGAAGTATACCCGCACATCCACTGCTCTTCCTGTTTGGGTACCACCAATGCAAATTGACAATGCTGTACAAAACAGACTTGAACCATTCCATGGTCGAGTAGGAATGAGAATGCACCTCTACCAAAACAAAATTGGTTCGTGGGCATGGGTATTCTAGAGATTTATAAATAGGGATACAAATAGGACAAAATCTATGCAGGTACTTTAACGCCCTTGTCTTACTGTTGTTTCTAATGGCAAGTTCAATCTACTTTTAAACAATTGTTTCTACAGCAAGATAATGTTTATCATCATTATTATGAAATGGTTCATCCAAGATGCTATCAAATGTATTGCAAATAACGATTTTAACCACAGTTGGCTAAATTTACAAATTTGTTGATGATGTGTTGATACATTTCTTGGAAGGTCCACTCGATCTTTCTGCATGCGTTGTACCTTTTGTTAGATACTGAGACACATATTATACTTTCTCCCTTCAATTAAGCAATAGTATCAGTATTCAAATTAAGTCACAGATGTATATCAATCAAACACCAGAAAAGCACCAGAAAACAACACACCTTGGAGAATGCAGACACTATACTACGCTTGTACATTACAAAGAACTGAACACACATCTAAAAATCTTCTGATATTGCTAGTTTTGGAAGAACAAGAAAAGTGGAAAGGTTTGTTATTCTTTAGCTGCAAGTCCTTTCATCATTGGTAAATCGGAGCCGTCTAATTCACCGGTAGGAGCCATGGGAGGTTTGATGGGCATAGGATTTGCATTTTCAATTTCATCCATCCAGTCCTTGCGAGTCTTTCTTTTGAAGAAGCCACACTTAAGAATTAAAGAGGAATAAAACAGAGAAGTGATGGTTAACTGTCTGGTGAAAATGCTACATGAATTATACAAAAAACGAAATATCAATATTGCTATCATGATTATCAGCATCACTGGAGTCAAACTAATCATCATCATCACTGTCATGGTCATCTTCATAACAATCGACATCATTATGAACACCACCACCATAATCAACGGCATCATTATCCATGTCATCTTCATAACAATCAACATCATCATTATCATCACCGCAATAATCATCGGCATCAATTACAATGTCATCTTCATAACAATCAAAATCATCATTATCATCACCGCAATAATCATCGGCATCAATTACAATGTCATCTTCATAACAATCAAAATCATCATTATCATCACCACCATAATGATGAGCATCATTATCAATGTCATCACTTTCATAAACATTGTCACAACTACTGCCATCATCATTATCACCACCATCACATATACAACCATCATTACCAACATCATCATCATCATCATCATCACTATCATCTTCATCATTACCATCAATCATTGCTAATACCATCATCATCACCACCATCACCAACATTATCATCTTTATGATCATAAGTACCATTACCATTATTCTAGCTTCATTATAGCTTCATCTAGCTTAGTCATTACCATCATTATCATCACCATCATTATCATCACCATCACCACCACCTTTGCCATCATTATCATCATCATCACTATCGCAATCACCATGACCATCACCTCGCCTTCAGCATCACTATTACCATTACCATCACCACCACCATCATCATCATCATCATCATCATCTTCATCACCACCATCATCATCATCATCATCATCATCATCATCATCATCATCATTACCATCACCACCACCATCATCATCATCATCATGTATTTTTACCTTCCATAATAACAGTATGAGGAGGAAGAGTAGGAGAAGCCCTCCCAGGATGCTGAGTATGATAACCCAGATAGGCACTTTGCCAGCACCTGCCATGTCTGTATACATCTTGATAGGGAGCTGTAATGTAAGAGGCAACAAACATTTATCATCTGAATTAATGCAGAATTCTCAGTTTTGGGGAAGTCAAACTTTCACTAAACTTAAAAAAAAAGAATGTGTATGGAGACAGAGGATGAGAAATAAACTGAACATTTGGATAAAGAGCAAAATAAATTTAATCAATATATTAATAACATAACAATTATATAAATTTCATGAAATGTCTTCTTCTTCATCATCATCTGTTTTCTGCTTTTCTTTTTTCTCTTCTCTTTCATCTTTTCCTTTGTCTTCTTCTTTCCTTTTCAAGCATCTTCTACTTTTCTCTTCAAACTTCTTTCCCTGGCACTCCTTCCTCCCTCTTTTTCATCCTTTTTCTCTTTTTTACCCCTCTTCTTCCACATCCTAGTTACTCTTCTCTCAACCATGCATTCATCACCTAGCAACCGCATCTTCCCTGCATCCTTACCTGTATCATGTCTGGGTAAACATCCTCTCCTTGCCCGTGATTTCCATTATCCATCTGAGTGACCAGTTGAGCTTCTGTCAGAATCTCCACATAGCCAAGCTCCCTCTGTCAATAGAGAAGTTAGCAACTGTTATCAATGACCCATTTGTAAGTAATTTTCTTATCAAGTTGAGGTGTCGTGGTCTAGTGGACATGTCACCGGGCATTGGATCACATGGTTTGCGGTTTGAGTCTTACCGTATTTGCCGGCGATAAGGCCGTAGCGCCGTATAGGCCGCACCCCCGATTTTGACATTAAAAAAAAAAAAAAAAAAAGAGAGAAGGAAAAAAAAATATATATATTTTGCTGAAGTCGGGATTCGATCTCTTGCGTACAAATGTTGATGTGACTAAATCACCGCCTTAAACCGTGCGGCCATCCCGCGCTGATACCATACACTGCTGTTTTCTGTGATGTAGTCATTGAAATGGATTGAAAATGGCGACTTCGCGTGCTGGATGCTTCGCGGCGGCTCCGTTAAACGAGCCCTTCTTTTACTTTTGCAATGCATTGGCACGAACTTAGATCAAAATCTATCGGCAGATGTTGTTTTTGGAAGTTTATTTTCGTCTTCATGTCAACAATGCAAGATAAAATTTTGGGTAAGATGTGTGGAAATGTATAGTTGTTGTACCGTTCGTAGATCTAGTCCCATATGTACAAATTCGTGCTGGTTTTGACTTCTTTTTTTTTTTTTTTTCTGTTTCGCCGTAAAGGCCGCACCCCGACTTTTTGATATTTTCTCTTCCAAAAATACTGCGGCCTTTAGGCCGGCAAATACGGTATTCTTTTTTTTACTTATTTAAATCAGGGGTGATAGTGAGCACTAAAAAAAATAAGAGTTTTTTTCCCTCAACCACGCCTCCCTCGAGTAAAAGAAAAGGAGAGGATTCGGGGGGGGGGGGGAATGGCATCTAACAACATTCCCCCCTTTTGATTTAGAAAATTGGGAAAAGGAGTGTGGGGTCTGGCATAAGTGCTTTTCAAGAACCCACTGTTATTAGTAGAAGTATTACTTCATTAAAAATTATGTAACCCTCAGTTCTTCTTCTTTTCTAAACTCTCTTGCTGTTTTTCACAATTTCGGCTGATTTAACAGCATGCAATTTGAATATCAAAAAAATCACTGTTTCCTCCAGTGATTATTTTCTAGATGCTATGTTGCTATACTCTACACCTGGTAACAATTTTAGAACATGGAAGTTTGAGTGTCAAGTACGTAGCTCCTTAACTTTCAAAAGGGCATAAGTGATTTCTATATCAAATACAACGTTTTAAACATTGAAAACAATGAGTGACACACGATGGCTCAGTGGTAGAGCAGTGGTCTCGAAACCATTAGGTCCTGGATTGGAGAAAAAAATTGTGGTATAGTGCCCTTTCGTAAGGCACTAATCCTCATTACCAAGTTCCTCGGAGAGGACTTGAAGCCGTCTGTCCCTTTTTGCTTACTTACAAGCATACATGCTTTCATAGAAATTATTGTTGAAATACAAACAAAGAAACCGAACTAAACCAACCAAAGTTAGGGTGTTCTTACCGTGATCAGGGTGTCTTGCCACTGAATGGCTTCTATTTTGACCTGCAGGATATGACGGGCTTGAAGTGGGTTGATGAAACAGGTCAATGCTACACACTTGGCCTTGGTGCATCCCTGAATCAACAAAAAGAGAGCAAAATTGTAATGGCAATCAGAATTTTGAAAAGAATATACAAAATGTCCTGTGAAGAAAGGGTTTTTCCTAAGTGATGTTTCTCATCATCTAAATATCATTGAAATATCATAGTTGAGAGCCAGAAGGGCATTAATTCATATATATTATACAGGTTTAATGCACTTTTATCTAGTTGGCCTTAAGCCCAAGTTGAAAATGCCTTCCTTCGACAACATGGCAAGCAGTGATACTACAAGGATTTTAAAGTTTGAGCTAAGCTGAGTGCAAGGAACTGAAAATCGCTCATTTTCGTGATTTGTGTATGAAACATATGAAATATAATTTTTCCAAAAAAGAGATAAAACATTGGTTACGGATGAATAAATGAATGAATGAATGAATGGATGAATAACAATAATATGGTTATTAATATAGCACCGGTATCCGTCAGGGTCTGATGCTCATGGCGCTTTACAAATATTTCGATGGTCGTAGCCAAGCTGCCAAAGTAACTACCGGTAGCGCTCAAGCATATGAATACATTAATTAATGAATGGATGAGTGCCTGAATGGCTGAATAAATTAATTAATGAATGTATGAATAAATGAATGAATGAATAATTTAATGAAAAATGAATAAATGAATGAACGATGAATGAATGAATGAAAAATGAATAATGAATAAATGAATGAACGATGAATGAATGAATGAAAATGTCTTCAATCTTTTTGTTAGGGTGGCAGCGGTGGGATATCAACCAACATTTGACGCAAGAATGATTTCTCTCAATCCCTGAGAAGCAAATTGGCAATACTATAATAATAATAATAATAGTGGGTTCTTGTATAACGCTCATGCACAGGATTCAATCGAGCCCTCAACAACTGTCAGGAGCCTTGGTGTGGTGTTAGATTCTTCACTGAGAATGAATCACCATGTGTCATCACTTTCTAGTATGCTCCACTTCCATCTATCTAATATTGCTCGGATCAGACCCTACCTAGACAAGTCCGCGTGTGAGCATGCTGTACGTGCTCTCGTCACATCTAGGACTGATTATTCCAATTCTCTTCTATGTAATATTTCTATGTCAAATATCAATCGCCTGCAACGAGCTCAGAACCGAGCAGCAAAGTTGGTGTTCCGCGCTAAGAAGCATGACCATGCCTCTCCCTTCCTTCGTCAGCTCCATTGGCTTCCAATAGAAAAGCGAATCACATACAAAATTCTCACAATGACCTACAAGTGCATCCATAAAATGGCTCCCTCCTATCTCCAAAACCTTCTCTCATTACATCAACCAGGAAGGCATGGTCTGAGATCTGGCAACGACCCAACCTTGCTCTCGGTTCCCAGGAGTCGTACACGCTTTGGGGATCGATCTTTTTCTGTTTCCACACCACGTCTCTGGAACAATCTCCCTCAGGCTGTACGATCTTCTCCTTCTCTCGCTATCTTTCAACGTTCCTTGAAAACCTTTCTCTTTAATAGTCGAATTTATATATTTTTGTGTACGTAATTTTATTGTTTGCTATAATGTTGTAAAGCGCTGTGATACACATGTATGTCTGTAAGAGCGCTATATAAATGCCAATATTATTATTATTATTATTAATCCAATCTAGGAATTTATTAAAGCCAATATATAGTTGCCTAATCAATGGCGCTGATGAGACTGAAAAACTACACAAAATGTCTGTTCATGATTCTAACTGGGAAAGACAAAAAATCAGTGACTAATTATTGTAAGCAATCTGAAATAGGTATGTCTTTAGTTGAGTTCTGAAAGTGGATAACTGGTGACTTGACCGAAGGATTTGGGGGAAGACCATTCCACAATCTTGATGCACAGGCAGTAAATGATCGCTCACCTAGAAGAGAGCGTCTTTGAGGACTCTCTCAAGCAGATACTTACCTGCAGGTTGCAAATTAGTTCGAGGATTGTAAATAGTCAACAATTCTGAAATGTACACGGGTGTATCCATGCATTGCCTTCCATGTTAATAAAATAATTTTGTTTTTGATTCCCTGTTTTACAGGAAGTCAGTGTAGTGCAATAAGTGTAGAGGTAATATGGATGATAATCATCAACTCACCAGATTCTGCGTGCCCTCTGCAGGACCATAGATGGGGGTTACGTCTTCCTCAGGTGCAGGCTGAAAACTGAGAGAGTCTTCCTTATATTTCTCCATCAGCCTTCGATTCTGGAGTTCAAGGATGTCTGCAATGTTGCAGGATCCAGTCCCTTCGCTCTGTTGAAGTGAAATCATTAATAAAATGTAATTACAAAATTTCGAATAATTTCAAGCAACCACCTGTCTATTCACACAGCAATTTTGTTTTCCCTTCAAAAGTGTGTCCCGTTAAAACTTACGTTACCCGGTAAACAAATTTGTACATAAAGACCACTTTTTTTGTCTCCCCTGAGCAGTCTTTATGTAGAGGTTTCACTGTACATACCTATTATTTGTTAAATAAAAGAGAAACCTGTAATAAGCTGTAGAGCCTGGCACACAAATAATGCAAGGTACTTTTCATAGTTCCATGATTCCCCATCGAACACCAAAAATACAGTCAGTTGTATTCAGTCGGGGTGCACGGACCATTTACCATACTTAAAATTCAAGTGTTATTGTTTTCATTATTGTTGTTGTTGGGAAACTTTATTATGTGTGCACAATCAGGATTGGCAAGAGAGGGTAATCTAAAATCAAATATATCAGTCTAAGGAAGAAAATCTGTCAGATGAAGATTTTACATGATTATCACAAGTCATTCCATGGATGGAGTTCTCTGGTAAAATTCTCTTTTCTATATGAATGTAACCCTTCTCCTTCTCTCTCTCTCTCTCTCTCTCTCTCTCTCTATCCCTCTCTCTCTCTCCCTCTCTCTCTCTCTCTCTCTCTCTCTCTCTCTCTCTCTCCACACACAACATTACTTACGTCCGTTACTGAGATGCTCTTGATGAAGACAAGCCAATCTCCGTTGATCATACGCCATGGGATGTTGAGAGTTAGGATAGATTGGAATGGAAGCAGACCAGCACCCTCATTGGTGATCTGAAAGAAAATGAGAAGAAAAAAACCTACAACATTTTTAGTCGATGATACATTGATTGACTGATTGGTAGATTGATGAATTGATGAATCGATTGGTCGGTTGGTCAGTCGGTCGGTCGGTCGGTCGGTCGGTCGGTCGGTCAGTCGGTTTATTCATTCATTCATTCATTCATTCATCAATGGAACATACATATCACATTGGGAGCACATATATAAATATATTTGCATGCTTTTTCAGGAAAATACGACTGTTCCCCCATTCAAATCTAATCAGGAATTTATAGAAGTGGGCCTTGTTTGATTTTATTCATCATGACTAGTTTGCCAATAAAAACTACCGTATGTTATAAGCAACCGTAACATTCAATACCAGTATTTATAACTTATTCTTTGTATGATCTATCACACACTTTCACAAATCCATTTCTCTGATTTTCTGCATCTCTGCAGACCAACTTTGTTTGGTGAAACCTGATCACCTACATAGAAAGACTACCAACGCAGCATTTCACCAATCCGTTGTAAGTACAAGTTTGCAGACAATCCATTGAATTGCATTTAAATCTAACGCTTGTTTTAAAGGGATGTTGGCGAACTTGTACTTATGATGGTTTCGTAAAGCGATGTCCAGGATACAAAGACACTGTTTCCTGCTTCCCGAGAAGTATTCATTATCTATGGTATGAGGAGGCGAAATAGCTCAGTTGGTAAAGCAGAGGTCTCGCGACCCAGGTTCGAACCAAGGAGATGCGCTAGTGCCCTTTGGTAAGGCATTAATCCACATTACCAGGTCTCTCGGAGAGGACCTAAAGCCGTCAGTCCTCTGGTTCCTTACTAACAAGCATTTATGCTTTCTTAGCAGTCGGGTAAAATAACCACCACCACTACTACTACTACTACTATGTAACCTGTAGGTAACAACCACCTGCTTATAAATGAAGACAACATTTCTTGTCCCCCTTGAGTGGTCTCCATATACCGGTACCACAGCTAGATTTCCCATCAAACTTACCTGGTAGGAAAGCGTAAATGGGGTTCCAATGAAGGAGTCGTTGAAGTCGGGTGAGGTTGGATCAACGAACGCCATGTTAACTGCAGCCTCGAGTGATTGCTGTGCTGAGGCAGCATCTGCGTAGTTTGAGCTGTTACTGATGTAGTACACACTTTCAGGATCGACGAACCTGTAAGGTTAAAGGGATCCGGTAAAAATCCTTGATTTAGTTCATGCTGCAATCATAATTATAAACCTTTAGGTGAGTCAGGGACCCCATGAGTTTTACAAGCCGATCGCCAGTCTGATTATCAAGATATTTATGATTGAAAATAGAAATCAAATTTTGCGTTTGCCAAACGGTTTTCATAACAATACAGTCTATTTAGGAAAACGAGTATGGTAAAACCGGTCACTCAAGGTTTTTACTTTTTTGAGGCATTTTGAAGCGTAAGTTTTTAGGGCTTCAATAAAACACCATATCACAGACACTGGTAACACGTAGGGCCGTGCATCTCAGATTTAACATTCTTAAACGATCCCTTTAACATGGAGAGTGTCAATTATTTCTCCTCAAGATAGTAGCTACTTTCACCGTTGTATTCTTTCATAAAAATATCAGAGATGTTTAAAGTAATACATATTGCATTTTGTCTTTTCACACAGTATACCATCAAAAATGTTTATATTAATGATGATGATGATGATAATAGTGATGATGACAATAAAGGTAATGATGATGGCAGCAACAAGAACATTAGACATTACACCAGCGATAATATCACACTAAAATTATATTGCACCATATAAACATTTGCCTTTTCATAGACGCAAGAATCACTATTACTATCTTGCCAAGAGAAGTTGATGCTGAGGCAGGGATTCAAACCATGTACCTCATGATCAACAGTCCAAAGTTTTATCTATCAACATTTCATCACCCTGCACTTGTGGAAGAAGCATTTTTTTTTAAATCAAATTCATATGTTTCACAAAGACTAAGATCGACTTTAAGTTGGTTTTAACTATATGGCAGGCCGTTTATGTAACTGTTTGCTCTCACCATTTACTGGCATTGGTCTCTCAAGGGACGTACAAATCATGATCACAAATCTATAACCTATTATTGAAGGTAAAAATATTATCTAAAGATCATAATGGTGAGAGCTAACAGTGGCATGAATGGCCTGCCGCAGTTAAGTTCAACTTAAAGTCGATCTTAGTCTTTGTGAAACAATCCCCTGGACTACTTACCCTAAAATGCCCACATCAGCCTCGACGACCAAATTGTATGCCACTAGCATGGAATTGTCCGGGAGACTCTCGGGTGTCTGCAGGCTGCTCGTACTGGCTATCACTTCTACGTTGATGTTTCGATCAGGGACATAGATCAGACCCCCAATGTCGAAGCGAAGACGGAGGGTACTCTGATGGAGCAAAAAAGAGGAGATAACAGATCTTTTTTATAATGGAGATGTTATAGTCTTGTGGAATTGTGATTTTAGCCATTTAACTAACATTTTTTTTTATCAAGGAATATCAAGGAATCAATCAACAATAATTGATATTTGACCAAATTTGATATTTAGAAGGCCTGTGATAATTACCAGTAGTAAGAATTATTGAGAGCTGCTTTATGTTATAATGAAAAGTGTATCAATAAATGTAAGAAAGCTCACAAATGTTGTTAACATGGTTATTTAGTAAAATTAGAATCCATAAAATGTTAAATGTCAGGTATGAATGAAATTCTGCCAGTAATATCTGATCAGAGTCATATTTCATACATATCTTATCTTAAAGGGAAAGTCCACCCTGATATTAAAAAGGGTTTAATAGAAGCAAAAAATGAGAGAAACAGGTCAGTGAAACGTATCTATAGGCCTGTCTTCATCAGCTCGAGATTGCCAAATAGCCCGCTATTTCTGATTTGGGAAATAATCCTGAAGTTACAAATTGCGTCTTCATCAGCTCAAGACTCGACCTCGAAACTCGAGTTCGGGCTGGTGAAAACGCATCAGACAAATAGCGGGATATTTTGCCAAATAGCGGGATTTTTTTGCAAACTAGCCCAAGATATCTTGGGATGATTATCTCGACGGAATATCCCGCTAATTGTAACGGCGGGCTGGTGAAGGTGCAAATTAGCTGGATAATTTGCGATCGGGATAGTTAAAAAAGCAGGATATTTGGTGGCAATCTCGAGCTGATGAAAACAGGCCTTATGTGCACAATCTGGAAGCTTACCGCTGTGAAGGACGGCATGGGATTACCAAGATTACATATAACGCTGGAGGTGTCAACATTCTGGGTAGGTTCACAGGTCACCAGAGTCTGCTTCCCGGCACATTCTATTAGGTCATCACCGTTCTCGTCAATGCAAGACACCTGGAAGAAAAGAAAAAAATCAAACACCATGAGAGGTAGAGTAACTCTATGAACTTCCATGACATCAAAATTGCCATAAATATTTATTTATGGCCATTTTTTAATGCAAGACAGTTTTGCGCTTAGAAAACTTCAGACTTCCTAAGTCTTTGGATTAATGCCATGTCTTCATTAGACACAGCATGAATACAATGACAGAGAAATCATCTCTTGTGTGCCTCATATTGCTTCCCCCCCCCACCTGTTTCACATCTGTTAACATCACATATATTCATGATATCCCATTTCTGAGTCCATTTTTGTATTTGTCCCCTGTTCTATACTTATTAACATTATATTTGTCTTGTCGTCGCATCCATTATCTGTATTTATTTTGCATCATGCATGTAAACGAAACAAATTTCCATGTATGGTTTATGGATGATATAGTACTGAATAGACTGGTTTACACTCATATATTCAAATTTTATGCATACTTTTTAAACAAAGGTGGTTCTTGACAACCTGAAAGCTTCCCTGAGGCTTGACTGACATAGCACAAGTAATATATTCATAGTGTATTCTGAGTATTGTAGTTCATTCATTAATAACAGGTTAATGAAACAAGTTGCAAATAGGTCCCTGGGAAAGAAACATCCATACATTTGAATACGTTAGTAAACCGGTCTACTAAATTGAGTACTTCGTGTACCTCATTGATTTCAAGTGCTTCGTATCTAATGTCAATTGGGTGGTTGATCGTCAGGAAAGCTTGATGCGCCTCTTCGCCGACGTTCTCAACCCTGGCTTGAATGTAAAGTTTGGACGGTCCACCAACGATGATCTTGGTCGGGTCCCTGTGGTATGAAAATTAGATGTACCTTGTAGTTGATGGAGGTATAGCCTTGGTCACAAATGCCATTACGAACTGCTATGAACGATTTTAAGACAATGAAAATTTGGGAGGACAATGGAAAAAAACAGGGAGATTCGTACGAAATTATCTTTCGTACGAACCTTTGTGACAGTAGCATATGTTGTCACATGTGTCAATACCTTGGGTCAAAATTTTAGTGCATGTTTTACGTCAATTTCTGTGTGGAATTCTCTCTGGTTTGTTTGCTTTTGGTTCATGATATTTTTCTGGATCTCAACCATTTTCTGGTGTACTATTTGACTTTAGTTTGTGTTTTCTTTTTAGTGGTCAATGGTGGATCCAGGGGACACGAGAGGATGATATATCAAATACTTGCAACGTTCCTCTTTTCAATTTTTATCATCACCTTCTGAAAAAATGTGGATCAGTTTGGAACTTGAGTCCACCAGATTTGGTTTGGAGGTGTAAACAAATGACTGACCACCAAAGCAACTCATGTGTCCCCTGTCATAGCATGGCTACAGTCTTTTCAAGTTCCTTTTGCCAAACGAGCAAAGTTTTCAAGTTCCATGTTTAAGAGAAACCTTATATTGAAGTGTTACTGATCTTATACTGAAGTGGCAGCAGCATGATATATCACTAGAAATAAATATCTGTTTTTAGTTATCTAAGAATCTTACCCTTCAATTTCGATTTCGCCAAGGAGTCTGATGTCCGTTTCACAGACAGCGTCGGCACCACAGTCACGCACAAAGTTGACCTATATATAAATGAACATCTCAATTTTAAAACCTTTTTTTCCACTGGTGATTTCTCTTTGATTCATGAATTTTAAGTCTCTACATGATCAAATAACTTGCCATTCAATTTCAAATATCACATTTCAAAGTATTGATGACTAATGAGTCTTTCTGCTTGTCTATACATGCAATAAGAGAGAGGAAGGAAAGGTTAGAGAGTGAGAGAGAGAGAGAGAGACAGAGAGAGGGAGAGAGAGAGAGAGAGGGAGAAAAAGAGAGGGAGAAAAAGAAAGAGAGAGAAAGAGAGAGAGAGAAAGAGAGAGAGAGAAATATAGAGAAAGAGAGAGACAGACAGAGAGAGACAGAGAGAGAGAGAAATAGAGAGAAAGAGAGAGACAGACAGAGAGCGAAAGAGAGAGAGAGAAATAGAGAGAAAGAGAGAGACAGACAGAGAGAGAAAGAGAGAGAGAGAGAAAGAGAGAGAGAAAAATAGAGAGAAAGAGAGAGAGAGACAGACAGAGAGAGACAGAGAGAGAGAATGGAAAAGAGGCAGAAAGGATAAAAAGACAGACATCAAGAATAATGAATGAAGAAATAGTAGGGTATGGGAAAGTAAGAGAAGGGAAAGAAAAACTAGGAAAGATAGACACATATAATAAATTAAGAGGGATGGGGGGAGTGGAAGAAGACAAAGACAGAGAGAAATATATAGAGAGAGGGTCACAGAGGTATACAAGATGTCAAAAGATAATGGGATTGGGGAAATATATTAAGTGGAGGAACATAGAGAGGGGGAGAGAAAGAGTCGAATTATGCTGGTACACAATAATGCTACTATTAATGTTTTGTTATTATCAGAGTATATAGACAGTAGGGTGGAGGAATGCAAAGTATATAAGAAAGAGTAAGAGAGAAAGAGATGAAATGAAAACTCTG
The DNA here is from genome assembly GCF_000002235.5 of Strongylocentrotus purpuratus. Lineage (NCBI taxonomy): Eukaryota > Metazoa > Echinodermata > Echinoidea > Camarodonta > Strongylocentrotidae > Strongylocentrotus > Strongylocentrotus purpuratus. The sequence continues at coordinate 25,122,320 of NW_022145604.1, forward strand.
ACTTACATCTTCGTTCTTGGTGATAGCTGCACACTGGTAGCTCTTCATAACTGGAGCAAGTCCTCCTGGGAAACGATATGGAATGTCTCCTCGCGGAGGGGGTTCTATTCCATAGTCCATCAAGATGTACGTCAGGTCTACAGGCATGGGACTCAAGAAGTCTGTCGCTGTATCCTACCATAATGAAAGACACAAACAGTTTGCTAGTAAAGCAACATTTGTTCCAAATCCATTCACATTAATACACCCTTTCACGCGGTTAAGGCGGCCAGTTTAATTTGCGATACATTGTGTCATCAATGTTTTCAGACGCGCATGTATTGTTGCGTCACTGCCTGCGCTGAGCGCTTACATCATATTGACATGGGCGTCTTTTTAAATTACGAGTAAACAACAACTTTGTTTACTCGTAATTTAAAATGGCGCAAATATCAGCGCATGCGCACTCTTGTAACCGTGCAAGGGTGTATATCATATCTTATCATCCCATATTTAAATAAGAAACTATGCAATGCATTCATTACAAGTTTGTTAACCAGTTCTGAGTCAGAGAAAAATTTACAGTCTCACAGGAAGTAGATCACATAGATGACTGGGGAAAAGGTAAGTTTTGAGGGATTTTTTGAAGGTGGCACAACAGGTAATTTCCCTTATGGAAGATGGATGCTGTTCCAGGTCGTTGATGCAGCTACTGCAAAACGTTATTTAGGTGCTGAGAGTCTAGATTTGGGAATGATAAGTTTACATGTGTCGGTTGCTGAGTGAAGATTATGAGATGGTGTATATATTTGGAGGGTGTCATTAAGATATTCAGGTGCTAAATGATTGAGTATTTTGAAAGCAAACAGACAGACTTTAAACATAATACGTTGGTGTAGAGGTAACCAGTGGAGTTCTAGCAGGTTCTGTGTCATATAGAGAGCCATATATTAACAGAAATTATAAGGTAACAGTAACATAGAACACAAGTAAACTTAAAGTAAAAGAGAGGCAGAGAGAGACACCAGTCAAGCAAACAATGAGATGCATTCCTGCCCTTCAATGTACAATATTCCTTACGAAAATGTACAAGAGATATTCTTGGCATGTTATGATGCGTTTTAGCACGACATGGGAGCAAAGATTTCCTTGAAAATGTGATGTACCAGGCGACGTTGCACATGTATCATGCACCAAGCATTTGTTGGAAAGACTGCTTAAATCAATAACAAAACCTTTACTTTTCAATGAGGAAAAATCATAGCTGAGAAGTTAGAAATTATATTTGGTGAAAAATATATAACAGGGGAAAGTATAGCAGTTGACATATCTATTTTATTTATGAGAACCTTCACCCCAGAAGAGCACCAACTCATTTATGCAATATACGTTCTGGCAATTGTAGTACAAAGGATAACAGCAGGTGAATGAAATTTTTCATCACCACACACACCTGGGAAGGAAGTATCGATAAATTTGAATACATTTACTTGATTAACGACTTCCCATAGTACATCACGTTATCAAGAAAATGGTGATGCCCATGTCGTGCTGAGAAACTGTACATTATTTTTGCTTCATATCTCTCATACACTTTGGTGGGGAATCTTGTAGATTAATGGGCAAGAATATAATTAATTTCTCAGAATATAAAGTAAAGTTATTTCTTGGAGTGAGGTTTTCTTTAACCCTTATAATTGACAAAATGTCACAGCTTCATATTGATTGTAAGGTTCAACATTATACTCACTGTAAGCTTTGTATCTAAAACAGCTGTGTAAATTAGACATGATCAAACTGCAATGTAGCAATGCCTGTTGCAATTCAATTGCATAACCTGAGTAGTTATTGAAGATATACACTTGTACATTAAAGATAAAGTTGAGTTCTAGTCATGCGATTACATTGTGAAAGAAACGTTGTGGAATCGATCAGAAAAGGTTGATCATCTAGCAAATAAGTATTGATGTGTACTGCAAGGTTCTGGAATCATCAAAATGATAAGAAATTTGACACAGTCCTGGTAAAGTTACAAGCACTGTACACAGAAAGATGTATATGGGACTACACGAACATGTGGCGTAAAAATCTGTCCCGATTTTTATGATGATAGATGCCATATTTAGAATATTAAGGCATTTGAAGAGCCACGCTTTTCAGGGAACACTTTTTATCTGATGTTCTTCCATACTTGCATAATACAATGATAACGCTCACAAATTATTTTTCACCTTTTCCCAGAACTCAACCTTCTCTTTAATTTTATTGTGTAAATGGGTACCTGCAGGTAAGCTGTGTAGTTGAAGCAAGTATTGCCGTATCTATATATCCGCTCAACAGCACTGATCTTGGAAACCATAGGCCTAGTTCCGTTGTCATCGAGCAGGAATCGAGGCTTGAATCCAGCCGATGTCTTCACATTGTCGACTTCCACATCGAATAGGACCTCTGAAACATGAACGAAATCAAATTATTTTAATTGTTATAATTATTTATATACTCAAATCAGGTTCTAGGACACCTACCCCTGGACAACCACCACCCCCCCCCCCCCCCCCGGATAACCACCTCGAGTCAACTACCCCCCAGACAACTACCCCAGACAACTATCCTAGGGGGGGAGTTTTCTGGGAGGTAGTGTGTGGGGGGGGGGGGGTGGGATAGTTGTCCTAGGGGGTAGTTGACCTAGAAGGTACTTGTCCAGGGGGTAGTTGTCCTGGGGATAGTTGTCCTAGGGGGTAGTTGACCTAGGGGGTTGTTGTCTGGGGGGGGGGGGAGTTATCCGGGGGGAAGTTGCCTGGGGGGAGTCGTCCTGGGGAGTTGTCGTCCTCGAGGGTGGTTGCCCTAGGGGGTAGTTGTCCCAGGGGGTAGATGACTAGGAGTGGTTATCGGGGGGCGGATGTCCAGGGGGTAGGTGTCCGGATACATAAAATCAAAATACATGAACAGTCAAACATGTACATTTCCTATTGGGGTCACTCAATGGAAATAGAGAAAGTGACCATTGTTGACAGTGGTGTAGAGGTATAAGTGCACTTATCTGTGTGTGTGCTATAGTAATTAGCTATGTGTATTAAAGAAAAGGCAGATTTGGTTTGGCAGCTAGGGGGAGGGGGAACATTCCCCCCCCCCCCTGAGAACTCCTAATCTACCAGTTATCATGTTCCTCTTCTTACCAATGTTCGCAGGTAAAGCTGCAGGGGTAGGTCCCTCGTATTTGAAGCAGACTTCAATTTTTAGACAGATACCAATTGAATCCACGCAAGATGGGTTTTCAGGATCCATGGGGTCGGGGGTCACGGTCAGGTTCACCAAAAGGTCAAGCAGGGGTCGTGTTCTAATGTGAGATCAAAGAAGATGATTGTTTTATGCAATGCAATGATGTGGAATGAGTTATCGAAAAGAAATATTATAAAGACAAAGATAAAATGTATTAAAAAAATCTCTTGGCGATAAAAGAGAAGAGGTTGAAAGGAGGAGGAGATATGATTGAAATTAAATGTAAAATAATCTTTGCCTTTTAATACTACTCCATACTTTTCATTGCTTTCTGTTGTTGTCTTGAATTACATTTTACTCATGTAAATGCATCAAAGAGTATTCAGGATATTTTGAAGTCCACCCCCCCCCCCTCCCCCATCCAGCCAGGGTGTCAGTATTATTGACATTTCTGACAGTTGGAGGCAGTCGTTTTATGGTAGAACTAGAAGCAATTTTAAAAATTCAAATTTGATTGTAATTAATCCATTAACGGGTTCTCAGAATATTGTGATTACAAGCTATTTTTTGCATACATAATGAGCCATATGACCCTTGACCTTTACCCTTGTGACCCCAAAATCTAATCAGTTTATTGGCTCTACAAGTCACATAGATGACCCAAGCTAGGCGGTAATCCATGAATCAGTTCATGAGATCAAGTTACAAATGGGTACTTACTTATAGAGAAAGACAGAGTCGTTGGCATAGGCTCCAATGGCAATGTCAGGGTAGTTGTTGCTATCAAAATCCTGGCCTCCAGAAATGGAGCTTCCAAAGGAATAAACGGTAGGGTCTGTGTCTCTTCCATCAATCCGCTATATGTCCAAGAGAGACAGACAGACATAGAGAGAGACAGAGATAGACAAAGATAGAGCCAGAGAGAAAGAGAGAGGGCAGAGACACCGAATTAGAGAGACAGAGACAGGCAGACATAAGGAGAGAGAAAGAGAAAGAGGGATGAGATAGATAACAAAATCATTTTAAGAAATAAAGGTATAAATGTGTATGAAGTATTAAGGGTGACAGAAAGGCGTCAGACGTTGATCAATAAAGATATAAATATAGATAGATATGTAACGAATTTATTACAGATCTCGCATTGTACTTTCTTATAAGAAAGGAACATATTTAATACTACTTTAAACATATTGGATTTCAAATACTGTGCTTTATACCAAAAGAGTAAGAAAGTTTAGTTGTAACGCCCGGACCTTCTTTGGGGAAATGGGAGTTTGACGTAAAACGATTACCACGGTCAACAAACTAAACTTCTCTTTCAGCGTGCGAGAAAGAACCAACATGAAAGGAAACCCTGTGTCCACATGCAGGGTCAGGACCCTTCGGTAAGAGCTTAAAAGGGTGAGAACGGAACCAATATTGACCCCATCGTAACCCGATATTGGTTATTAGCCTTGCTGTTGGTTGAGTTAATACAGCCATCAAACAGTCTGATGCATGTTTCTCTGAAAAGGTGTGCTCCTCCCAAATGGCGCCCCTAAAATCCCTGATGGTAATTGTCCAAACAAGAAGTACAGTAACACAAAATCAATATGTAAGATGGAGCCACAAAGACATGACTTTTCTTCCTAGACACATCAGTACTGGGCAGTAAATCGACAATCGTACAGACAAAAGTTTGTTAGTTTTCTTGTAGAAATTTTCCCTTAATATGCATCAATACGTTCAAGATTTTCCCAAGAACCTCTTAAGTAAGATCTAACTTTTACTATTTGAACTTTGCTCTCAGCTGTCAAGTCTTCCATCAAAAGTTTCTCAATTTTGTTTGGGAAATAATCTTTAATGATCAATACATGAAAACTTCTAGGACTGTGAAAAGTGCTTTGATTTGTACAAGTTGTAGAATTACATATGTCTAAAACCCAACACTAAATAAATAAGTAATGGAATAAATAAAATCCCTCAAGAAAAAAATAAGGTCCAAAAATCAATGGATAAAAAGTAAAAATGAAAAATCATTAAAAAGCTCAGAGATTCAGGGGTGAATTCAGGATTGTTTAAAAGGGGGCATAAATCCAAGAAAGAAAAGGTAACCATACTATTCAGGTGCCTTGTAGTAGGTTGAAACTTTGAAAGAGAGGGCACATTTAGGTGTTTTTTCACTTCATGCCTATTGTACTTAAAAATGGAAGGAAAGGAGGGTCTGTTCCGATGGCTCGGGTAAAATGCCATAGGGAAAAATGTCAACGAAAAAATGTCAGAGAAAAGAATGTCAAAGAATTACCTCTGACATTATTACCTCGGGCATTTGTAGCTCTGACATTATTACCTTTGACATTATGACCTTTGACATTATTACCTTTGACATTTTTACCTCTGACATTTTTACCTCTAACTTTATTACCTCTGACATTATTACCTCTGACATTTTTACCTCTGATATGTTAACCTCTGACATTATTACCTCTGACATTATTACCTCTGACATTATTACCTCTGACATTATTACCTCTGACATTTTTACCTTTATAACCTCTGACATTAATACCTCTAACATTATTTCCTCTGAAATTTTTACCTCTGACATTTTGACCTCTGATATTTTGACCTCTGACATTATTACCTCTGACATTATTACCTCTGACAGTATTACCTCTGACATTATTGCCTCTGACATTTTTACCTCTAACATTATTTCCTCTGACATTATTACCTCTGACATGTACCTCTGACATTTTTACCTCTGATATTATAACCTCTGACATTATTACCTCTAATATTATTACCTCTGACATTTTTACCTCTGACATTTTTACCTCTGATATTATAACCTCTGACATTAATACCTGTAACATTATTACCTCTGACATTTTTACCTCTGACATTTTTACCTCTGATATTATAACCTCTGACATTATTACCTCTGACATTATTACCCCCGACATTATTACCTCTGACATTATTACCTCTGACATTATTACCTCTGACATTTTTACCTCTGACATTATAACCTCTGACATTATTACCTCTGACATTATTACCCCCGACATTTTTACCTCTGACATTATTACCTCTGACATTATTACCTCTGACATTTTTACCTCTGATATTATAACCTCTGACATTTTTACCTCTGACATTTCCACCCCTTACTTTACCTCTGACATTTTCACCTCTGACACTTTTACCTGGCACCCCCTGACCCCCCCCCCCCCCCCCCCTCCCTTACCCTATCCATCAGTAAATGATTTACTAACCTGGGAGTATGCTTCATCAATACCACTCTCAGTACCTGGATAAATGTACACCACTCCTCCTCCCTCATACGGTGCTCCTATGGCTACGTCTGCAACATAAAATTGAATCATTCATTCATTCAATTAGGAGTTACAGTCAAACCTGTCTATAGCAACCGCCCAAGGGAAACGCAAAACATGCTCTTTGGAGACAGGTGGTCTTTGTAGACAGGTTCCTTTAGTACATGTTTCAATGAGAAACCGTTTTCAAGGGAAACAAAAAATGGGGTCTTTGTAGACAGGTGGTCACTAAAGTAGGTTTGACTGTAGTTCTATTTCATTCATATACAAGTCATGCTTTCGATCTGAATCATCATTATTCAGTTAAAGGGAATGATATGGCAATGGATGACAATACTGAAGATAAAATTACACAACTACATCCCTGTCACCCATTTGTTTCCCTTTTCCTGGCTCATCAAGAACTGATGGCCTAATGGAAAACTAAAATAGAATTGCATATCAACCTCAACATGCATGAGGTGTAGGCATATTTACATAACACAGAAATGGTTTTAAATAATGTTATGTTAGCCAGCATTTTCACCCCTACATCATATCAACTTATTGATCAATCCATTATATCAGCTGTGCACATTTTCATGTTATCTCAAGATCACTCCATCCCCAACCAACAGACTAACCAAAATAGTTTATTTTGGGATAGAAACAAGTTCCAAGTTCTGATCAGTAGTTTCATGGACAGACAACAAGATCATTGCCAATTTATAACAATTTTTGCTGAAATCATCCTAAATTTTGGCGAGATTTACAAAATCTTTGGTTATTTGTCTACATCACTATGATCACAATATAAAAGCGGATGAATGAAAAATTAAAATTGAATTGAAATGTATTTGAAAACTAATATCATACATGTTCAATATATTATTGTTTTGTTTCATACCATATGTATGTTGCTGATTACAGGAAAATAAAAACAAGCAGTAACATTTTATCACAGTACTACAGCTGTTATGAGCTATATCCATCATATTTGTATCTAAACTGACATCAAATATTTATCCAATGTACATATTCATGTAATAATAATATCGAATATTTAGGAGCGCTAAAAAGTATCATAGCGCTTGCAAATACAAATATATGAAATGAGGACAAAAATGTACAGTACAGGAAGTATATCACATAGATCATTGGGGATAAGGGTGAGTTTTGAAAGTGCCAAGACAGGTAATTTCCTGGCAACTGTGGAAATAAATAGATAGAAACAAACAAACAAATGTGTTAGACATTCTCTCCTACCTGGGAAAGTATCAGTGTTGATGTCGTTGATGGTGGTAATGACCTGGCCGAACCTTGACCCCGGGGTAGATGTACCATCTATCTTCTGATGAAGCTGGAGAGGTGAGGACTGTTTGAAAAATAAAACAAACCCTTTCCTTAAAAGATATAAGGTTTAAATGACCCTTTTCTTTGTAATTTCTTTTCATTAAAGCTAATCTTGAGCTCTGGTATAGGAAAATTACTATGATTTATTCTGGATTTTTTTTATCCTGCAGTAGATTGGTTGTTTGAGCCAGGGAAATTTTTAAAAACGCAAAAAAAATTACTGTGCATCATCTTCGATAAAAACCATAACTCCCATACGCACATAGTGACAGAGCCTACTACCTTGATTTCCTTGTCTTTCTATGCTCATTACTCAGCCACTATACATTTTCTACCAAAATCGTTTGGCACATGTCATTTATTTGTAAAAAATAATAATAATAACAATAATAATAATAATAATAATAATCTTTAAAGTCCACTCCAAATTTTATAAAGTTAAACCGAAAATGGAAATTCTTTTTGCCCAATTGATCGTGAGCCCGGCAGCCACTGAGAAGCGCCAGATCGACATTGCTCTATCCCCTTATTGTTGAACGCCAAACAAGGTAGCAGCAACTCCCCTCTTTTAAGGTCTTTTGGTATGACGCGGCCAGGGTTCGAACCCACGACCTCCCGGTTGTGAGGCAGACGCTCTACTGACTAAGCCAACACACAGGTACAAATCTTGAACATTCAGTGTAAGTTTCGTTGGATTCTGTGAGAATTCATTTTTTATATTTACCAAATCTCAAGTTTATCTTTAAATTATATTTACTAATAACCATACTAGATAGGGAATTATTAGAGTCATACTCAATAATGAGCTATGAAGCAAAACAGGAACCGTCTTGTATCACTTTCTCACACCAATAAGTCAAGTTGCTGTATTTTGGTACACGGATGTATAAGGAAATGATATCGAGTGCTTTATCCTTGTAAAAGATAAAGTTCCTGGTACTGAAACATTATTTACAAGGTAAAATAAATACACAATTTAATACTGTTAGATAAAATTGTTTACATTTTGGATCAAATCGATTTTGACAAAGGAAGGAAATCACTATTTTACTCTATTTTTCTTGATTGTCTTTTTTTTGTTGTCCAGTATCTTGTTGGAGTGCTTTGGTGTCATGTTATATTTTATACCTAGTAATCACACCTAAAACAGACACCAAAACCTACATATTCTGAAGATAGTATTACGACAAGAAACTAATATTCACTGGAACAACCTACGGTTGCATATACTTACACCACCACGATTCATATAGACGTAGACTCTGCCTTCATCTTGATCGGTGGAATACAGTGGAGCACCGACCAGGAGATCATACAGGCCGTCATTATTGATGTCAAGGGCCTCTACTGCTCCTCCAAAATATGTATTCATCTAAAGTATGATTGGATTAGAAGGAGAATATATTTCATGGAGGATTTTTTCATCTGAAAAACAGCCCTCACAGAATGAGCCTCTGTTTTATGAACAATTGATAATTGGCACAGTCAAAATTGCAGTATGGGTCGTCACATCATTTTATATGGGGAAATTAAAATAAATGGTTTCATGATTCATAAATGTCCCAGTTACATGGGTGCATGTATGCATATCAATTTTCAGACCATTCTCATGATCATCATCATAATTGTACTAATCGTTACTCCGAATTCACACAAAACCATTCAAAAATCATATTTAGTCTGAGCCTGTTGCATAAAACTTACCATTGATGGTGACTACCATGGAAACCTTAATTTTGATTGGCTGTTGAGCCGTGTTACAATGGTAGTTGCCATTGATGGCAAAGTTACCATCAATGGTAAGTTTTATGCAACGGGCCCGGGGTGCTTTATACAAATTAAGAAAATAACCAAATAGAAAATCAAAAATCATCAAAAATCTAATTTGGAATTTCTCAATTTTTTCTTCATTTTCCGAAAGAGCATCAAAAATAACGTCCAAATGTCAAAAACCAATTGAACATGTTAAGTACTGGCAGAGATATGACCATCTCATTACATAGATTTCCTATAGGAACTCAATGTTATATTGCTCTGGCTCGTAAGGAAAACGAAGAAAACATTGAGAAATTCCAAAAATAGATTTTGATGATGTCACAGCTTTGGTACTCTATTTGGAACTAAATCAGCTCCACATTTATTTCTTACCATCTCTCCCTGCAACTCCTGATAGACTTCAAATGTTTCCAGATCATGGATGTAAACTTTACCGACTAGCCCTCCTGCCCTGGGCGCCCCTGAAGCACTTTGTTGGGTTGTTTCTGACAGGAAATAACCCACGGACGTCGAGTAGCCTGGAAGTAAATGGTTACATTTATTGGATAGATCATAACTCAGATAAACGCTGACTAGGCTTTCCTGGGTAAACAAATTACTAATCATGAATAGTACTATTATTGTTGTCGTTGTTGCTGTTGTTATTATTACTATTATCATTACAATATTACTATTGTTATTATCATTATTATTATCATTGTTATTATTATCCTCATCATCAGCATCATTATCATCATCATCATCATCATGATCATCATCATCATCATCCTCATCATCATCATCATCCTCCTCATTATCATCCTCATCGTCATCATCATCATCATCATCATCGTCATCATCATTATCCTCATCGTCATCATCATCATCATCATCCTCATCATCATCATTATCATCATCATCATCTTCATCATCATCATCATCATCATCATCATCATCATCGTCATCATCATTATCCTCATCGTCATCATCATCATCATCACCATCATCATCCTCATCATCATCATCATTATCATCTTCATCATCATCATCATCATCATCATCATCATCATCATCATCATCCTCATCATCATCATCATCATCCTCATCATCATCATCCTCATCATCATCATCATCTTCTTCATATCTTACCAACGTATTGATAGAAGCCGTCATATGAATAGTCGGCATTCAAGGTACTTAGGTTACCGGCTATCATGTTTGCACCATCGCCAGTTGCCTTGAAAGTTGTACCTGCATAAAGTAAAAATAAATATTTAATCAAAAGCCTGGGTTTTGCCTCTACATGATCTACAGTTGAGCTGCTATAGTTAGCACTATGTCCTGCATAAATTGTATAAACCATTTCATTTATTATCATATAAACATGAAGATTGTCAAACAAAAAATATACATTTTGACACAGTCTTTTTGCTGCATATTTAGATTACAGTCTTGCTAAATAATTCCAGTTTATCAAAGAAAATACAAAACAAGAGGTTACACACTCAAACACATTTATTCTATTTTCTGGTTGCTTGTATATCCTTAATTCATTTCGTTCATTTAATATCATATACAATTTTAGCCAAACGCTCTGTCCCTGATACAAAATGTAGTGCAGACTGACTTCCAGGGCCTATACTCCTATTTAACCTCATCTATATAGTACATCTTTCTGATAGGCTTAATAGCCCTTTGAAAATTAATATAAAGAGAAGAAGAAGAAGAAGAAGAAGAAGAAGAAGAAGAAGAAGAAGAAGAAGAAGGAGAAGAAGGAGGGGAAAAAGAAGAAGATGACGATAATGATGAGGTGATGGATGGATGATTGAGAGAAGAGCAACAGGAAAGGGTGAAAAGGAGGGAGGAACAGGTGGGGAAGGGAAAAGAACAGAAGTGGCAGGGGAAGAAGTTTGAAGAGAAAAGTAAAAAGATGTAGAAGAGAACAATGAAAAGCAGAAGAAAAAGATGATGATGAAGAAGAAGATGAAGTAGAAGAAGAACAACAACGATTAGAACAACAAGAACTAGAACAACAAGAACAAGAACAACAAGAACAAAAACTCTGGCCATACTTGGACCAATGACCTACCCGTCCAGTCGTAGGATCCCGGGGCACCTGCCACTAAAGTCTGGTCACCGTCCGTCTCAACGGTGTAGGTTGCACTGGCACCAAACTGACACCATCCCTGCCATCGTGTCGTCTCATTCTCAACAATTCCATCTCTCCAAGCGTCATCTGGTTAAAGATAAGATGAATTAATCATTGCTTAGATTGTACAGTGCGTCCCAGAAAGAACGAAACCGAGAATTATCAACGTTTTATCATAATTTAGTCACATTTATAATTAATAAATGACACATATTTGGAAAGTTTAGCTCCTCTTCTTTCATGGGATGCAACTCACATGATGCATATTTCATGCATGAGTGATTAAAATGAATTTGAAGAGAGGAAACAAAAAAGTCATTTGGCAGTCGGTATCTGAATTTCAAAGAGAAAATCACATTTCTAGAAAGTTGAGTTTCTGCCCTTTTATATGACACCTCAATCAGGAAAAATGAGCAAGGAATGACAAAGTTCTGTTTGTTTAAAGTAGAGCTTTCATTTCCATAATTTTACCAAACGCATTCGTTTTCACTGGCTGCCTGCCGTACCAACAAGCAGAATTGACTTAACTCCGTTTCGTTGACAATAAGCCATGCATCAAGTCTTTCGTCATCGGCTGATTGTCAACAAAACGGAGTTAAGTCTTTTGTTAATTCCGTCTGTTGCCACGGCAGGCAGCCATTGGAAACGAATTCGATTTCATACACTAAATGAATTTTTCACTCCAACCCTGACCAAAATACTACCTAACCTAACCTTGACCCTTAAATTGTAACCTAAACCTAACCCTATCATTTTTATGAAAATAATCCTGTAGCATGCGTTGGATCAGCATTCTTCATTTGGACATCTATTTTCACTTTATACTTCAATATTGTCAAATTTAAGTTCTCTGTATTTCTTATCAGACATAATAATCCTCCCCACAAACACATACTTGTAAGACATTCAAATGAAGAATAAAGAGCTTCCTTATGGCAGGGAGATATTTAAGTCACATCTCTCTGTTTATAGGGGGAAATAACTTCATAGTAATGCCCGCATCAGAGCTAAATTCTGTGTACCTGGTGGAAACTTCCTTGTTGCATTATCTATAATCTGCTTTATGAGTTTCATGGACAATTGTTGGCCCTAGATAAGTGAGCATTAATGTTGTAATCCTGTGTTTTGTCACTAGTCTAATCCATCCGGCTTTAATCAGTCTAGCGTTAAGACCTCATAAGCACGGGGAGAGAATTTTGACAGCAGAGTGTCAAACCATATTGCCAACAAACTTTGCATTTCCTTTTCAAGCTCTAATAACTACTTACAAGTAACATTAGTTAGAAATTATAATTATATTGTAATGGGAAAATAAAAAGGTTTTCAGAATTTTGAAGAAAAAAATTAAACAAAAGTATGTTGACGAACTTTACCAAATATTTTTGGAAATTAAACAAGAATTTCTACAGTTCTACGGGAAAATCACCACCAATATTTTGAAAGGGGGATGCCCCTGTTTCATGTCGTTGTCTGATTAAATCGACATGTAAATCGGGTTACTCTTAGGCTACAATCGGGTAGGACAATAAAGATGATATTTTCCACACATATTGTAGATCGTCTGTGTCTGGTTTTAATTGTCGTATAATTCTACCAAGAGGTGGTGCTATACCTCTTACAGCCCCCTCCCTCTTCAGTGCCAGTGCTTAATTGCCAGGCCTTCTCAAAAGGCCTGTTTTCATCAGCTCGAGATTGCCAAATATCCCGCTATTTCAATTATCCCGATCGAAAATTATCCAGTTAGTTTGCGTCTTCATCAGCCCGAAGTTGCAATTAACAGGATATTTGGTCGGGATAATCATCCCAAGATAACTTGGGATAGTTTGCAAAATATCCTGCAATTTGTCCGGTGCGTCTTCACCAGCCCGAAGACTCGCACTATGAGCGAAAGCAGAGCAAAATATCTCGAGCTAATTTCTGAAGATCGAGTTTCAAGTTTTGAGGTCGAATCTCGAGCTGATGAAGACGCGATTTGTAACTTCAGGATTATTTCCCAAATCAGAAATAGCGGGGTATTTGGCTATCTCGAGCTTATGAGGACACCCCTAAAGACTTACGCTGTGCACAAGGGTTAAACCTAGTCGTTGTTCCCTCAAGCATTGCATCCAGACTATAGCAAAGGCCCTGGAAGTAGCGATCTGTTTTATAGTCAGACAGGTTGGCGTTGGGTTCGTTGATCGCAAAGTCATTCCCGAAACGATGTGCACACACCTGAATGAGAAATCATTGCGATACGAATATCATCAATTTGTCTAAAGTCTACTTTGTCTACTTCAGGCAATTATGAAGGGTTGAATCTACTTGAGGAATAGCACATGTACAAATGACTCAGAATATCCACATAATTTAATATGGAGAAGTCCCACTTTATGCATTTTAGAATAGTCACTGCCAAAGTGTTGGAGGTGCTTCAACATGAATACCTTTGTTTGCCCTCTTGAAAAGAATACTTCCACCTGTGTATCATGGACTCTGATACATGATAGTTTCAATTACATATCTATCATGAAAACATATCCAGTATTCGTATCAATGGGTTTCACAGTTGTGAACAAATGACTTTTATCTACCGGTGTGATGACAGAATCTCTAAAGTGGCCTCCCTCACGATGCCACATGGCAAAAGTACTAGTCATGTCAGAAAGATAAAATATATGGACGGTACATTTTGCTATGAAGATTTACATATGACTGTTTCAATGAGCCCATCCTTAGACCTTAAATCAAGAACATATTGCATTAATTAATGAAAGAATTACTTTCAAAGCATTTCAGAATCAAAAGTAAATCATTTGTGTTGTCATTAAAATCATATAATTTCTAATATACGAGGTATAAAAGAAGAGAGGTTTACCGTGACTTCTCCGACTAATTGCTGATTTGATTGTCTAGTGAGAGACGCACCCATCCAACCGTTGTCTGGGTAATCTACAATTCCTTGTTCGAGTAGAGAAGATGCAGCTAGTAATGGAAGAGATCAAAGAACCATCAAAAGATCTAGGTTTATGGTAGTCCAAAGGCGGTTTATGGTAGTTTTAAAGGCAGTTAATGGTAGTCTAAAGGCTGTTGGTGTTAGTTAAAAGGCGGTTTATAGTAGTTTAAAGGTGGTTTATAGTAGTTTAAAGGTGGTTTATAGTAGTTTAAAGGTGGTTTATGATAGTTTAAAGGCATTTTATGGAAGTTTAAAGGCATTTTATGGAAGTTTAAAGGCATTTTATGGAAGTTTAAAGGCTGTTTATGGTAGTTCAAAGGCTGTTATGGTAGTAGTAGTTTAGAGGTTTGAAAAAAAAATTGAAATGAGCATTCAGGTGTTAAATTTTGACTTATAATAATAATAATAATAATAGTGGGTTCTTGTATAGTGCTCATGTCAGTCAGATTTGATCCTCCTGGCGCTCCCGATTGTTACCCTGGCTTTAGCACGGCCGCAATACGGCGCTCTAGCATGCTTTTTAAATGTTCATTTGGCATAAAATAAGATTAAACAAGAAACTGTTACACAAAGAAGAAGAAAAATGTAGTAAATCTTTAAAAATCCAAACACATAGTTCATTGTTCATGCACAATTCTCTTGGGTTGGATTTGCAGCCCAGAGCATGGAAATAAGAAGAAATCAGTCTACTTTTTGCCACCAGTACAACAATAAGTTAAGAGCAAATTGTGTTGGAAAAAAAATGTTCAGCCCTTACATCACAGAGACATTATTGATTCAGCCAAATTGAAGAGCCCCCTACCTAAAGTGATGCAACTTTCAAAAATCAAAACATGCCAATTTCGTTCAAACTTTCACCAGTCTACTTTTTTGATTTGTCTGTTTCCTTTAGAGTAGTTTTCTATCAAGGTTGGATTCGTTTATAATTTTTTTATAAAGGGGATCCAGTTGCAATATTTTGAGGAGCACATAAGTCATTTTTCTCAAAAGTTAGCCCAATTACATTCCTTTTGATGTGAGAGGTAGATCAGGATGGGTGGTATGGGTATAGGGTTGGCAAAAGAGTCCAGCTACTGCACGAGGGGACATGGGCATCTGGAGGGAGAGAGGGGGCACAGAACTCAGAAAATGATTTGCAAATTTACAAGGCCATTTACATTTATTATCTTCCTTTTTTAAAATCTTCTCCCTTTCCTATTCTCTTTAACCATCTTCTTCATTTTCCTTCATTCTTTTGGGGGCACATCCCCCAACCCCCTCCTTATGTGCCCCTCAAACTACGTCACTGTGTTAAAAGGGAAGTGAACCCTGATATTTTAGAGGGTGCAGGGTGAAAATTCATAGCTTTCGTATATTTAATCAGTTTTTGCTCAGATTTTCACTGCTTCTATTAAAACCAATTTAATATCAGGGTGGACCTCCCCTTTAAACATTTTAAGGGGTGCAGATGAAACATGGCAGGGTTATGAGGTATACACAAAGACTTACTGGTCCCCCTTGGATCTTCGAGACTAACAGGTGTACACTCTGTCAGGTCAGTATTGGAGTTACACTGCCAGAGCGCCCCAGGATTCTCCGCAGTTGGTTGATACTCCGATGTACTACCTCGCGGTGCTCCTACTAAAACCCTGCATGGAAAAAAGACACAAAAAACAGAGAGAATGTTGTAAAGATGATTTTGATATTTTTAATTATCAAGACTGCTTTATAGAAAGGAGGGTGTTCAGTGGCAAATCCAGGATTCTCTGGTGGAAGAGGAACAAGTCAGAAATTTGCTGTTCATTGCTTTGTTCTCCCCCCCCCCCCCCTTTTTTTATTTTGTTTTGGCAAGGGGGCGTGTGCCCCCTTCCCCACTCATGCCACTAACTCTACATAGTACATTTTATAGCTCCCAGGAAAAAAAATATTTTAAAAATTTCGGGGGCAACTTTTCAAGCTTGCTTGCATGAAAAAAACACTCTTCAATTTTTTTTGCTTTGAAATCTATCCATTTTTTTTTATTTTTTTATTTTTTTTTTGGGGGGGGGGCTCTTTTATGACTTTCGGTGGCTCTTTTTTGGCATATTCGGGGGCAAATTCGCCCGAGCCCCCGTGTATTTTTTCCCTAATACCACCAAGAGACCTACAGCTTTATAGGTCCAATAAATGGACTTGGTTATTGAGGATTTCTAAAAATTTGCTCATTCATTTTGCCAAAGATATAGGGAGAGGGTTGCAATTGGGTCTTGAGGTTTGGGTAAGGAATACCATTTGGGATAGTTGAAGGTTGAAATAAGAAATTTGGTCAATGTAGAATATTGACTGCAGAGCAAAATGTCGCGTTCGAACAAGCCATCTCCAAAGTTGGTTTAGAACACAATTTCCTATTCAAAGTTTGTTGCTCTTTCCACTTTTTAATATATCTTTACAAAAATATGTCTACTTTTTATTGATTTTTTTTAATTTCCTCATTAAAGCTCAAACTGATGAATTTCGTGCTGATTGTCTTCAAAATCACTACTCCCAATGAAAAATATATATATTTTCAATTATTCATAAAAACCATACAGCCCATCGCATACCCTCTTTTACGATTCATGAAATAACTCTGACTCGGTTTCGATTGGTTGGTTAGTGAGAAACAGGGAGGGGAGAGGGGAGAGGGGGACGGGGGACAGAGGAGAGAGGAGAGAGGGGGAGAGGGAGAGAGAGGGGAGAGGAGAGAGGGAGAGAGGGAGAGAGAGGGGAGAGGAGAGAGGAGAGAGGGAGAGAGAGGGGAGAGGGGAGAGGAGAGAGGGATGGAGAGGGGAGAGGAGAGAGGAGAGAGAGGAGAGAGGAGAGAGGGAGAGAGGGGAGAGAGGAGAGAGGGAGAGAGGGGAGAGAGTAGAGAGGGGAGAGGGGAGAGAGGGGAGAGGGGAGAGAGGGGAGAGAAGGGTAGGTGAGAGAAGAGAGAAGGGACATCAGAGAGAGAGTATTGGTGTGAAAATGGACAGAGTCCCTTTCCTGTCTTCATCAGCATTGCCAAATATCCCGCTAATTAAACTATCCCGATCGCAAATTATCGAGCTAATTGGCATCCTCATCAGCCCGCAGTTGCAATTAGCGGGATATTTGGTCGAGATAATCATCCAAAGATAACTTGGGCAAGTTTGCAGAATATCCCGCTATTTGTCCGGTGCGTCCTCACCAGCCCGAGGCCTCTCACTATGCGAGAACGCTGGGCAAAATATCTTGTGCTTATTTCTCGAGCTCTTGTTTCGAGTTTCGAGGTCGAGTCTCGAGCTGATGAAAATGCGATTTGTAACTTTGGGCTTCTTTCCAAAATCAAAAATAGCGGGCTGTTTTGGCAATCTCGAGCTAATGAGGACATACCTTAGAGTCTGAAGGAAAAACCGAAGTAGTGAGAAAAGAGAAGGAAGGAAAGAGAGAGTGACAAAAGAGATAGAGAGTGGGTAAAAGACAACCTGGTAAAAGAGAGGCAAGAAATAGACAGATGAAGAGAAATTAACAAACAAAATAATAATGAACAAATGAAAGAAGGGTGGGAGGTGTGAGAGATGAGAAGAGTACCAGGGAAATGAGGAAAGAGAAGGAGAGAGAGAAGAGAAGAAGAAAAAGAAGAAGAAGAAGAAGAAGAAGAGAGAGAGAGGGAAGAGAAGGGAAGAGAAGGGGAGAAAGGGGAGTTTCGTGCCTTTAATATTGACCAAATGAAATATAATTTAAATCTAACGATTTCACCACAGTCGCGAGAATCTGTTTCCGGCAAAATACGACGGATTGTTTTTAATTCATGGTCAAGTTCACAATACAAACACATCATTAGAGAGCTAATCTCTGCCAAATCCTGCCGCGTATAACCCAAAAGTATTTACTTATCTATCTGCTCCCTTCAAAGCGTCCAAACCAACAGAAACATATCAACAATGTCCATGTTTTTCGTAATTATTCTGCACTTATCTTTATATTCACGGTGCCTGTTCTACATGTTGGCCTAAACATGCTAAATGTTAAACCTTGTATATCTTTGATAGGATCAGAGTTGTGTGTGTGTTTCAAATGACGAACGTTTATATTTTATCCAGACATAACAAGAAAGGCCCTAAATGCAATGAAAACCGGGGGGGGGGCTTTGGACTGAGGTTACTCCCCCCCCCCCCCCCCCATGTATTTTCTAATCAGTATTCGTGTAATCGTCACTTTATATACTACAGTGAACAGGTTTTATAATAAGTTTGTATAGGTCTACATTTTGCTCATGAATTTACATTGCCTTCTATAAAGTGTCCAAATGTTATGCTTGTTCATGTAGGCGTACTTCGCTCGCAACAAAATGCAACAGGCGTCAATCCGTTAGCAAAGTATTGTACTCGATGGCATATGCAAAATGTATTATTATTTATACTGCGTGGATGCATATGATCGTCGATACTTTTCTTTAAAACTTGATGGACACATGCAACATGAAAGAGAGACAAGATACAATATACTACATTATGCAATGTTTGGTAAAACATGAGAACAAAATAATGCCGACTTTGACTTTGGGTGCATGCCTTCCCGATGTGTTTCTTCACAGCTCGGATTAAACCGCAAAGTAACCACCAATCACAACACTTTAGGCAGGATATTCGTGTTTTGAATGGCAACAGCAAGCCGTTCCAATAATTCCTAACTTACACGCCAATTTACTGACTTACTGACCTCTATATCTCCAAGCGCACAGAGAAAAAGGACGATTTTAAATGGAAATAATTATAAACCAACGAGTCACAGTGGTGTGCATATAGGAGTAATATTTTACAATGTTTTACAATAAGTTAAATACAAAAAAACACATAGTGGCAATTAGTGCTCAAAATGTAATGCCGCTTAAAGGTAAAGACCAGTTTTGGAAACGCCCCAATTTCAAAAAATGAAATGGAAGCTCTCATTACCAATCATGTGAAAGAATGTGTTTTGACTAATACATGATGATACAAAATTTGCCGGGAAACCGCCTACTAATTCATATATTTGGTAAATTTGTTTCTCTCATGGTCTGTGAGAGATATAGGGTAGTCCCATATACATATTTCTGTGTATAGTGCTTGTAACTTTACGAAGAATGGGCCAAATTTCTTATCATTTTGACGATTCCAGAACCTTGAGGATGCTTAGATGCTAGATGATCAACCCTTTCTGATCGATTCCACAACGTTTCTTTCACAATGCAATCGCATGACCATAACTGGTCTTTATCTTTAATATGGAGATGAAACATGGTTAGGGGTCAGTCATGGGGAGGTGAGGGGTGCACTGATCTTACTAAGTTGAAAAAATGCGAGGAGAAAGGAGCGACCGAACGGGCGACGATTATGACTGTGAGCGTCCCGTCATCTTCTCCCCCTGCTCTCACTTTTTTCTCTCATTTTCTACTTGTTTTTGGTGCTAGCCGATTACCAAGGCAAGTGCCCCCAGTCCCACAACTTCCCCGTGGCTACGCCATTGAGTAAGAGTAAGAGAGCAAGATAACTTCTATCAGATTCATCGAAAGATGGAGTTGTTGGTGTCACAGCCCATCCAAATACAGAATATTCAAAGAGGTGACGCCGAAAAATCATAAATCTGAAGAATTGTTTTCACCTCTTTCAGCAAAATTTAAAGTAATACCCTTGCTTTTTGCGCCCCCTGCTCTACTCGATGCCGATGAATTCGCTTCCCCTCTCTCTTTTTTTATTTTTGGGGGGAGGGGAAGAGGAGGGTCAATCCCTCCTAAACCTAGTGATACTCCTGCAGCTGTGTGGCTACTCATTTTGTGTTTACATCAACAATGAAGCCAGAGGTGGAGCAAGGGTCTTGGTTTTAATAAGGGGTGCGCAAAGCCTTAATATGCTGCGTGGGGGGGGGAGGGGGACACGCCCCTTGTACCCACTTTTGGATCCATCCATCCAGGAGACCATTTCCGAAAACAATACTGCAAACAATGAAAATGAACCCAATGGGAAAAAACTGTAATAATAGCTTGTTTATTCCCCGCGGTGTTATAATCTCCATTTCCATGGGTAGCATGTTGGCATTATCTTCTTTCTACATAACCATGGACGGGAAAAGAACCGGAAGTTGTTCTATCTAGAGACCGGAAGTGTAGTATTAAATGGTCATAATGTCATGGGGAAGCGCAACCGTTTGGGAGACACGATAAGAGAGATGGTAATGGTGGAGTTATTGGAATACAATCATAAATCATAGGATTTTTATTTTGGCGGACTAATTTATGAATTGAGTAGGGCATGCTACCGCCATTTTGAATGAATGTGTGATTTAAGTGATAACGTATATTTGGGGGCTGGGACACAGACGCTGCCAGACAAAAAAGTGAGCCTAAATTAATTAGGCCTCTTAGGTACATACATGATGAAATTATTTCCACGGTTCTGAAAACGTGCTTCTTCAATTAAAACCTTTAACAAATTATTGGCGACTAATTAGCATCTTGGGCCTATGTCGAAAATTTACTCTGTGTGCGTTACCGAATTCGAATTTATAATTTCTTTTGAAATACAGTGCTTTGTTCAGTTTCTTGTAACTGGTTAGTTTCTATATTAAACAACGTTTCTTCGTATCATTACTTATTATTAATATTATCTATTATCTATTATATATTAATATTATCATTCCCGAAGTAAAAAAAAACAAGTAAATGAACAACGTGTTACGGAAAATTATATGACTAACTTGAATCTGAGTTAATAACCACCACGTGTAATCAGGTGATCAATCACTTAAGAATACTATTATTATTATTATCTTACACTAGGGGTACTAAAATACTGCGCTATCAAGATATTCCGTAAACAGCAAGTATCAAAGTCCGTATGTTTGGCATGACAGACAAAGCAAACATACTGATTTGAGTTTCCATTAAACAAATATGAGGGGTTTGCTGTACATATTTCTTCTCTACAAACAATATTCGCCATGGCTGTTTGCAGGTTTGGGATTGTGGTAGACATTCTAACAAAATGTAAGGTGTGTGTGCAATGTTTCTTCTATCCTACCACAGTAACACATTTCGTTTCGTATAACATAACTATGTACTCTATATAGTTGACAGTTATTCACCTTTGATAACTATATCTATTTTAAAAAGGAACAACATGACATGTAATTTTAAGTTATTTAGTTTATCAACAGTACATCAATCATGACGCCTATATATCCTCACCCCATCCATGTAAAATATGTATTTTGCAAACAGCGAGAAATTCCTCTCTCCGTTGTAATAATGTGTCTGAAGACTAAGTCTGATTTTCATTTGAAGAAAAAATGATGTGCGGGCAAGAGGCCCCCTCCTTGTTAAAATGTGCCCCTATGCCCAAGGACGACCCAATATATATTGAATGTCGGCAATTAAACATTCCGAAAGATATCGCCACAGCAACGCATGCAATTATGAAACCTCTATATAGACGTCAGACAGTGTAATGTTGATACGGTATTAATATGAAAAAGAGAAAACTATCACATAACTTGTGTGAGTAACGACATAAAATATGACTCTTAGTCTTACTATCTATCTACAAAAATACGATGTTTATCATGTTATTTTCGGCCCAGGTATATTGTTTCCTTTGTCTGTGATCTATGAACCCAAGCGCACATCCATAATTATGATTATTCAATGACATTTGTCTGGGGTAATCGTGTCGGAATGTACTAGGTACTATATGCACGTGCAAAGGCGATTACTGTAAGTCCAAAAAGTCGTACGGTAGAGCATTAAAGTATTGTTTGTTTGAGTGTGTTTGTTTAGAAATATAGATTCAAATATGAACAGAAACGCAATGGTTGGCCCATTTTCCCATCAATATGTTTTTGTGTCTGTCGATGATCGTCGATTCAATTTATTGCAGTTTGTCTCATGCTCATTTTGTCTAACACTATCCGTGTAGTCTAATAACCATTCAATCATAAATATTAATAATCAACAAATGATTATTAAACCTTATGGAACGTAGACTAAATGGGCATTAGACCGACTGGCGATTTGCCGCGATAGTAATCAGACCAAATGATACGTAGACGAAATGAATATTTGACCATGAGGATAATAGACGGACTGGGTGTATATAGTAGACCATATGGGAATAGACCAATTGGGCAGTAGACGAACTGCCTGTAGACCAAACGGCAATTCACCGTCGATTCATGCCTATCGGGTAAAGGGAGTGGGATGTGGCACTTCGATCAAAACCATTGGGTTTATCTACCAGCCCCTCCCCGCAACCCCTCAAATAAATCTTCGGGATGGGACATCAATGCTCCCAATCAATGCCCTTAGCCCCTGTCTGCGGCTGAGATGAAACTGCTTTAGGGAGAAGAAAAAAATGATGAAAAAAGACTGGAAATATAAATTTATATTGCCAATCCGTGATTTTTTTCAATGGCATGTTCCGAAGAAAATAAAAATCAAGTGCAAAATCATATGTCCTCCAATCAGTGCATAATAGAGCCCATTCTTTGGACCCAACCACCTCGCCAGCCCACAGATGACCTTAAACTGAAAGGTCATCTGCTCAATCTGTTTCCCATCAGGTGCTAAATTGTAATGAGTATTGCAGTGGCATAGCGTGGTTTCAGACATATTGAGGGCCGAGGGGGGGGGGGGGGCTGGTGTGTCATGGGGACGTCATCGGTCTTGGGCTGTAAATCAAATGCGAGAGAATAAGCCAATCGAGAAGGGAGATGGTTGGGAAGGGGTTGCTTTCCCCTCTCTCCCTTACTTTATATCGTTAACTCTCTTTCCTTTTTCCATTTTTTCCACCATCCGATTAATTAAGGGCATGCGTCCTGAGAGCCCCTGCGCCCCTATGTGGCTACGCCACTCACTGCATGCCTCCATACAGATATACTCCAGTCCCCGTGGTTTATAAAACTATTCATACACTTATAATGCTCGATTTCATATTTTATCACATTTCAGTACTTCCTGAAAGTTACAGCCTACAAAACAATGAACCTTTTTCCCTTATTAGTCAGTAATTGTTTTGCTTTTAATTATGCTTATATTATATTGACTTTTCCTGAATTTGACTTGGGGCTACGGATATTTATCCCGCTACGCCGCTATCTTGAAGCAAAACAATGAAACGTTTAAACATCATAAATATAAATGAATTGCATTCTCTGAAATTAGTTGTTTATTAAGCTTTGTAAATGTTTACAATTGTCAAAATTACTCAGACATTCTATGTCTATGACTAAGTTAACAAACAGTCATGATAAGTTTCCATTGTTTTCTGCCCGAATTACCAAGCCAAAATAGAATACTATTTTCGATCTATTGTGTTTCACTATTGTGTATAGCTTTATCGTTGATCTGCAAACCGCAGTTGAAAAAATACCAGCGGGGAAGGCCGTTTCATTCACGAAATTGTGCATTTCAATGACCATCGACTTGTCTTTGCGGGGTATCTACAACATAAAAATCATCATGGTTTCAAAATATTGTAAACCTAAATGGTCAGTAGCGTTACTACAAGGACATGGGCCATGTACCTCCTCCCCCCCCCCCCCCCCCCCCCCCCCCCCCCCCCCCCTCCCCCTCCCCCTCCCCCCCCCCCCCCCCCAATCGAGTGGTAAAAAAAAGTAAAGAGAGAGAAAAGGAGAGAAAGGAGAGAATGGGAAATGACGAGAAAGCAAATCTTGCATTATTGTGTAGCCTTATAAATTCGCATTTCATTTTCCGGGTATGACCGGTGCGCCCCCCCCCCCCCCCCTCCTACCGCTCTATCGTTCCACTGCCCCCCCCCCCCCATCGAAGGGCGGACTCATGCTACGCCACAATGTATCACTTTATAGTGTAGAATTATATAGGCATAGATCAGTATCCTTTCTGTTGATACTTAGGTTTGCTCTCATTACAATTTACATTGTAGTAATTATCACCTCTTATTATGAGCAGAGAGTACATTAATAACATCATCCCATCTTTCTATTCGGCTAATTACAATGGGAGTTATAAGTATTGAAAGTTAGATTAACCATTGATGCCATTGTCAACTGAAACATGTTGCATTCACTCAATCGATTCACACTTCCGCATACATGTATAATGAAGGATATCAAGCATTTACAATAACAGAATTATGTTATTGTCAACAGCAATTACAAAACACATCCTAATAAATAAAAATGAAATTGGAATTTTCCGTTGCATACGAATTCCTGCAGAATAGGGGAGAGTGTGGGTGGGACGGGTGTGGGATTTAGGAGGACATTACTATTTCCTATGGCCAAATAATGTACCTAGTCAGACTCTTGAAAGCGAAGTGCAAGGCTAGAAAGAAATCGTATTCACATCGTGAATAATAATATTATAAACACACCAGGTATGAATGCAGAACCGGACGAATACTTCTTAAAAGGTTCGAATTTCACTTTCGGAAGGGAAAATACCTTATTTTCATGAAGCAGTTAAACCCTTTGAGTTAAACATCAGGCGATGCGTGTTATAGTTATTCTGATTTCCCGCGAGGGCATTTCACTCATAAAGCCCATTCATGCACTTTTATTTCCTTATCGTACCACTTGAATTTGAAGGCCGAAGGGGTACTTCAGAACAATAGATGTAGCAGGACACAGGTGGTAGTGGGCTCATCATAGTGAACATTATATTTAAATCCGTCAGCAAAATAATTGGCCTAGAGGGGAAAGATTTCTTTTTCTTTTTCGTCTTCAAAGACATTATTAACTTTGTCTATTTTTAACTGTAACCGCTTGAAAGAACTTCATACGAAATTGCCAATTTGTAATTGAAAACAGTGATTTATGACACAAAACCACGCAGACGCTAGCAATTTGATTTTTTTTAATAATTGTTATAATAACCACGTTTGCGGTAATGTAATAGAAGTGGGCTGAAAATGTGTGATGATTTCTACCTGTTCATGTACATTGGGTGTAATTTGTAATATCTAGTGATATTTGTAATATATAGTGTCATTTGTAATATAGTGTCATTTGTAAAATAATGAAATTTGTGATATAGTTTATGTAATTTGTAATATTTGTTTTCATTTGTAGGACACCAAAACTCGAATAATAAGGACAAAAAATGTAGTCCTAAAGTAAAGGGTCCCATTTCCAAGTATTTAGTCCAGTAAAAATGGGTTTTTGTTTTCTGATCATTATTGACGTGAATGTGAATCATTAATACTCAAACGCTTTCCATTATCATTTCTTTAAATAATTACTAACTTGGTATATCATTAGCATACAGTGATTGGAAGACATCCAAATCGTTGTCAGAATACACTTTTAAAAGTGTTAAAGACCGTCAATACTATTGGGCCAGAAGGGATTAGACCACACAGCGAGGTCACTGACATGTGGCTATCTCATTAACTCAGCTCTCAACATAAGAAAAAGAGGATCACGGGGGACCAACAGGCACCGATTGGGGAAGTTTTCTATAAAGAGGGAGCATGTAGCTACAAGTAGGACAGTGGGGCTTTAAAACAATATTAAACATTGCTAGGTAATCATTAAAAAAATATATATGGAACTCATTGTATACCATACAAGGAAGGAGTAGCGTCATATTACACGGACAATAGGCCTACTTCAATATTCAGGTGCTGTGTAGTGTGTACATACTAGAATGGGGATAGGTTTTATGCCAAGTTCATTCATTACACCGAGATTGAGTTTCGACGACACCCGCATTTTTTAAAGGACAGTTTCGAAACGGTGAATGAATAGGATGGGCCTACATACATGGCCAAAGTAAAATCGATTCCTAGTTTCTCGTCCAAGATTAATAATTTTTTTAAGGAAAGGGTTTCTTGTAAATTACCTGCTATTTGATATTCATCATGTACATGTACATGAAAATATTGTTGGGCCAAGTTTAATCACAAATTATCTCAATGTAATTTCGATAGTACGATATATGCCTTAAAAGATGAAGAGGCTCAAGGAATGTGAAATTGCATCATATTAATGATTTGTTTCAACTTATTGTCTATTAGACATGTTAGATGTCATCATATCCTTATAAGTTTTTCTTTCAGAACAGGCGGGCGACACAAGGATTGTTGGACGAGAAACTAGGAATTAAATCAAATTGGCCTAAGGTATATAATAATTTATAACAGACAAAAGATCGAAACTGCATGTGAAGGGCTAGACGGGAAATAATGACCGTCCTTGGGTGATTAGTTGCTTAAATCTGTCATAATCACTGCCATGAATGAAGTTTAATGAACTTGGTGTTTCAGTTCCGTTAATGGCGGTAAATAACATGCCCGCAAAATCAGGAGAGATTTATTCAGTATTTACAGTGATGTTCAAGACTATAGACGTTTGATGCATACATGTGACGATTTTGGTAGAAAGCGTGATGCTGCTGAGCTGAGTATAAATTAGCAAAGAGAGACAGACAAATCGAGCTAGTATAGTCCCGAGAACGCGCAAAACATGAGCATTCATGAGGTGTAATGAGTAGTGATTTTAATAAGTGAATCTATTTCCAGCACGTTTCTTGTTAGTTTGCTTATATTTTGCTGATCCAGACAACCGACCTGCATGATACCTTAATAATTCAGATTTATTCTAAGCCAGTTTGTATAAAAAGTTGAATTTGACCACAAGCACTCAACTTTAACAGTTGTAATATTTCGAACATAATCGCAAATACTTTTATACATGATTGTATACAGTGACATATCATTTTACACAGGCCTGCCAAGTTTAGTATGAAAATAAGATATGCCGGGAGAATAATGTAACAATGTCCTGGACCTGGACTGGGCATATTTACAAGCAGGAAGGAATACAGGGTCCTGGTCTTACCATAAGACCATACCAGGAGTTCCGACCAAGACCGTGGGGCTGGAAAGAGAGAGGTCGGACTAAATAAAGACCAATCTGGTCTAGCCTATAGGACCAATCCTGAAGATACAAGGTCCTGGTCGTAAGACGACGCCATTGCAGGAGTTCCGACCACAACTGTGGAAGTGGTAAGGCGAGAGGACTGAAAACAAGCAAATAAAAACATGTTTTGCCCATCACCATGGAAACCACATCCTATACCCAGGCGATATCAACCCTAAGTGAAATATGTATTGGTTTTCATTGATGTTATTACTGGCAATCGGGCTCGACGATTTCTCTGTCTTTTATCAATTAATTTCTTTTTTCTTTCTATATATTTCCTTCATTTTTCTTCCCCTTTCCTAGTCTTCTCCTTCCATCTATTTTTACTTTTATTTATATTTTGTTCCTACCATCTTTCCACATTTCTATTTCCTCAACCAGGGGGGGGGGGGGGCGTTTCACAAAACTTATCAGTGACAAATGACAGTTTTTGTTATGCTACTGAAATCCTTGCTTCTGATTGGTTATCAGCAGATTTGTCACTGATATTTGTCATTGGCCATTAAAAAAATGCTTTGTGAAACGGACCCCATGTTAATACCATCATCCCGAAATTCGAAATCGTTACCATCCTAAATTCCTGAGTAATATTACTACCATGGGTGTTCATATTTGAGCAATAATTAGCCCTCCGGTGAAATTGTGCCCGGGCAAATATACATGTTTAGCCTCCCCGTCCGCTTCCTTTTTGGGGGCCGCCTCCTATTTATTTGTTTTGAATTTTTTTGAATTTTTTAAACTTTTTTAAAGAAAAAAAACACTGCTAAAATGGATCTATTTCTGATTTTTTTTTTTTTTTTTTTTTTTTTTAATGTCGGCGACCATCTTGAAAAATAGCCCGACTGTCAGGGAAAATGTGCCGAGCGGCCATCTTGAAGGAAAAAAAAGGGCCTCCTCCTTCCTATTTTTCGAAAAAACAGGACGCTAAACATGTTTTTTTTTTTTTATTTGGCCTTATATCCGTGTACTTTTCGTTCTCCTTTCTTTATATTCCCCCTCTCTCTCCCCCTCTCTCTCTCTCTCTCTCTCGCTCCCTTTACTTCTTATCATTCTCTTTCTTATTAGCCCTTTCTCATGTCTTTTTCTCTGTCCCTCCTCTTTTTTCTCTCTCTCTCTCTCTCTCTCTATCCTTTTCAGCCACCCGCAACATAATACGACCAATGTTTGTACACGTGGGTTCAACAGAGGAGAACGAAATAATGAAATCAACTTTCTTCTGAAGAATAATTCATTGATGTTGCTGTTCCCAGATGAAACTTCGTACTAAAGAGGGTGACTTTGTTTACGAACAAATAGTATACGAAATGAAAGAAACAAATAGTACATTTGCACTTATGACGGAATCTGGTTGTTTGTTTCATTTTTCTAAATTTTACTCGAAACGACAATCAAATGGGCAGCTATTGAATATTAGGCGAGGAAAGGTACTGTCAATCTA
This sequence comes from Strongylocentrotus purpuratus, assembly GCF_000002235.5. Classification (NCBI taxonomy): domain Eukaryota; kingdom Metazoa; phylum Echinodermata; class Echinoidea; order Camarodonta; family Strongylocentrotidae; genus Strongylocentrotus; species Strongylocentrotus purpuratus. The sequence goes on from NW_022145604.1 coordinate 25,151,338, forward strand.
TTGACCATTGCACTTTTTTGTGAATTACTTCTAGATGTTAATAACCGCTTTTGCAAACACGTTTTACGATTTATAAAAAAGGAGAATGGAGGAAGCTTCGTTTCGCCTTCAGGCGAGTGAGGAAATATATTCTTTTCTTCGATTTCCTTCAGGGGTAAAGGCTCATACGTCTTGTGACGTTGACAAAAATGAATTTATAGAATATTGTCAATAAAATATTTTTCGTTTCTTGAATTTGTGTTACTACTATTGACAACCAATTATGATAACAGTGTTGTCAAATTTAGAAAAAGTTCGAACCTAGAGAACATTTGTTCTGTAGAAAAATTTCAGGTGATTTCTCAAGAACAGAAAATATCCAGAGCATGATGGTGCCGAGTTTTCCCACTTTTTTATCTGATTTTGTTAACCAAACGGATCTACGCCCTTACATGGACCCCATCATCCGGGGGGGGGGGTTCCCTTTGATGGCGACTATATACGGACCAATATATATTTCGTATATTCTCGAATTTAACAACAATTTACCAAATTATGTGAGATGAAATAATCATGGTAATGAATTAATGTATACGATCTGTAGAAATTCTGTAAATATGAATTTAACATGATATTGGTCGACTCAAATATCAGGCAGAAAATAAATGACATTTTTTTTCGTTTCATCTAAGCTCCGTCCAATACTGGGCACATATTATGCCTACGTGATAGCGATATGGTATACATACGTGTACAGTCAAACCTGTCTATAGAAACCGCCCTAGGGAAACACAAAAAGTGTTCTTTGTAGACAGGAGTACTTCTTTCAATTAAAAACCATTTTCTAGGTAAACGAAAAATGTGGTCTTTGTAGACAGGTGGTCACTAAAGCAGGTTTGACTGTATAAGGAAGTCGTTATCGGCAACCCAAGATGGAGAAAGGGAGCGTTGAGTGTGAGCAGGGACCTTCTTACTAGGGACTTTTAGATTCTGCACGACGAGAACGCGGACTGCCCTTTTAAGGCAATGTGACGTCACTGCCAGTGCCTTAAAGGACGTCACATTGCCATAAAGGGCAGTCCACGTTCTCGTCGTGCAGAATCTAAAAGTCCCTAGTAACTCCATGGTGTGAGCAAGGTTTTGATGGACATACAATACAAAAAACACTTCGGTATATTGAATAGAGTCCTTGTTTCGCCTCTAGCCTACATCATTATAATGATTGCACACCGTACTATAGCTTTATTCGTGCTGTTATTCTTGGGACTATGAAATGAAAGTTAAGTGAATTTTGATTGACATGCACATCTAGTAAATGACACGAGAGTCCAATAGGGGGTACGTGTATAATGTTTCTTCAAAACCGTGAAATTGTGGTACAGTGAAGCCTGTATATCACAATCACTGAATGGAGACAATATCATGGCCTTAGTTTGTATCTCTGTAAGCAGGTAGTCTTTACGTGTGCATTATGTGTTGGCTATTTAAAGATAAACTTGAGTTAGAACTGGTAAATATAGAAAATGAATTCTCACAGAGTCCAACGAAACTTACACTGAATGTTCAATATTACAAATAAATGACATATGCCACACATTGTTGGTAGAAAATGCATAGCGGCTGAGTAATGGGCATAGAAAGACACGGAAATCCGGATAAATAATTATAGGCCCTGTCACAGGTTACTATGTGCAAATTGGAGTTGTGGTTTTAGATGGGCCAAGGATGTTTTTGTGCGTTTGTTTTATTTCACCGTTTAAACAACGTTTAAATCTCCTGCAGGATAATTAATCCAGAATAAATCATAGCAATTTTCTCTTAAAATATGATTCCCATACCCAGGGGCGGCGATCCCGGGGGGATGGGGGACAAGTCACCCCATGGGGGACCGTCCTCCCTCCCCCCGGAAAATTTGAAAAATGCCCCTCAAAAATGTATAGCAGATACTGACTAAAGACTGCAACACACTTTTATGCTCTGGTGGGACCTATAGTGAAGCGTTTAGACTACCAAAAATTCAAAAATCTTCTAGATCCTTTTCACGCTGGCATAGACATAAAATGGTAAATGTATAACCAAATTAATGTACGCGTACATGCTAGTACGTAAGAGAGTTTCCATAGCAACGGGTAGAAACGTTTAAAAAACTCCTTTTTTTTAAACTAACAAATATGCCTTAACGTATATCCAATGTTTACAATGGAGATTATGGAACAATGGTCGTCTCAATTCATTAAGCCTTCATCGTTGCCAAAATTCGTCAACAGAATATGATATTGGCAAGTAATATTATTATAATATACCAGGTGGTCTTGTGTTCTATTCTTCCTTCTCGAATAATGTTTGGCAAGGAAGAGAGTGACTGTGGTGATTGTTTGTTTTAATGATATTAACAATATCAATTTCAATTTAGAAACATAATGATGGGATTATTGGCTATGGTTGTGAAAACTAATCCTCGTTGTGACCTACATATTCAATCCTTCCCAGCTCACGTTGCGGCTTGAACATATCCGGTTGGTTTTCCGGATTACGCTCTACAGCGACAAGCGTATGAGAAAATTGAACACAATTGGTATCCGTGGGTGGGAGGGGGGGGGGGGGTAATTAACATGGCATTGTGTAAATCCATAGAAAGAAACAAAATGTATTCATAGAGACACAGAGAAAAGCTTACCATGGTAATAGATCAGGATAGAATGAGAGAACGAAAGAAGACGGAGAGAAATTGAGAAAGAGAGAAAGAAAGGAGGTCGTATGACAGTTCCTGAAAGTAATAGTTAATTGCATGGTAATTACATTGCAAGGAAACCGATATTGAAAAGTTGGCATTAAAGCAGTCATGGATGTTTAATAAATTAATTTACTAATTTGCATATAATTATATAGCTGCTATGCGATCACTCTATCATTGCGATGCATGCATGAGCATTATTAACAATAAAACAGTTTAAACACTTTGGACAAATTATGCATGTCTCTCTAATTTGACTCACAAATTGCTTACGTAACACCGAGGCGGTGTTATTAATCAATTCTCCTCCGAGACGCTCAATTTATTATATGGGATAGGGCTTCTACAATTAATACAGTGATATTTAAACCATTCGAGGTCTGCAGGCATCATTAGATTTACATCGTTACATTTCCAAGGGAAGGTTAAACATGGAACTCATTATGTGGGCATGCTGTTACACATCATGTAACGTACACATTCAACCACTCATCAAGCTTCCTTGTTTCTAGACCGGATTTGAATAGAAAGAGAGGAGGGGTGGGGGTCGTTACAAATTATGTCTGATATCATCGCTAAAATAAAATACAAAATTAAGTTAGCGGAAAATTTCTTATGTATCAGTTCTTAACATAGCTTTCCCTTTCCAAGTATAAGTTCCAAAACGAGTTGAAATCGCAATGTTCTTTGTTTTGTTTTTCTTTGGATAGCATGCTTAAAAATAATTGCCTGGATTTGCAGTTTCTTTATCATTTTCATTTCCAAAAACATAAAGCAGCATCAAAAGGAAAATGCTGAAAAAGAAGTGCGTATACATATGTACACATGTATAGCGCTGTCATCGTGTTAATTCTGCTCTCGAAACCATAGCATAGAGCATGATATTTCATCGCCTTCCTTGTGTACATCATAACCTAAAAACATAATGGATTTTGAACTTTCGATTGATGGGCTATTTGGACGCAACATTACTGCGCAGTCAATTAATTTGGTGTCTTTTCCTCGTACTTTCTTCACAACTTCTCTTGGCTTCTGTCAAAAAAGGGGTTTAAAAAGTCGAGGTTTCGATCCTGCGTCCAATTGCATTCATACTGCATTATAGGTATAGTTAATCCTTCTTCTGTGTATTCAAATCGCCTTTGGAAGTCCACAACTGTTACAATGGCACATCAGTTCAATTATGCTAGGAGAAAGGAGGGATTCCTTTGGTCTATTATCATGGTATGTGGGTATGAAAGGGAAGATACATAATAGAACCTTTTATAATTGAGTGTAACATAGGGTGTTTATTGTGTATAAGAAATGAACAAACAAGAATGGCCGTCCGGCAAATCGGTGTAAACGCCCTCACCTTATATAAGTACACATCTCGGCGTGTGGGCCCTTTCACCTACATGTAGGCAGATTCATAACACTGGGACTTACAAATTTAGTTACATGTACATTAAATGGACACTAGGGTCACACAGGGACGGGGGGAGAATAAAAATAAATAATATTAATAATAATAATAATAATAATAATAAAAACATTTAAAAACTAATAATTACAATCTTATCTATTTAATCCCGGAAAAAAGTATACCACCCTCATTACATTAGATTAAACCTTCCTTTTTTAAGGGGGGGGGGGTGCAAAAACACATACAAAGCGTGTATATACGTTTAAAAGTAGTAGGAAAAACAGATGACTCATAAAGCAAGTTCAAGAAACAATGACCTGTTAACTTATGACGTAGACCAAAAGAATTGATTTACTGAAATTGTTTTTGAACGAAGAAGAAAACATCGAAGTAAGAAATAACCTGTTGCAATCTTGTTCTATTTTCTCTTTTTTTGCTTCATATTTTCGTCTATGTTTCTCACTTTCTCATCATGTATCTAGAATTCCTATTCATTTTCATAAAAGTCTATCTGCATGGATTTTTCTATCCGATCCATGGATGGTATATAAATTCTTTCAAAACAAATTATAAACCTTTCTCTCTTGCAAAATTATTTATCATGCGTGGATCTACTATCTTCATCACTTATGTTCACACATTCTTCAGCTTGGGTCTCTCAAGCATATTTCCTCTTACATCCTTCCTCATATATCTCTCCTTATTTTTGTTCACGTCAGTATTCGTTCTAAAAAAAAAAAATCATTATCCTTGTTAAAACGTCTTGCTGGTAGGCATGTTACCGTTGCCCTATTCTGTCATTTGATACAGACAGTACTACCAGCATGTTATATTGGTATTGATTTTGCGAAGACCTTCGGGGGGAAATACGGATTCCAAGATTACAGATGTTATCAAATAATCGGATTTTAAAATGGAAGAAAACGGGTCTATAATTTCATCTTTTGTGATACAATGGTTGCTGTGTAGAAACTTTGTTTACTAACTTACTATACACGCTTTGTCCATTCATATTCCACAAAATTCCACAAAAATGAAAAAATAACAGATACTTGAAAAGATTTGAAAATGTCAGAAACTATATTAAAGAATCAAATCACGCGCGTTCATAAAAAAAGAGTTTTTTTTTTAAAGTCAACATATTGTAGTTGTCTACTCACTCTACTGAACAGCCTTTTTGTGTGTAACCCTTGTTTTTGTTTAAAAAGGAAATCTTCAAAGAGAGAGAGAGAGATATATATATATAGAGAGAGAGAGAGAGAGAGAGAAAGGGGGAGTTTCACGTTCTCTCTCTCTCTCTCTCTCTCTCTATCTTCCTCTCCTCTCTCTAACTCATACTCTAACCACTACCAGTTCATGTTTTGGTTGGGACTTTTGAACGTGGCTATTCAGGAAGTTTAGAATAGATTCATATACAACCAAACTTTTTTTTTTGGGGGGGGGGTCTTTTTATCTTCACCTTCAAAATATTACATAAATTTTACGTGTTGCCTGTTACATTTGATAAAGGCTTTAGATCGTTTAAAGTTTAAACCTTTAAATGTTTAAGAATAAATACAGCCGCATCACATGAAGGCTAAAACGCTCAAGTTACCATTAAATGGTAACTTGAGCGTTTTATCCTTCACATTTTGTTGCACGTGAGTTTCAACTCATCCTGGTTCGCTGGTTTTACATGTATACTGGTATTATGTGGCTCTATACTGGTAAAATATTTGTGAGTATACTGGGTCCCGTTTTATAAAGAAATAAAGATGGATCAATCTGAATTAATCGCAAGTCCTCCAATCAATCACAAGTTTGCAGTCTCCTATCTCTTATCTACATAATTATAGTGGGGATAATATCGATCGCAAATAAGCTGCGATTATTAGCAACTGTTTACAAGACGGGCCCCTGATGTGGTATCTTTTAACATTATTTTGTTCATATCCTGCAGTGCCGTCCATGTTTGTTGCTACTTTCGTTGTTGTTCTTTTCGTAATGTCATTTCTAAATTCGTTTACTCATTTCTTTTGAAATATCACACATTCATACCATTGCACAAAAAAACATACTACACACTGTAGGCCATATACAAGCTTTATATGGACTGAGCAATATATATTCTTTATTTCACGCCACGCTGAGCTCTCTCACTTCCTATCTCCATGTCTCATTTATTTCCCAACTTTTTTTTCCTCTCTCTCTCTCTTTAAAGGTAAAGACTAGTATTGGAAACGCCCCAATTTCAAAAAATGAAATGGAAGCTCTCATTACCAATCATGTGAAAGAATATGTTTTGACTAATACATGATGATAAAAAAATTTGCCGTGAAACCGCCTACTAATTCATATATTTGGTAAATTTGTTTCTCTCATGGTCTGTGAGAGATATAGGGTAGTCCCATATACATCTTTCTGTGTATAGTGCTTGTAACTTCACGAAGAATTGGGCCAAATTTCTTATCATTTTGATGATTCCAGAACCTTGCAGATGCTAGATGCTAGATGATCAACCTTTTCTGATCGATTCCACAACGTTTCTTTCACAATGCAATCGCATGACCATAACTGGTCTTTACCTTTAAATCTATTCTTTCACAAAGACTTATGTTTTAAGAGCCTCTTCAGGGATTCCGGTTCATGCCCGCATCATTGAGGGAATATGATAAGTAGGGCAATGACAAATATATATATATATATATACAGTGGCGTACGCAGGATTTTTTCAAGGGGAGGGTTTTCAAATCGGGCCCAAAATTTCGCAACGACTCAGCCAGCCGCTGAATAAGCGGGGTTGGGGGGGGGGGGGGGGGGGGGGGGGGGGGTAAGAGGACACTTTTTGTTTTTTTTGGTCACGAAATTTGAACATTTGACATTTTGTCCAGTTGGGGGGGGGGGGGTAAGGTCACCTTTATAAGGTCACCCATTGGCATTTTTTTTTTTTTTAATAAAAAAAAAAAAAAAATTAAAAGGGGAGGGTTTTCCAAAATAACATACAAAAAACATACACATACAAAAATTCGAGGGGGGGGGGGGGTTTAACCCCAAAACCACCCCCTGCGTACGCGCCTGTCTATATATACAAGTAAAAAAAAAAATAAGAAATGCTTGGACAGAATATGGCCATCATGTAAGAACTGGCAAAACATCCTGACACTATCTAATGGCCTTAAACTTTAATGTGCGCCAAAATTATGTCGTTCAGATTTTACGAGTTTAATAATGTAAAAAGAGCACAAAGACGATGTTTTTCCACTTCAATTCAGCTTATTTCCACGGTTTGAGTACAGCCATTAGCAATAGGACACAAGCTTATGATAAAAACTAGAAAAAAGAAGCATGAACATAAAAATATGCGGATTAAAGCCCCACTGCACTACTTGCGCCATCTATATAGCAAACAATGCCTAAGCGGTAACCATTGGTCCCCGTGGTCCCCTTTTTCTTATGTTAATTGAGAGCTGATTTGATGAGATATCCACCTGTCAGTGACCATGCAGGGAGGTCTAATCCCTCCTGGCCAACCTAGTGCAGACAGGCTTAAGAGTAGTCAACTGACCTGTCACGGGTCAATCCTCTCCAAAACAATAATTGCCAGGCAATGCGATATTGAAACATGTCAGAAATGTGTACAGTTCTTATGCCTCACCTTTGTGTATTTGTCTTGCGTATTGCTGCGTATAGCAGTTTTTACATTTATTCTTATTTCTTGATATCGAATTCTTGATGTCAAGAAATACCATCACTTTACAACAGAAAATCATTTCTTGATAATCAAGAAATAGGAATAAATGTTAAAACGGCTTGCCATATATAAATACGCATCAATACGCAAGCCAAATACGCAAAGGTGTGACTGAGGCATAACCTAAACAAGATCTCAAGGACGTTCAAAACATCAACATTTTGGGGGAATAATTTCAATAGTCTTGTGCGTCACGTATTGGAACGTGAGAACATGACAATGATGCAGATAACATCACCCGAACATGATTTCTATACAAAATGTATAATAGGCAATGAATGTGTATTGAAAATTTGAAATCACCCTTATGCTGATTCCTTCTAAATCATTGCGATCCTGTTCCCAAATATGGTGTAAACCGCAATCAAATCAAATCTAGATGTCCGAGACACTTATATAACTATATTTATTATCAGATAATTGATATTAATTAATCATATCGGTCGGTCTACCTATATACTTTACAGTGTAGGTGTGTCACGTCTATGTTGGGAATGACGTCACTCGCGTCAGTAATGTTAATGTGTTGATACAGACCGAGAGGTGAGCCCTCAGGCAATCGTGGTTATTTTTGCTTCCTCGTGACAGACATGTACGTAGATTTATTAGAGCACAACAAATTGCTGTTGACAAATTTAAAAGAGCTATCAATTCTTGGGTGACGTCGCAAGAGACATCCATACCTTTGTCATGAATTTTACCTATATGATTGTATATTAGACCATTTTATATATATTATATAGCTGAAGTTGAACAGTCTATTACAACTTGATTGTAATGTAAAGACGATAAAATGAGCCCAAGGACCCTAATATAGACTGGAAAGTGGGGAGGGGACACGAGAAATACAAGATGCCATTACGGAAAATTTACGTTGCAAAAATATCGTTTAGGACTTTTTATTTCCCCTTGTAACCGTTTCTTTCTTTGTCATGTCTCATATATATTTCAACTTTTTCCGCTATGGACAGTATATAAAGTACTCATGACCTTTTATATTTATGGTTCACTTGTCAAAACTTGACAAAAAGTTGCTGGTAATATGACCTTAACCACCCCCCCCCCCCACCCCCCCCCCCCCCCCCACCCCCCCCCCCCCCCCCCCCCCCCCCCCCCCTCCGCAAACCTCCTGCTCTGTCAAAATGACGACCCTGCTCAACTTTCTTTGTAGATTGTATGCCTTTATAAATTATGATGGTAGGTCACAGATCTATGGTCACCCACATGGCCACAGAGATGACTGGATCACAGCATAAAAACCACCAAGGTTGGTTGCTGCCATTGTACGGGTGTATGCATGCATGCATGCATTGGAATATTTAGGACCATCAATGGCGGTCATTTTAATCTGGCAAGAATGGCCGTGATTATAGTATCGGATGACAAGCCACAACAATGAGATTTTCATTCTTTGAACTCCAATGTAAAATGACATGTCTATTAGTAACCACAACGACCAGTCATCTTCTTGTACACAACTAGGCCTTCATACCGGTGATTTTGTACTGGTATACACGATCGGATTCAGGGACCACAGCCGGTCAGCCCCCCCCCCACCCACACCTTCTTCTTTAAAATCATTGAGGTATACCTGAACTTGAACCACACGAAAGGAGAGTACAACAAAAATGAAAACTTGACCTTGTTATGAACTTTTCGACCCAATAGGCACCTGTAAAATCTGATTATTATTATTGATAACTTTTTGCCTGACTGTCATATTTTCCATTTGTATAAATTAACAACAAAAAACGGGATATTCTATTTGGGCCCCTGGCGGCCTGGCCCCGTACACAAATCTGAATCCGTCCCCGCCAGTAAAACCGATGATGTCGTTGATCTGTATGACTTGAAAATATCTGTAATTATCAGCCACAAGAATATGATTCTTTAAAGACCCTGTCGGAAATGAAAGACGAAATAGATGAATAATATATCAACGGAAAGCTTATAAGCCATTAATTGCATTACTAACAATTATATGATAGTTAAGTGTTTGTCAGAGGAGTAACAGCTCTCTGAAAACTCGAAATCTAAAGTTTGGTAGATCGGAAACTGCGGCAAATTTAACACTTGTTTACCCGTAATTTGGAGGGGTGCAGAAAATGAGTTTTTCATCGGATATCAGATAGGACTACTGGTTCTGTATGCCTTCCCAAAGACAGTGTCAGTATATCAGAGTGTCGGGATATAGTGGTTCACTCCCTTGACCCTCAATCAAAGGGTGAGGGTTCGAATCCCAGCCTGCACTAACGTATTTGGCAGGACATGAATCCGTAAAAGCCACTCTCTACCCAGGTATAAATGAGTACCGGGCAATCGGTGTGTTGTAATAATAATTGCTGGGCCATAAGGAGAACAGCTTTGAGTTTGATGCTGATGCTGTTACCCTGTGGCTGTGCACAAATATTATTATCATTTTGATAAGCTCATATTCATAAACACTAATTCATCTATAAAACCACAAAGGTTCTGTGGTCATCACCTGAAGATTGTCTCTAGGACTATCAAAAAAAAACTGGTGTGGTTCTGTTTTGAATAGCTTACACGTGTGCGGCATTGCTGCAAACACTTCTCAGCTACTGATAGCCGCTTTTATTTTTAAAAGGGAGAAAAATAAAAGTTTATGTCCTTTCTTTGCGGGTACATTATGGAATACTAAAGTTAGCTATTTGGTATGGGTAATAATAATATTCAGTTCTTGTATAGCGCGTAATAGATGAAGAAATAACATCTCTATGCGCTTCCAAAGAGCTTTTGGAAATTTTGTTATCCTAGCTTTAGCTCCGGCAGCCGTTTCAGCACACAGTGCATTTCAGGGAATAATCCTACCAGGTACCCATTTACCTCACCTGGGTTGAGTGTGGCAAATGTAGATTAATTAGAACCATGGACCTTGTGATCCACGGTCCGGTGAAATATCCACTCTACCACGAGTCCACGACACCTCTACATGTCGGTTACTACATGATTGTTAACGTGTGAACAATGATAAACTATGTTTAACAACATGGTCGAGTGTAGCAAAATAATGTAGTACGTACTGAAGATCGACCGAGCACAGCCATGACATTAGCTGATGACAGCCACAATACAAGCATGAAATCTTTTGTACCTGAATAATGACAGTTATCATGTGATTCAAGTCCGTCTCCCCAAAAAGAGTGAGGCTAGCGATTGTCTATGTACAGGGTATAACATGAAATGACGGCGACCGTGCATTATTATTGTTTTTTAAGGTCAATAGCGACTGTCTCTGTATTACCCACAGAGAGAGTCGAATATGTCGATGATTTTGATCAAAATCAAATTTGTAATACTAACAAAGACAGTTACCAACGAGAGACACAATACATGTAAAGGAAGTGCATAAAACCAAAACTTGTTTCGAGTTTAAAGATAAAGTTTAAAGATAAACTCCAGTTCTGGTAAAAAAAAAAAAATTAATTCTCACAGAATCAAACGAAACTTACACTGAATGTTCAAGATTACAAATAAATGACATGTGCCAAACAATTTTGGAAGAAAATGTATACTGGCTGAGTAATGAGCATAGAAAGACAAGGAAATCAAGGTAGTACTAGCCCCGACACCATGTGTGTTGTCCCATATATAGCTTTCTGTGTACAGTGCTTGTACTTTACCAAGACTCGGTCAAATTTATTATGATTTTGATGACTCCAGAACCTTGCAGTGCACACCAATACTTACATGCTACATGATCAACTGTTTATGATCCTTTCCACACCTTTTCTTTCACAATGCAATCGCATTACCAGTACTAAAGTTTATCTTTAAAATCTGACAAAATCATGGATCAAAATACTGATGTTTGAACAAAAGTGTGTCTAGAGTCAAGCCTAAACAAGGAACTTGGAAGACGCATCCACACTACTAGGCATAATAAAAGTTGTAGTCTACAGCCGGAATTCAGACCTTACGAGTATGAAAAGAGTTTGCACCTGTGAAGTAATCCGTGCCTGATGTAGTAATATAACTAATCTCATAATGTGCTGTTATCGTAAGGTCTGCGGGTGCCTGAAGGAACCACTAGGGGTCCTGCAGATTTGGGTCAAAAAGGGATTCACTTCACCGTGAATATTGTTCGCCTTCATTCTAGCATACCTTGTACAGTGTATGTAATATGTGCTATGTGATAGGGAGAGCTGCTATTTTGCGGTTTTGAACTTGACAACTAGACAACAATATGACAAACCACCATCTCTTTATTCTATTTTTAACTTTGCGAAGTTCGCCCTCCCCAGCTATAACTATTGCTCTTCATGTGGGCCTAGCAATTGTTATTACCCCCAGCTAACCAGGTTCAAATTTACTACACTTCGGTGAAGAGGGATCATTAATGTGTTTCCCAAAACACCTTGTCCATGATAATAAGCGCCGAGCAAGGTTTGAACCATGGGTCTACTACAAATTGAACACTGGACCTCTCATTTCGTATGAGAGTCGAGAGCCAAAGTAGGATCAAACCCTGGACCTCTCATTTCGTATAAGAGTCGAGAGCCAAAGTAGGATCGAACCCTGGACCTCTCCTCTCGTATGAGAGTCGAGAGCCTAGTAGGATCGAACCCTGGACCTCTCCCCTCGTATGAGAGTCGAGAGCCTAGTATGATCGAACCCTGGACCTCTCCCCTCGTATGAGAGTCAAGAGACTAGTATGATCGAACCCTGGACCTCTCCCCTCGTATAAGAGTCAAGAGACTAGTAGGATCGAACCCTTGACCTCTCCCCTCGTATGAGAGTCAAGAGACTAGTAGGATCGAACCCTGGACCTCTCCCCTCGTATGAGAGTCAAGAGACTAGTAGGATCGAACCCTTGACCTCTCCCCTCGTATGAGAGTCAAGAGACTAGTAGGATCGAACCCTGGACCTCTCCCCTCGTATAAGAGTCAAGAGACTAGTAGGATCGAACCCTTGACCTCTCCCCTCGTATGAGAGTCGAGAGCCTAGTAGGATCGAACCTCGGACCTCTCCTCTCGTATAAGAGTCAAGAGCCTAGTAGGATAGAACCCTGGACCTCTCCCCTCGTATGAGAGTCGAAAGCCTAGTAGGATCGAACCCTGGACCTCTCCTCTCGTATGAGAGTCGAGAGCCTAGTAGGATCGAACCCTGGACCTCTCGTATAGGAGTCAAGAGCCTAGTAGGATCGAACACTGGACCTCTCCCCTCGTATGAGAGTCAAGAGCCTAGTAGGATCGAACCCTGGACCTCTCCCCTCGTATGAGAGTCGAGAGCCTAGTACGATCTTACCCTGGATCTCTCCTCTCGTATGAGAGTCGAGAGCCTAGTAGGATCGAACCTGGACCCCTCGTATGAGAGTCGAGAGTCTAGTAGGATCGAACCCTGGACCTCACCTCTCGAATGAGAGCCAAGAGCCAAAGTAGGATCGAACCCTGGACCTCTCCTCTCGTATGAGAGTCAAGAGCCTAGTAGGATCGTATCCTGGACCTCTCCTCTCGTATGAGAGTCAAGAGCCTAGTAGGACCGAACCCTGGACCTCTCCTCTCGTTTGAGAGTCAAGAGCCTAGTAGGATCGAACCCTGGACCTCTCCTCTCGAATGAGAGTCGAGAGCCAAATTAGGAACGAACCCTGTTCCTCTCCTCTCGTATGAGAGTCGAGAGCCTAGTAGGATCGAACTCTGGACCTCTCCTCTCGTATGAGAGTCAAGAGCCTAGTAGGATCGAACCCTGGACCTCTCCTCTCGTATGAGAGTCGAGACTCGAGAGCCTAGTAGGATCGAACCCGGACCTCTCCTCTCGTATGAGAGTCGAGAGCCTAGTAGGATCGAACCTTAGACCTCTCCCCTCGTATAAGAGTCAAGTGCATAGTAGGATCAAACCCTGGACCTCTCCTCTCGTATGAGAGTCGAGAGCCTAGTAGGATCGAACTCTGGACCTTTTCTCTCTTAATGAGAGTCAAGAGCCTAGTAGGATCGAACCCTGGACCTCTCCTCTCGTATGAGAGTCGAGAGCCTAGTAGGATCGAATCTTGGACCTCTCCTCTCGTTTGAGAGTCAAGAGCCTAGTAGGATCGAACCCTGGACCTCTCCTCTCGAATGAGAGTCGAGAGCCAAATTAGGAACGAACCCTGTTCCTCTCCTCTCGTATGAGAGTCGAGAGCCTAGTAGGATCGAATCTTGGACCTCTCCCCTCGTATAAGAGTCAAGAGCCTAGTAGGATCGAACCCTGGACCTATCGTATGAGACTCAAGTGCATAGTAGGATCAAACCCTGGACCTCTCCTCTCGAATTAGAGTCGAGAGCCTAGTAGGATCGAACTCTGGACCTCTCCTCTCGTATGAGAGTCAAGAGCCTAGTAGGATCGAACCCTGGACCTCTCCTCTCGTATGAGAGTCGAGAGCCTAGTAGGATCGAATCTTGGACCTCTCCTCTCGTTTGAGAGTCAAGAGCCTAGTAGGATCGAACCCTGGACCTCTCCTCTCGAATGAGAGTCGAGAGCCAAATTAGGATCGAACCCTGGACCTCTCCTCTCGTATGAGAGTCGAGAGCCTAGTAGGATCGAATCTTGGACCTCTCCCCTCGTATAAGAGTCAAGAGCCTAGTAGGATCGAACCCTGGACCTATCGTATGAGACTCAAGTGCATAGTAGGATCAAACCCTGGACCTCTCGTATAAGCGTCAAGAGCCTAGTAGGATCGAACCCTAAACCTCTCGTATGAGAGTCGAGAGCCTAGTAGGATCGACCTTGGACCTCTCGTACGAGAGTCAAGTCTCAAGAGCCAAGAAGGATGGAACACTGGACCTCTCGTATGGGAATCAAGAGCCCATTTAATACATATAGCTCCACCAATACACCACAGTTCTGTAATGTTGTACTCAGCAGGCACTTCACCAATATATCACATAATAGTAGTATTTGCCATGTGGAGTGAAGAGAGTGAATCCGTGAAAGAGTGAAAGAGTGAAAGTGAAACAAGCGTACTTAAATATTGAGCACCCAATCCAAATCGCTTTGATGAAAAACTTATCATCATGATTCGGTTGTGTTTTCACAGTCCGTAGGCACTTCACCAATACATCACATGTTATTTTCCATGTGGTGTAAACAGAGGGAAATACTGAAAGTGAAACAAGCGTATTGAATCAGTGAGCAGCCAACCTCAATCACTTTGATTAATGCTATTATTTAATGCTAATCATCCTGATTCGGTTGTGTTGTCACAATAGTTAACAAAAAGTTTAAAGTGGCCTGCCGCCACTAGGTATGATTGGCGGTATATACCGTAGGTATAATTGGTAGATATATTAGATTCTGATCGGTGTGCTTTTTGTTTAGATAGTGTTGAATTAATCGCACATTATTTGTTCTGGGAATTCCCTGTAACCCATCAATATATATTACCATTTCAGGAACACACTATAAGTAATGAGATTTTATCGACCATGAATATATTATATCCGAATTTCTGGGGAATTTCTTTCACTTTTATTTTGTTATTTTATACTCAAAATACAATATATCATTCTCTACAAAATGTAAAAATAGTAGATTATCTTTTGAATTATTTAAGAAATAGTTGAAAAATTATTATGACCTTGAACGAGTAATTCATTCGAAAGACAAGTTTGTTTTATTTCTTGAAAAATGGAGAGATGTGTAATTAAATTGAAACGTGTTATAACACTTATTGTGCTATGTATCATTTGTATTACTGTGTATTGTGTACTGATTATTGCCATCACAATTCAAATCAATTATCTTGTATTGTGTACTTATGATATTTTGTTGATTAGCTTTGAGAACTCTGAATAAATTGTATATGGAACAAACAAAAAACAATTGCCGGAAGCATCGACTACAAAATAGGCTTATACCACACTACCACCAGAATGTCACCTTATTGGATGCGTATAGGTGAACTACTACCAGTATAATTCTCAAAGTCTGATTCGCAAATCTCAAAACAGAGACAGAGGATAGATGCCTCTAAATGCATACATTGTGTAAATATCAAGAAAATTACATGGCCTCGTAATCCTCACCCCCCCCCCCCCACCCCCCCCCCCCCCCCCCCCCCCCCCCCCCCCCCCACGACCCCTTTCACCAACCCTGTCGGTCACCTAAACACCCCCGCACTTCCAACTCATTCAAGTTCGTAGCAAGGGAATTCAAATCCATTCTCTCCAATCACCGAATCAGTCACACTATTCTTGTAATAACTCTATTGCTCATGAACATACCAAGGCGTTTTATCATGGGGGTAAAAGGGACCACTTGTCCGAACAATTGGTGGTTTGAGGTTTCTTGTGTTTTTTTAAAACGACATTTTGTATCCGTAAGGGTACGGTGACACAACGACAGAGATATGCCGACATTGAAGTCAAAACTAGAGCGTCAGGGATCGGAACAGGAAATATTTACACCATCCATGTTTACCATCTCTAAGCATTGGTCATCGATGGGTAAACTTATGATACTGGCTACACACCACCATCGCATCGGAGGATCCGGAAGTAGTAGTATACTGTAGGCCTATCTATGCCATGTAGTTGTATTGAAGTTCACGTCGAATAGCAGTAGTTCATCAAAATAGTAGCTGTGGCATAAGCTGAGGTTTTTGCAGTCTAGTTATTAAAAAAATAAAACGTAAGTGGTGGTGTTGTTCAATTTTTATTATCGGACGTGGCCGTGGGCAGTGGCACCTAATGATCATGCTCGCACACAAAATAAACCAAAATGACAAGAGGCATTAAGAATTGAATTAGAGATAAAGCGAAACCCCAAGCTAAGCTTACAATCATATTCCCACTTGAAACGAGGTTAAACTTGACACTGACAGACATAGAGGTCAAATGATATCAGTTATCTCCATTCAAAAATATTTGAAGATCGTATTCCCATCATGCCTTGAGGCTTGAGGAATGCTTTGGATGTTGGAACTGAACATGAATACATCTAGAGTTCAAGACAGCATTTTCGGTTCCCTTTCGTTTTTTTGTCGAAATATGTGTAAGCCCGATTCTTAAACTTTAAAGACCACCTGCCTGCACTTTCCTCGTAGGCATATCCCTTTAATTGGACAGTCTACTCTACGCATCTCATCGAGTATAATCATGGACTTTGTAGTAGGTCCATGTATATTATACCAGGACAAATTATTATGATTGTAAGCCTGCTATAATATTGTCCCATTTGAATCGAATACGAGTGCTATTTTCTCTCGATACTTCTACGTCGCCGATAAGCAAAATTTGTGTCGAAATATATGATAAACACGACATATAATTACTTTACAAAAGTTGGCGACTTGCCAATATTAAAAGGGGTTCTCCATAATTTGTTATCTTAAACTTAATTTCTGTATATTTTTCTCATTCTGAAGTCTAAACCCACGTATCCTGAATAGGAAAAGTGATGGAGCATACTAATATGACAGATTGATATTCAGTTCTCACAAAACGCGTCTTTGCAACATATAGCATTTTTTTCTCTGACACCCTGTACTCCTACTAATGTGTGGCCAAGTAATCAACATTATTACACAATTGCACACATTCAAATGGTCCATTATTTTGTTTATTGAGTAAATAAGCAATATGATAGGCTGTGTGCGAGTGTAACTGTATGTAGTATGAGTGAGCCTATAGTAATCTAGTATTGATTGGAAGAAGAAGAAAAACAAGATGGTTTCAAACAAGATTTTCTTTACTATATATCCGGGTACTTTAACCAGTCCTGCTATAACTGCCATAAAGGGACTTACCGCCATCCGTTGTTATTCTGATGTTGTAGTACTGTATATCCAAAGTAACTCCCCGGTTGGTTATGTTGGTCCGCGTTAAATGTCACATATGGTCCCTGGTATCTATATTGCATCCTAATGTATTTGGTAACACCACCAGGCATGCCACTCCACCAGCAATGCAGCAACATGTGTCCATCGCCGCTGCTGGTCCATGCCAAACGAATGTCTGTGTAAGAATGGTTTCCTTCTCCTGCCACAGCCCCGAAACAGCCATGATTTTTGACCGAAACGTCGCAATTTCTCACAGATTCTAACTATAACACAGACAGACAACCGTTGCGCGTAAAATGGGAGCTAGAGAGAGAAAAAACATTAAACGTGATGGTGTAATGAGGATATCTATGCCAAGTCCAAACTCCACTAACTATACGGGGTGCGTCCGCCTTCGCTCAATGAACAACCTCGTACTAATAAAAGATTTGTATTGTATGTACACACAACCCGCACTCCAACGGTATCCCGATGTGACACTCGCCGTCCGAGCCTGGCGCGATTCACTCAGGCATAGCCTTGTCAATAACGGCTAAACAATAACACAAACATCAAAGAAGATCTCTATAGAATGCTAGTCAAGGTGAAAATAAGCCAGTCGCATAAATTCGATTGTTGACGCTCACGTTCGTCAAAAAGAGACATAATAGAACGCTATGTTATGATTTCTGTCGCCTGTCATACTTTTTACAAGCTAAAGCGCGCGCCGAAATTTCACCAATTGAAATCAAACGAATTAAATTTACACTTCCTCAATTTCGAATCCCGATTTCGCAGGGTGTGCTTATCACAGTGGCGGATCCAGGGGGGGGGGGGGCCCGGGGGGCCGGGCCCCACCCCCCCCCCCCCCCCCTTGAGAAAAAAATCATGTAAAATCACGTGATTTTTACGATTTTTGGGGGTTGGGCCCCCCCCCCACTGAGCGAATTTTTGGCCGGCGCGTTTTTCAAATTTTCGAGAGCAAAAAAAAAAAAAAAAAAAAAAAAAAAAAAAATGTGCTCTGTCCCGACCCCTCCCCCCCCCCCACCCCCCCCCCCCCCCCCACCCCCCCCCCCCACTGAGCGACTTTTCGGCCGGCGCGATTTTCAAATTTTCGGGAGCAAAAAAAAAAAAAAGTTGGGCCCCCTCCCTAAGAAATCCTGGATCCGCGCCTGGCTTATCATAAGAATGAGGTTGCTTGTCATGAATTCTCAGTCACTTACTTTTTATTCAGGACAAAATTCAAGATTGGCTCACACCTTAACATTTAAGTAGACATTTCGTTTCACAACGACAACGACTGTCGCATTGATGTAACATATCGATACTCTTCCTCTCCGAAGCGAAATGAACTTGGAAATGCGGTCAGATTATGGTCAATGGGAATGGGATCAGTTTGCACTATATTTCACATCGCAATGGCGTATCTAGACCTTTAAAGGCCCACTGCACTACTTGTAGCTACTTGCGCCCTCTATATAACAAACAATGTCTAATCGGTGACCATTGGTCCCCCATGATCCTCTTTTTCTTATGATAACTGAGAGCTGAGTTGATGAGATAACCACCTGTACAGTGACCTTGCTGGGCGCTCTAATCCCTCCTGTAAACTATGGCAGATTAGCTTTAAAACAAAAAAACCTACTGCGATCTTTATACTTCAAGAAAGGAGCGTTCCTTTGCGTTTAATGGGTGTGTGTGGGAAGGGGGGGGGGCATCGCCCAAACGTACTTATTTGAGGAATCTTCAGATAATGTGTTAATCCTTTGTGCGTTTCTTGACTTACAGTTGTGACTGCATTTCTTAATTTTGATAGGAAATCTAGAAGGGGGAATCGCTCCCCCCCCCCCCTTCTCCCTTGTTGCTCCTTCTCATACACTAGCTGTATATTTTGCTCTTTACAATTGAGAACCATTTATCCCACTTCCTGAGCGGTATATGCTCTTGAAAGAAGTGGTCTGTCTTGGGAAACAGAGTATCAATTTGTTCATCATTTCATGAAGGATGGGATCAGTTTGATGCTTTTATCATGTAATCACTGTATCTATACTTAGCTCGAAACTTTGAATCATCCCACTTCCGAAGCGGTATGCCCTTGAAACTTTGAAAGAATTGTGCTGTTTTGGAAGTATAGCATATAATTTAGTCTTTGTGAACGGCAAAGGTTTGATCTGTTTTTATCGTGCATTCCACACAATGACCTCTCAGTATGACAAGGCCAAGCCTCATGGGCGATACGAGTCCAGATTCTGTATCATTTATTCTTCAATAACACGCATCCAACTGTGTGTCCACTCATCGCGGGATTCCCCCCCCCCCCCCCAAAAAAAAAAAAAAAGTTGAGGGCGTGTTATTCCGCTGGACGGACAGGCCCGCGACACTGAAACGGTCCAGGCAGTGACTAGGGCAATACCAGGATTGAAACATTCCCAAACTGAGGGGGGGGGGGGTGGGGGGGGGGTTCTTTGGTGCACCGAGGAAACACCAATCACACTGCTGGTTATGAAACGATAACATTATATCAACATTTTAGGGCAAGGTTACGTGTGTATCATAATGCTTTCATTTGGCGTGGCGTAATTAATCATTGAGGGGACTTTCAACGATAGGCATAATTGGGGAGGGGGCGGGGGAGGGGGTGGTATCGGTTTTTACCCTGAAATTAAATGGGAATTTACCTTCTCTCTTTTACCTTCTTTTATCACCGCTCGATTCAGAATTACGACATTCGATGTTTCTACAGAAGATTAATATGCCGTGACGAAAATCTGCACCGTTAAAACTAAAACAACTGTCATAATTATGGCTTCTCTAAATTCAAATCAGCTTATTACTTAAAGAAGGGTATTGTAATTCCGTGATTAAAGTAATACAATAGATGTTTTCTGCTTTTATCTAGTATTAAATCGACTACAATTACATCCGTGATTCGACTAGAACTATATGCTTTGTGAATAGAAACACAAATGATTTGGAATTTTAAAAACTATTGTTGCTGGAAATGTGCTATAGCTTTTTATCCCCACTTGCAATAGAGTGGTGCTAACCCTCAATTGATTCATTTATTTATTCATTTATTTATGCATTGTTTGGCCTTATTATTATTATAATCATTATGCCTATTATTGTTATCATAATTATTATCATCATTATCATCATCATCATCATCATCAACAACAACATCATCGTCATCATCATCATCATCATCATCATCATCATCATCATCAACATCATTATTATTTATGGAAGATACCAGCCTCCCCCTTCCGTCCAGATTTACTTCTTTCGCGTTAATACGCCGATCGGTAATCATAATAATAACAATGTTATTGAATGCAACCAAGGATATATGATTATTAATCTGCTATTTTATTGATCATGCTCTCGGTCAATAATGACGGCCATTTGGTTTCGTTTGTCTGTATAAACAAAATTGAAATAGATATTTGATAGCCTTGATTAAACCAGTGAACCTCAGTTCGTATCATACCACACATGACATTCAATTATGGTAATCTAAACAAAGGTATTATCAATAATTGAAACCGAAATATCAATGATTATAAAATTTATTAGTAATAAACATTTGGCTACTTTTGGCAATAGATAATAAGACAATGTAAAGTTGAACACGCTTAAAGGTAAAGACCAGTATTGGAAACGCCCCAATTTCAAAAAATGAAATGGAAGCTCTCATTACCAATCATGTGAAAGAATATGTTTTGACTAATACATGATGATAAAAAATTTGCCAGGAAACCGCCTACTAATTCATATATTTGGTAAATTTGTTTCTCTCATGGTCTGTGAGAGATATAGGGTAGTCCCATATACATCTTTCTGTGTATAGTGCTTGTAACTTTACGAAGAATGGGCCAAATTTCTTATCATTTTGATGATTCCAGAACCTTGCAGATGCTAGATGCTAGATGATCAACCTTTTCTGATAGATTCCACAACGTTTCTTTCACAATGCAATCGCATGACCATAACTGGTCTTTACCTTTAATATTAATGTAAATAAGGTAACTGAGAACCAGGAAATGGTATTTCATTTTTCTAATTTAGCATTTTAAAGCCCGACATACTAATTGTATTGTGTATGTAAGCGAGAGGTTTGTAGCAGAAAGTTCGGGCAGAAATCATAATAATAATATTATGTATGTCCAATGAAGCATGAATGTTAAACATTGTCATTCTTGTATCCAAAGTAAAGCAACGGACCACAACCGACTTTATGGCTCATTTCACTAGCAGTGATTTTGGCGAGAACATTACTGATGGCGAAAACAAAATTGGACAATATCCGCCAGTTTTTTTTTTTTTTTTTTTTTTTTTTTTTTAAGACCAGAATCATTCATTCGAACTGAAAAATACGAATTTTTCATTTTTGTGGTTTATGCAACAGAACATCTTCATATTTTGGAATACAGAGCCTTGGGAAGAATCATCATAATTTTATTTTCGGAATTACGAATCCTATTTCATTTTGGACTTATGAACGCCATTTCATACGTTCTTTTGGAATAACGAACCCTCTATCACGTTCGGAAATATGAAACTTTGGATAAACCAGCATTCGCATTAATGTCCTGAAGAATACAAAATGTTGGGAATTCTATTATGAAACATATTGCAATTTCGGATATTACGACCCCCCTGGAGTTTTGTGTTTCGGAACCATGAAGCTTCGAAAATACGAACATTCTTAAAACGAATGCATCCTCCCCCCCCCCCCCCACACTATTCATTTATTACTTCTGTAATTATCATTTTATAATAATTATATTGATATTTGATATTTTAATAGCGCACATATCCACCACACAAGGTGCTCAAGGCGCTCAAATATTACCAAAGCTCTGCTAGGCTACCGATTTCGGTGCCCAAAGCATTCAAGAAATTTAACACATGGATGGAGAGTGGCAAATATAGATTAAAGTCTTGCCATAGTATATTAGTGCCGTAGAGAGACTCGAACCCGCAATTTTCGCATCTCCAGTAAAGTGTTTAAACCAGTCGACTATAAAACAACTCTACAATATATTTAGGATATATTTCTGCGCAGTTCAACAGTATTAATTTTGTCTTTTGTAAGTACATTGTAGTTCCTTTAAAGGGGAGTGTCTATTATCTATAGTTTGCCAAATGACTGGTTCGTTTCATCAGTAACGGAATTTATATCGTTGATATCTGTCCAAGTTTCTTTAATCCATCCCTATGTCACAGTTTCTCTGTGACACGCGAATTTTAGAAAGACTATTTTAACACAATAGGGGTGTCAGGCGTAGGCGGGATGGGAGGGAGTACGTGGCAGGAACTAGATGACTAATTGTATCCTAGAATTATATCCAAATTATATCTATGTCAAAAAATGAATGGCCCTATAGAGTTGTTTGATTTAAAATTAAACCTTTTCTTTTTTTTATTTTCTGAAAGTCCATGTACATGGACAAGCCTACCTGTCAATTAAAACGTATCAATGTATAGGCATCTAAAGGGAAGTTTT
Organism: Strongylocentrotus purpuratus; assembly: GCF_000002235.5. Taxonomy (NCBI): domain Eukaryota; kingdom Metazoa; phylum Echinodermata; class Echinoidea; order Camarodonta; family Strongylocentrotidae; genus Strongylocentrotus; species Strongylocentrotus purpuratus. Next base: position 25,174,446 of record NW_022145604.1, read on the forward strand.
AAATCTCACGTTTTTTCTTCTTTCAAAAACTGTATTTTGTATAATTTTATGAACGTATACACAATTAGCTACTTAAAATATTATTAACAAAATATCTGGTATTTATTTGAAGATTATAAACATCAATACATTTTGAAGGATATACAGTAGAGAAAAAGTTGTCTTATATATCCCAATGCCCCGATCCACTCCGCAACCCCCCCCCCCTCTCTCTCTCTCTCTCTCTCTCTCTGTCACTCTACCTCCCTCCCCTCTCCCTTCACCCCTTTCTTTGCTATTATTACTCGTCAAGTTATACTCTAAGATAATTGATGTGGTTATAATGATCATATTTTGGCTGCTGGTAATTTGTAGTAGGTCCATGATTCAATCGAAATTATGCAGGCCTACTTTGATTAGATATGTCCATTCGCTGTCCCCTGAAAGTACACTCGCATCAAGAATGAACCCGTATGACCTCTTCAATCCAACAAGCAAGCATTTTGCCCAAAGTCCTTTCTCTTTTCCCCAACTACAATCTCCACCCGCTTATAAAATAATGTTGATTTTGGTTTGAGGGGCACTGCGGTCGCTTACAAATTGTTCAGGCAAACTTTCTGTTTGGACTTAACGCTTTTGGGGGTCAACGGGGCGCGAGTTTGAAATGTGTATTTTATGTCATTTTTTGTGGACTTTCTTCAGCATTATTGTGAGTCAGAAATCTTTTTCAGAACTGTTTGTCAATTATTGTCAGAATTAGTAAATTCCAAAGATGCTAACGAAACTAATGATGGATGCAGGCGCGGATCCAGGATTTCTTAGGGGAGGGGGCCCAACTTTTTTTTTTTTTGCTCCCGAAAATTTGAAAATCGCGCCGGCCGAAAAGTCGCTCAGTGGGGGGGGGGGGGGGGGGGGGGGGGGGGGGGTGGGGGTAGTGAGCACATTTTTTTTTTTTTTGATCCTCAAAAATTTTCGATTTGCACCCCCCCCCCCCCCTTGAGCGCCAGGGGGGGCCCAACCCCCAAAAAAGGTAAAAAATCACGTGATTTTACATGATTTTTTTTTCTCAAGGGGGGGGGGGGCCCGGGCCCCCCGGGCCCCCCCCCCCCCCCCCCCTGGATCCGCCACTGGATGGATGTAAGAAGGATTAAAAGGAGGTCAATCGTGTACTTTCGATGGAACACACACACAAACGTGATGAGTAGTGAGAGAAAGAGAGCGAGAGAGAGAGAGAGAGCAAGAGAGTGTTTGTGAATGAGAGAGAGAGGGATTAGAAGGAGGGGAGAGGGAATCATGGTAAATAAAAGGCGAGAGAGACAGAGAGAGAGACATACAGACAGGGAGGTTATGGTGATGGTGGTGGTGATGGTACTTGGTGGTGGTGGTGGTGGTGGTGGTGGTGGTGTTGGCGACGTGGCGTCGTGGTGACGAGCATGGTGTTGAAACTGGTGGTGGTGGTGGTGGTGGCGAGATGGCGACGGTTGATGGTGATAACTGATAACGATGAAATGTGGGGACGGGTTAACGACAGACAGACAGAAAGACTATCGGACAGACAGACAATGCTTGAAAACAGTAACAACACTGACATGCCAACGATAGACACAATAGTTTAATTTTATATAGAATTGTCTTCATGGGCGTCTCTAAGATAAATTTCAATTAAGGGGATTTGTCACGATACATTAAAAGCAAGCTTAGTCGTTCGGCGTTAACTATACCCTTCTTTAGGCACAAATACTGCATTCTATTTCTATCAATTTTGGTTGAATAGCTGTAACTTTTACCATATATTTAACCCGTTCGAACACTGTACTCGTGGTTTCTCCTGCCTTTGTAAGAGTGTCAAATATACGAAGATAAATCATATGTAAGCAGATCAGAACATGCCACAATTCTAAGCTTGTGGGGCAAGGTCTTCATATAATGGATAAACCAATGGTGTATCATGGAGATTCTTGCCGGGAAGGGGGGGGGGGCGCAAGTCTGGCAATTTTCTGACAAGAAAACAAAAGAAGAAGAAGAAAATAATGTCCAGGGGAAAAAAAGAAGATAAATCACTTGTTAAGCAGATCAGATCGTGTGTCACAATTCTACGGGGGCAAGGTCTTTATATCTCTATAATCATGGGATTATATAGGGGGCGACATGTCCGACAATTTTTTGACACGAAAATACCCCCCCCCCCTCCCAAAAAATAAAAATAAATGACCACCGAAAAAGGGAAGATAAATCAAATTTGTAGGAGATCAGAACGTGACACCATCACGCTAAGCTCTTGGGACAAGGTCTCTGTAACTCATGGGTTACCTATGGGCTGTGGCATATATCCAGGAGGAATCTATGGCCCGGAGGTTTGGGGGGGGGGGGGTGACATAATTCCTCCCCAAATTCCCCTGGCAAACTTTTAAAACGGCTCTCATATATTTAAGAAGTATTTTTCCCAAAAAAATATGACAAAGATAAGGGGGTTATAGTATTTTGCCGGGAGGAAAACACATTATTTGTTGCGCATTTAAAAATTATATTTCACACAAATACTTCCGAGAGGGGCAGTTTCAATACCCCATCGTATGTCCCACAGAAATCATGATTGGATTACGTCATTAATGATCGCACACTTAAAAAGCTGACGTACAAGGCCTTTGAAATTGCTGTAAGTTTATTTTGGTTGATTTTTTCGAAAGTATTTGCAATCGTCTTATGGACTTAGAGAATCGAATTTATTCATGTCAGCCTAATTACGTAGCTGCAGTTTAATGCACTTTTTTTACACTGCATCAGGACAACACCGCCTCGGAATAACCCCATGCAGCCCGAGCCAGGATAATACGTGAGCTTATTATTAATCTTTGGAGAATTGGGAACAATAATGTAGTTGAACGAGTTCATTGTCCACCTCTGAATCATAGATCCGCCTTCGCCTTCTTCTAGTTTTCGGCCTACTTTTTTCGACCATAACATAATGTGATTATGTCAAAGGATTCTATCTCTTGCAATTATAATAACAAATTGGCCTGTTTAATTACACACAGTGACGTTGTCAACACGCCTTCAAACATTGAACACGGATTTCCTATCAATTTTGACTAACGCCATTGCTTCCTTCCTTCTTGTTTTGTCATTAAATGTGAACAACAATTGCCTACTACAGTAAAGCTATAGTAAACTATAGGTAGTGATAGACCTAGTAAAATGTCTATTATTATGTAAACAATACAATCGCTCCTTATATGGCCTTATTGGGGCCACAAACCATTACCTCATCATGACGCCACCGTGACTTTGACCCAGGTAATAGACAAGGTAGAATTGGACAGGGGTTGATGGAGAGAGAGAGAGAGGGGGGGGGGGAGAGAGAGAGAGAGAGAGAGGGGGGGGGGGGGGAGAGAGTAGAGGGCAGACAGAAAGAGGCAGAGGAGAGAGAAGACAAGAGATATATAGACATAGAAACTCACAGATAAAGGGAGACAGTGAGAGATGGTTATTATGCATGCATACAGGCCAATTAAATAGCTTACCTCCTTACACAGGCATAGGTCCTTGTATTTTCTTCCATAAGATAGGCCCGTGAGGAAAAACTCATTTTTCAAACCCATGGCAAATGTGTAAACAAAATCAAGTATACAAATTGATATTGGTTTTGGTTTACCGAGAAAATTATACATAGGTCTGGAGCAGAACTTTCGTTTGACCTGGTGATGAAGATAATCGTTGAACAGAATATGATTTATTCACAAGTGTCTATATTCGTCGAACGGCTCTAAAAAAAAAAACATGACGACGACTATGGTAAAGAAAATATATTAAATCAGTCACCGAAAGTGACGAGAGAAATGAGGTTCACACTATTGTTATTTCATGTTACTTCACGAGTGAAATAATTAACAAAAATATGCCATCAAAATAAATCCCATTTGCACTGTCTTGGAATTTCACCCAAGTTAAGATTGTTCAGAATGTATGTGATGGCGCTATTTAAAAGTTGCCATAGTGAGTTTATTGCTGCATCATGTCAATAGACCGGTTTACTGGATGTTTCTTTCCTTGGGACTTAGTGACGAGTTAGTCCATTAACCTGCTTTTAATGAACGAACTAAAGTACTCAGAATCCAGTCTGCATACACATTGCTTGTTGCTATGTAGGACAAGCATCGGGAAAGCTTTCAGGTTGTCAAAAACAACGCGCAAATTGTAGTTAACCGATCTATTGAATAGGCATGTTATTCACTCTTTACAGAAATGGTAGGGCGAAGGAGGCCAGTAAATAAAAGTGGTTATTCAATTTTATTATACTGTTCGTGCATGCACGCTGTCCACTTCGAACTACTTTGATGCAAAACATAATTCAATTATAAGCTAAGTTTTATGCCGATTCATCCGTTAAGTGTTGTTGCCCACCAACTCATGCAGTACTCAATCATCACCTCTAAAAAAAATCAACAACACAAATCATCATGATAAACGTCATCACCGTCGTCGTCGTCATCATGATCATCAATGACATTATCATTATCATGATCATCGTCGTCGTCATCTTCTTCATCATCAGTACTCCCCGCATCTATCGCACCCTTTTCCTTTCGCTATTCGTCCTTCCTGTATAGGCCTATTATGTACTTTTATTGTTTAGCAGATATTTCTGCAGTAATTGCAAATATTCAAACAACAATAACATCATATAATATAATTGAATTACATAAAAATGTGACAACTTGAATACAAAAGAATGCATAGATGTAATTTATATATAGAAGCAAACAATTGAATAAATACAGACCCGTATAATTTTCTATGATTTGGAGTTTTGTTAATCGAGGCTTAAATGAATAACTGAGAGATATGAGCGTGTTTATTATTAATGTCAGGTAAAGCATTCCAAATATCCGGACCATGGTGTCTCATCGATTTATAAGCCAAAATAATTTTATTTTGCAAACAAGAATACTGTCTTGAAAACAAATCAGTTCGGTCTTTATGTATTGATTTATTAAAAAGAATAATATACCAACAGAAGCCCGGTTAGCTCAGTCGGTAGAGCATCTGACTTTTAATCAGAGGTTCGCGGGTTCAAGTCCCTCATCGGGCGAGAGTATACTTTTGCGTGTTTATCTTATCATGTTTAAGCAGTTCTAACACTGGAAGAAGAAGATTGGGAGCAAGTATGAGAATCTAATCTATTAAACCATTCATCAATTATCCGACATATGTATGTGTGTAATTAGGTGTAGTTGTTTTGTTTGTTTACAAACGTGTATAAATCATTGTGTTATTTACGTCTGAGAGGGAAGACATACCATCATCATTCGAAAGAGGCGACTGGCTTTTAGAGATCGAGTTGTCTTCCGAGGTTGGTACTACCGACTTGACTCGACTCCATCAAATTGAAGGTGGCGCGCGCGGCGGGTGTATAATGTACGTGTACGTGTACGTGTGCGATCAATAATTTACAACAAATTAAGAATAGGCCTATACACTGAATGAATGAGGAAAGCGTCATTAACAACGGATTACTATCACAGATTTGTAGATCTATTATTCCTGTAATAGTACAAGCCGAGCACATAGAGCAAGTGCATTTGTGAGTAGTTGAGATACTGACTTGAATGACTGTTTTTGGAGGCTTTGAATAGATCACTTTTTAAAAGGAAATGGGTGTTATAAGGTTAAATTGATTGTCTGTCGACTGTCGGTGGCCAGCGCCGCGCTACCAGGACGTTAGATACCCGATGCGCCATATCTCTCGGGGTACTGGATAGCTGTCACCCGTGTGGCCGTGCGTGGTAGGGCTAACTCAGCACAGAAGTGTAGGCTAGTGCCTTGGCGTTGTGGCAATTGTGGATGTATTTTGCGTAGACCTAACTAATATTTACTGATGTGAATTTCAGTCTGATAATCTGATATTCAACTTCTGACAAACAGGGAGAGCAGAGCAGAGCCTGGACGTGCCTAGATCTAGGCCTAGATTGAATACAGAGTCACTACAATTTATTTGGACGATGATGCTGATGAGTGATGAGTGATGATGATGATGATGGATGGCATGAAATGATGAATCGGCATGATTGATATTGATAAACGATAAATTGTGCATGAGAAGAGATGAATTAGACTACTTTAGAATGATTTGGATGTCATTTTAATATTTTGAGATATCAAATTCATGAAATCATTTTTCTTCCTCAATCTACCAATGGTTGGTCATCAAATTTGCTGCCATAAATAACTCCTTCCTTGTGTTGAAAAAATGAAGGCAGCTTGGTTATAAATTGTAATCTTCTTTTGTTAAAATGATTTTAAAACCCCTTTTACAATTAATTAAATGTTACTAGGTCTACATGTTCTTGAAATGTGGTTGGGGTAATATAATAAGTGGTAATAATTTTATGAATATAATAATATTTTCAAGTACATACATGTAGACTGTAGTGCTACATACTCTACTAGGAACAGGATGGTTTATTATTATCATTATTATTATTATGATTATTATTATAATAATTATTATATCTATTAATTGTATTATCATCATCATCGTCATTATCATTATTATTATTATGCTATTCAAGGATAAATGTGCTGGGAAATAACTTCATATTATTTGTGAGGGTATTAAAAATAGGACACAATGTCTCAATTGTAGAGCAGTGGACTCGTAACCGGGAGGTCCAGGGTTAGAAACACTATGAACATGACTGACAAAAAAAGCGGACAAAATATACAGTTCCTCAGGTAGACAAAGGAACATCCCTTCACTGCTATTATGTGAAAATATGTAGAACAGGTGTCGCATGCATATTCACTTTTTACATTATAGCAGTGAAGGGATGTTCCTTTGTCTACCTGAGGAACTGTATATTTTGTCCGCTTTCTTTGTCCGTCATTTTCATAGTGAAACCAAGTTCCCATTACCAAGTCCCTCAAAGAGGACTTAAAGTCGTTGGTCCCACCAGGAAGCTGTAATGAATGGAGATACCGTCTCGAAAGAATTTTCTGAGGGAAAATTATTCAAGATTAACCTGGCTTAACAAAAAGAAATGTAACCCTCTCCAGCCATCATTTCCATCAACAGCTGTCCATATCAATGCACAGTCCCTCTCTGGCATTCCAAATAGTACGAAATGTTACGCAACGCCATCTGTTTCCCTAAGTTCTCTATTCACTCGTTTGCAAAGATATGCAAGCATCGGGCTTTGAAGCCATGCGTGGCACCGACAAATTAAGTCATGTTCATGGAAGATGTATTTAGCTATAACATATAAAATGCAGAATTCACAACATTATGACCAATGCAACTTTCTATTAGTCATCAAATGCGTCTTCCGTTCTCGGATAGCTCTACTGAAGACATGGCCATTTTAACCAGCGAAATCGACCAAGGAAATCATGAGTTAGAGCGAATGAAAGATTTTCATAATCATGATTTTCTCATCTAATTATTGACATTTTCCGAAAATTCCGAAATTTGTACATAGCTAGGAAGGTAGTCCAAAGGTTTATCTTCCTAAAGAACTAAATGAAATTGTGTTGTATGTTTGCGCATTTATTGATTTAGGGCTAGAAGTTGTCAAGTTAGCACCACTATTCACCCAAAGTACGGGCCGGCAAAGCAAAAGCCGCCGTGCTCGCTGGGCTGGGCTGTGTGTGGAAAGGGAGGACTTAGTGCTACTAGGGAGCTGTAAGGTTTTGGAGGGGGATTAAGGGGATTACGGTAGGGGAAACAAAAGACGCGCGGTGCCACGGATGACTTCAAAGGGGCCTCTTGGACGGGATCTCCATTCATTACAGCTTCCTGGTCCCACAAGTACATGCCCTTTTTTCAATAAATAGCAATCATGTATAAAAAACAAACCATCAACCCATATAAACTGTAGAACACCCTCCTGAATAAAAACAAATTTAAGATAAGAAAATGGGAATTTTAACTTGACCTACAGTAATGTATTATTTTTAAGAAGCATATTTATCTTTTTTACATTCTATTTAACCAACAGGAACCTACAGCTCTTTACACAACCACGGTGAAGGATGTTGCTAGGCAACCAGCACAGTACACTGAGATGGCTTGAGTAATGCATGAAGGCTCAAGCTGGACAATTAGATGTCTCTGAAGGCAGTGTTTGGTACATGTATGTATTAATACCAAAGTGTCTTACCTCACATGCTCTGGTTAATAATTACCCCAGGCTCAGGCAATATTCTAGGGCCATTTTATGCCAAGTGTCTCGGGACGGTGTCTGTTTGGAGCCAGAAGGGCATTAACTCCTTTATTTTAAAGGCATCGTTTAACAATGTTAAATCTGAGATACACGGCCCTACCTGTTATCAGTGTCTGTGATATGGTGTAATATTGAAGCCCTAAAAGTATTGCGCTTCAAAATGATCAAGAAGTTTTACCATACTCGTTTTCCCCAATAGACTGCAGTGTTAGGAAAACCGTCAGGCGAACGGTTTTCAAAATTTGTAATTCCAATCATTAATATCTTGATAATCAGACAGGCGATCGGCTTATAAAAGTCATGGGTTTCCTACTTTCCTGACTGACCTAAAGGTTTATAATTATCATTGCATCATGAGCTAAATCCAGAATTTTGATTCAGAATCTGAGACAAAGTTACCGGATCCCTTTAACACACAGTTAAAGGCTTTCTGGTTTTGAACTTCATGTACATGTACATGCATACCGGTATCTCTTTTATCCACTTATTCGATTTATAAATGAAAATAAATTATTATTGTAATGTAGAGTGGTAATTGTTCTTTTGACTCTACATGTTTGCCATATGTTAAATGGCTCAGAAGTCTGTTAATCTCTTGATTAGAGCCAAAACACAACGTTCAGTGATTTTTTTTTTCCAGTTCATATCGATCCAAAATTGTTAATGTTTTACCAGACAAAATTTGGAAACTGGGGGAAAGTTATCTGCTTCTTTTGGTACATGGCATGATTTTAGATAAAGTGGTAGAAAGTGTTGTTTGGACTGTGTGGTATTACATGTATGTTGTAGAAATCTTAAATACTTAAATAGGGAGAATGTTGAGCCCCGACTGCATTAATGTTTGTTAAAGGGTATGTGTTGAAAATGTGAATATATGTGTTGAAAATGTGAATATTTGTAGTCACTAGTCACCATCCTATGATACATGTACATCTAGTTCTGTATCTATTTTTGAATGCAATGTCATTGCATGTACATCAATCGAGAGCAAGCTCTTGAGACTTGATCCCTAAACCTGTAGTTTCTTCTCCCATGTTTCCACTGTGATGTACATGTATCACCACTTTTTCTTTGATTTATAGCATCACAATATTCCACCATTTCTGTCTGAAGTAAGTATGGTCATTTAATTCTATCTGCTTTAAATCATTGCTGATTATCAACATGCATGTTCCCTGAGGGCCTTTTTGAACACGTTATGACTCTATAACTGGATTTTAAAAAGAACGAAAGAGGCTTATAGGTATACAGCATTTTAAGTGGTTGATTTTCCATATTGAGGTGGCGAATTTTCATGAGTAACAAACAATACTAAAATTCATAGTATTTTACACCTTTCAGTCGAAAAAAACCTCCTATTTGGCTAAAGATTATTTATAATTTATGAGTGTGAATGCATGGTAAAAGCTATGATTCACAGTCAAGTGGGCCTTTTCAACAAAATGTGGGCTTACAAAGCCCAGCAATTTCAATGTATCATAACTTTATAACCATTTGAGATGCCATAGACCCCTCAAAGCAATCATAAATAATCTGCAGTTTTAAATGTTGAAATATGAGATCCAAGTGCAATATCATATGAAATTCAGTGACATTTTCAGATCATAATAGTGTGTGGTGGCCTTAATTGAAATCATTTGATAAAAACATGTACGATACAAGCTTTGCTATGTACACCAAGCTGAACAAATATCAGGTGCTTCTACATGTTTTACATTTCATTTGATAATCTTCCATTGACCAACCATGCAAATTACATTTTCTATAGGCTCGTTCAGATATGACAAGGCGAAACCGCAGTGTTAAAAAAAATATGAAGTAAAGTAATATGCTTCACAGTTCTGAATCTTATAATATAATAAGCTCAGTGAATACACTGAGGTCCTTTTTTAAGTGCACTTGCCATTCATTAAAGGGATAGTTGAGTTCTGTTGCAGAGGGTGCTTCACAAAATAAATTTTTGTGAGATAATGAAAAACTGAGTGTCAAATTTGAAAGAACGTAATTTTTAAATGACAAAATCATCTTTGATCAAAATCGGTTCAGAGACTGCTGAAATATAACGATTTTTAATACTTGTGTGCAACCACAAATATTAAATATTTTGAAAAATTCGAAAAAAACGTTTAAAAAAACTAAATAACGACTTTTACGTCGTATTTCAGCCAATGCCGATGTTGGCTTTTTTGTTGGCATTTTCGGTTTTGCTTATATATTACCCACAATTAGCCGGCTCATGTATTGTTATTTTTAATTAAATAATTAATTTTGTTTTAAGTGGAGCTGAATTGGTATGATCGTCTTGGCTAAATTTCACACATTTTTGGGTCTAAAATTGCCTAAATAGCAATTTTAGGTTCTAAAAGGGCACTATAAATGTCATAGATAAGAATAAGAGCAATAACCATGCACTTTTAAGGCATTTGCGGTCTGAAAGCAGAACTCAACTATCCCATTACCGGTAATTAACATCTTTAAAAAAAGGTAGTATTTTTTTTTTGGGGGGGGGGCAGTTTTCAGCATCATGCATACATGTATATCTGAACAAGCCTCGATGCATGTACTCATTATACTGGTAATGTTTGTTCATTGCTCATGTACCTTGGCAACCCCAATGCCATGCCATTAGCTTCTTGAAAGCAAACAATGTTAATATACACATTACGAAATAAACTCTGAAGTGGCTGTCAAATAACTGTTCAATTATTCAAGTCATTCTCAAATTGCCCTTCCCAAATTGTATACATAATATGCATGGTACAGGGTACCTGTACATTAAATTTTGCCTATTAACTATGAAATATAGCAAATCATTGTATGTAGTTTAATGTATACCAGTATACTCGGTAATCAGTTTTGCTCAACCTGAAGCCAGAAAACACTGCATATTACACTACATGTATAAAATATACGTACATGTACATTCATGCATTAGTGATATATTTTAATGAACAAAATTGGCTAAAAGGAGGAGCGTACACGCATGTTTTAATGACAATTAAAGGCTGAATCAATACCTACTAATACCTAGATGTACAAACCTGTACAGTGTATGCACACGTAATTGATGATAGAGCTCAAGCTTTTAGAATACCATTTTAATAGATGTCCGCACTATATTCAATGCTTAATTATCCATTAGTAGGCTTATTAAGTGTAATGAGGCATACATGTACATTGTACATGGCAAGCAATCATGCTTAAAGGGCAATTCAACCATGAATGTAAGTGGGAAAATAAGAGAAACAGAATGGTGAAAGTTTGAAATAAATCAGATCAATAAGTGTAATAGCAAATTTATGAGTTTTTGAAACGTGAGATGCGAATTGCAAATTGGAAATTTGGTCTCTAATTCACTCTCTTGACTGTGAAGTACAGGTATTCATGGACAACTCTTCTGTTTGTTGTGTGTTAAATAAATAAGATTAAAACAAGGACCCAAGGACAATCCAAAAGAGATGAATAAATCTCAAATTGTTCTGTCAAATAATTAATGAGATAAAAAATAGTTTATGTATATTTATTTGTATGAATATATTGTATATATATACCTCATTGCTTTAGTGTATCTGAGTTAGTAGTCTCTCCAAATGCCCTATATAATGATCTTTTGCGCATTATCAATTTGCTCTTTTAATTAGTGGCTAATTAAATGTACGTGAGCAAACTATAATCATTGCTTAAATACCATGCTGATTCCTTCCAATATATATTATACATGTACAGTACATACTGTATACATTAAGTCCTGTCTTGATCACTTTGCTCCTACAGTACATCTGTCTTTCTTTTCTCTCTTTTTATAAATATCTGCTGTTTTGCTTGTATGATGTAACTCCACCCCCCAGTCATATCCAATGTACACTCTCTCTTTGTTTTACAGGATCTTATACAATATATATCTGCTTGAAAAGACTTGAATGTATGTTTTATTCTCTTCTTAACAAATGCAATTGACTTCTTTTCATTTCAGTCTTTGAATATTATGGAATGCTACATTAAAAAACATAACAAACATAAAATAAAATTTTCTTTCAATTGAAGATGCAGCATCAAACCAACCTTTCTTAACTACTTAATTTCACTCTTGTAATTTGTTCAAGTTGCTACAACCCGATTCCATTACAATTCAGTTAATCCTTCTCAAGAAAAAGTGTACAATTTTAAGGCAAGTTCATAGCTCTTTAATAAATTTTTAATTCACTGACTTGCCAATTATTTGAGGTTATTTACTGTACCATGTCATATAATGTGAATGATGCTTTAATGTGTTCTTTCCTGCAGCCGGGTCCCTGTTGAACAGTGGTCTGGCTATGATCCCCGTCACTGGACTATCCTCCCCAAACACCCACTCCAATCCAACTCGACCACTATCTAAACTCAATTACACAACTCTGCACCCCACCGACGGCCATGACTCCCCTGCCAGGTCACCCTCGAACCGGTCCCCCAGCCCCGTCCACAGCGCCCTCTCCCCAGCCATCAAACCGCCCCTCAGATCCGCCAGCTCCCCGCAGCTGCACCGGGTGTCCAAGGGTGACCTGCGAGATCTGCTGTTCCTGACACCGTCCTTTCCGCTCAAAGGCATCTTTGATATAGGCAATGGTCATTTTGATGTGGTCCTGGAGGAGAAACAGATCAGCTGGACACCGCTGAGTAGGTCTAGTCATGGTGAGTCCCTTAAGTGGAAAGTTAAGAAGTGTCTTGTAGTCTCCCTCTCTCTCTGTCTCTCTGTCTGTCTGTCTCTCTCTCTCTCAAGCTCTCTCTCTCTCTCTCTCTGTCTCTCTCTCTCTAGCTCTCTCTCTCTCTGTCTCTCTCTGTCTCTCTCTTTCTCTCTAGCCTTCTCTCTCTCTGTCTCTCTGTCTCCTCTTTCTTCGCCTCTTTGCTTTGATCTTTCCCGTCAATGTCATTATACCAAGTCACCTCATGGTAAACCTAGCTTTATATGAATAAAAACAGACTAATGATTGAGACAATCATTTTGCATAATTTTAGTTTGTTTTAAATCATACTGAAAGATTGAAAAACCTGTGAATTGATTGAATTAAATGAGGACAATAAATTTGGACCTCGTAAGCATTTGGCGAGCTGCAAAATTAAGGATGTTATCAAATCATGTATGGATGAGGCTTTAGTTTTCACTCTCCTTCTACTCGTCTTCAGCCAAAGGAGAGCAGTACCCCAAGGTAATCAAGGCGCGAGACATCTTTGCTGTCCAGATCCAGAGGATACAGAGGGCGGGGCAGGAGTCTGGGGGTCATCCCAAGGGCGTGTCCATCTTTGTGGTACGTCCTAAGAAGGGCGTGGCCAATGGGATCACCTGGGAGGAGATCACGCTGGAGTCGACCAATGAGGGATGCTGCCAAGAATGGTTTCAAGCTCTCATGAAAATACTCAATGGTGAGGTTTTTTTCTTTTTTTCTTATACCAGTATACCAGTACCAGTATACAAAATAGGAAAAAAAGTATTGAAAACACTGGCTACCCTAGCTTGGTTGCCTAGGTACATGTATGGAAATGGCTAACTTATTAACCATAACCTTTAATTAAAAAATAGGTAACTGATTTAATGTCAATGTTCTAATGTAAAGAAAAATGCTGATCTAAGAAGCTTCTGAATGAATCCATGTCAGTATGGCTCAAAGAGGCATAGAGATCAAGAGGGTGATGGAAGGATCCTGGATCGATTTCTAAATTCATGTATTAAAATCATTATTATACCCCTTGAAATACATGTAGGACAGTTATTTCTGATTCGTACACTTTCATTTAAAAATAGGTAACTGACTTGGAGAAAATAAAGATATTGTTATTCTAACGTATAGAACAATTACTTAATCCTCTGAATCCTTCTCAGACTATGGCTCAAAGAGATCAATAGGGGATGTACATGTAAGGATCCTTGATCAATTTCAAAATCTACTTATCAAAATGATTAACATTGGGCAATTTTTGCTATTCTGACCCCTCAATTAAAAAATTGGTGACTGTCTTGCAATTGAAATATGGTGTGCCTTGAGAAAATCTAAATGGAAATATTCTAATGTAAAGAAAAATTACTGATTCATAAAGCCTCTGAATTAATTCATGTCAGAGATCAATAGGCTGATGTACGAACATTGGTAAGGTTGTTTTGCCTTCATATATACTGATCACAAATGAATTAGTTATCAGTCTGAATGGCCATACTCTGTCCATTGATTTGTGGTAGGGTCCATGCTCTGTTATAGTCATATAACCACTTTATGATGAATGACTTCTTTGTCTTTGCCACCAAATGATGTTTGTTGTTGTCGTATTCTGCGTTATATGGCAATCAGTCCAATTTGCCTATTATCACCAACTGTTTTTTCCGTTTATACATTGTAAGTGTGAACTTTAAATATGAAATATGAAAAATTAATTTACCTCTCTTTTTTTATATTATCTTTTTTATATTTTATATTTTTTATATTTTGTCGGTTTAAAAAAATTATTATTATCATTATTTATATATCATGCCAGCTAGGGCCTTGTATTACAAAAAGTTGAAGGGTATGTTTATGCTCAGTTTTTTCCAGGCCAGAATGAGGCTTTTGGTACGTGTTTAGTTCAAAACACGGTTGCGTCCTTTCTCATTTTCGTTAACTCACAAAAAGGTGCGTTTACAAAGAGCATTTACGATGAGCATTTCAAATTCTGCCTTCAAAATTGAGCATAAACGCAGCCTATATCAATCGCAACTAAAAGAGATAGGAGACTGCAAACTTGCGATTGATTTGGATCAAACGTAACTCTTTGTAAGATGGGCCCAGGTTATTTGATTGTGTTTGTTATATTCCCAGCATTCACAGAGAGGCCAAAGAGATTGAAGATCTTTGTGGATTCCTTGAGATCGGATAAGGCCAAACAGGTCTATGACAACAAAGTAAGGATGCTGTTTCACTATGCTAGGATGAAGACAGATATTGTGGGTAAGAGGAACAACATAAACTTACATGTACATGTATCAGTAAAACAATCTATTAATCAATCAAGCAACCAATCAATCGATCAATCCAACAAACAAATTTACAATTAGTCAATCAATCGATCAAACAAATAAAACAAACAATCAATAATACAATCAATCAATCCATCAAACAATTAAACAATTAATCAATAAATCAATCAAACAAAGTAACAAACAAACAATCGATTAATCAATTCAGTCAATCAATGTAACAAAATAAATAACCAATCAATTAATCCAACAAACAATCAAACACAATTATCAATCGATCATTCAATCAATCAATCCAGTATTGAAATAAACAAACAAACTCTCAATCAATCAATCAATAAGTCAATCAATCATCCAACAAACAATAAATTATCAATCCAACACACAGACAAACAATCAATCAATCAATCGATTCATTAACAAATTAATCATTAGATCGCTATGCAATAAGCTCCATATTGCATTTTGTTTTATTCATTTTGCACATGTTTTTAAGTAGGAAAAAACACACAAAATGCAAAATAATGTGCATTTCTTAAAATGAGAAAGAATACTCCAGAAAATAAACATACACAATTTTTTTTTTATTATTCCCACTTTTTGTCATCAAAATTTGAAAAGTATCTTGATAATACCAGTTGACAATGTTTGTGATACTAGAAAGAACAATAAGCAGATGGTCAAATCAAGAGATTTGTATTTTTGGATGTAAGAAATGGCAAAATGTCACATATTGTAAAGGACACATTGTATGGAATTGCCCTGATGAATCAACCAGTCAGCCATTTTATCAGCTAGTCAATATTTCCACCCTCCATCATTCTCCCAACAAACCTTGCGACTAAGCCGCTCTCACCACTTATCAATCGCGCAACCACTTTATCAATTTATCAATCTACAAGCATGTACTTACCGTGTATTCACCCAAATGAAACAGCAAATTTATTCATTTATTCATTAAAGTGTGACAGGCATTGTATTTATCACTCCCACAGAGTACAGGATTCCAATTAAGAATCTCCCAATTATGAATACAGAAGGTACTGAACAAATACCCTGACATACGTGTAGCAGCTCTGTTGATTTATGGTTGAATCTGACAATGTATTTATCAGTTCCGGAGAGTACAGGATTCCAATTAGAAACCTCTCAATCATCAATACAAAATATATTGCACAAATACACTGGAAGTACGTGTAGCAGTGTTGTTGGTTTATGCAGACAATCATGGCATTATATTAGACCACTTGTCAATGCAGATGGGTGAGAATGGGTGCATGGCCAATGATGTATTATGTGCATGTACATTTGCTAGAAATATGCATTTTGCAGACTATAACTGTACACAATATTTTATTTTTAGAGCAGGACAGTGATTGGTTCTAATCTCTATATTCTATATAATATTTAATTCAATTTAATTATTTTTTATTGTTATATTGTTACAATTATTACAATTATTGCTATTCTTTATCCTATCATTATGAACTAAAAGTTTACAATTTGACCAATATTTATTTGCCGAGTACATGACTTAGCACTGACATCTTTGGTCAAACATTGCTTGTTGCATATCGTCCTTGTTTTCACGAAGTGACGGTAGTGAGGAAAATCGTAACGCAAAATGAATGCAATTTTTTTCACTACCGTCACTTTGTGAAAACAGCGACGATATTGTATTAAGCAAATATGTATCAAATTTAATTTGGTTAATTTCTCTCTTCTTTTAAGAGGTGAGCCATCAGCATCAAGTACAGGATGCAATAGATGCTATGGATTTTAACGATGTTGATGGGTGAGTTAAACATGCAATGTGGTCTAGTGGATAAGCCACTGGACTGTAGTATAGATCACAAGGTACAGGGTTAAAATCTCAGCTCGGCACTAACATCCTTTGGCAACACGTTAATCTACATTTGCCACTCTTCACCCAGGTGTTAAATGGGTATCGGGTAGGATGCGAACGTTAACGTAGTTTGCTCAAGATTGTGATCGTCTGTAAAATTTTGCCAGGCTGGAATGCTCCCCTGGGAGTGGATAATGTGCGTCCATTGAATGCGAGCAAGCCTGAATTCGATGACAGAGGAAATGAATATGTAAAGTGCTTAGAGACATTGTCAATGTATTAGACACTATATAAACATAGACAATTATAATATGATGTTATGAAGTGCTGTATCAATTTGTTTTCCTTTTGTATATGTCCGGGCAGAAGAGCACAAATGGGTAGCCAGCAGACGAACATTTTGGAAATTCAAGTTTTTACCGCTCTTCGACTATATCTACACAACACATATCTGTTTATTGGTGATAGTGATTGGTGAAACTACTTCTCTGTTTCATATCTTTTCCCTTTCATTACAAGACTACAATTTAATATTTCAGCCAAACTTGGTTGGCCCTTCTGCGGGGCATATGACAAATTGCGTTGTTAGTATTTCAGAAGATATATCATACCTTTTTTTTCTTTTTTTTTCCATTCCTATTCTTGTGGAATATTCCATTATATATACAGGGCAGTATGTATTGGAGGGGATACACTCACCAATCAAGCAGTGCATGGTTTGCTACAGAGAGCTCAGAGGGATGCAGGTATAGAAATATCACCGGACACCCCTATGGCTAAATGTAGGATCCCACTTGGCATTATACCAACAGGTAAATAGTACAATGCATTTTCCCTATGTGAAGTAGATTTATTAATAACTTTGGGAAATAATGATGTTCCCCTATCTCATTTGTCTGTTACCAAGAAGAATAAATGAATGAATAAATGTGGATGTATTGAAGTTGGGGAAAGACTTTGCATTATAAGTATAGTCCAAGTGGCAATTTCGGGAAAAAGAGATAACTTTATCAATTAATCAGAAAGGGAAAATCTTTTCTTTTGAATTGAATAAAAATATCTGTGCCCTGTATCACTTTAAAGCCTGTCTGCACTAGTTTGGCCAGGGGATTAGACCTCCCTGCATGGTCACTGACAGGTGGTTATCTCATCAAATCAGCTCTCAATTAACATAAGAAAAAGGAGATCATGGGGGACCAACAGGCACCGATTGTGCATTGTTTGATATATAGAGGGCGCAAGTAGTGCAGTGGGCTTTACATGTTATCAAAAGTTTATTAACCTTTGAATATGAATAAGTAAGTCTTGAAGATGACTTTCACAGTGTAAGGTCATGACAGGTGACAGGATGTCAAAATCTCAACCTAGATTCAACCAGACCAAATGGGTTGCAATATACAACATACCAATGAGAGCCATTGTTGAGCTGGATGTGATATACACCTAAGATATTTAGAAGCCCATCAAGGAATGAAATGAACAAGATTCAACCAGACCAAACTGGTTGCAATGTACAACATACCAATGATAGCCATTGTTAAGCAGGATGTAATATACACCAAAGATATTTAGAAGCCCATCAAGGAATGAAATGAACAAGAAATCAACATTTATGAAATTTGGCCTCCTACAAAGGAATTATGAAATCAACGAGAAATTCGCATTCAAGAAATTTGAAAAGAGCCACAAGGGAATGGAATAAACAAGAAATCAATATTCAAGAATTAGTCTAGTCAAATTAGCGAATTTCAGGCATAACCAAAATCAAATTGCATTTTTTATGCCTCCGCCACCGAAGGTGGTGCCGGAGGCATCATGTTTTCGGGTTGTCCGTCCGTACGTCCGTACGTCCGTCCGTACGTCCGTCCGTACGTCCGTCCCGTTTGACCGTTATCACAATATCTCAAGAACCATTTAAGATTTAAACTTAAGACTCGGGAATAGTATTTATCACCATAGGAAGACGATCTGATTAGATTTTGGAGTACGTAGGTCAAAGGTCACAGGTCATAGAGGTCAACTTATGAAATTCCTTGTATTGAGTTTGTTAGCGCGATATCTCAAGAACCATTTGAGATTTAAACTTCAAACTTAAGGATAGTATGTATCACCATAGGAAGACGATCTGATTAGATTTTGGAGCACGTATGTCAAAGGTCAAGGGTCACAGAGGTCAACTTATGAAATTCCATACATTGAGATTGTTATCATGATATCTCAAGAACCACTGGAGATTTAAACTTCAAACTTAGTGATAGTGTGTATCACTATAGGAAAACAATCTGATTACATTTTGGAGCACGTAGGTCAAAGGTCAAGGGTCATAGAGGTCAACTTATGAAATTCCATACATTGAGATTGTTATCATGATATCTCAAGAACGACTAGAGATGTAAAAACTTCAAACTTAAGGATAGTATGTATCACCATAGGAAGACGATCTGATTAGATTTTGGAGCACGTAGGTCAAAGGTCAAGGGTCACAGAGGTCAACTTATGAAATTCCATACATTGAGATTGTTATCATAATATCTCAAGAACCACTGGAGATTTAAACTTCAAATTTAATGATAGTGTGTATCACCATAGGAAGACAATCTGTTTAGATTTTGGAACACGTAGGTCAAAGGTCAAGGGTCACAGAGGTCAACTTATGAAATTCCATACATTGAGATCGTTATCGCGATATCTCAAGAACCACTGGAGAATTTTCACTTCAAACTTAATGATAGTATGTATCACCATATCATAATATCTCAAGAACCACTGGAGATTTAAACTTCAAACTTAATGATAGTGTGTATCACCATAGGAAGACAATCTGATTAGATTTTGGAGCACGTAGGTCAAAGGTCAAGGGTCACAGAGGTCAACTTATGAAATTCCATACATTGAGATTGTTATCATGATATCTCAAGAACCACTGGAGATTTAAACTCCAAACTTGTTTAAATTGCTCTATGGCGGAGGCATCATTTTCGACTGCGCGCAGTCAAAATTCCATCTAGTTTTGTATTCCCTTGCAGTGATCTTATGAATATTTCTCAAAATAACATACTAAAAGTTAGGGGAATGTAAGTTGTGGAAGCAATGAAATTTGCATAATATACACTTAGCTATTGTCTTATTATCCATGTTTTTGCTGACCATATAACTGACCATCACTTTGGGCAAAAAAACTATTTAAATTTGCTAAAATTAATATCTCTGAAATAGTCTAAAAACAATTTATTACTGGATAACTAGAGTATTAAGCTCCACTCTATGGCAAAAGTAAAAATATCTAATGAAGTGATGTGCTAATTTGGCAGAATGTTATTTTCTTCCCTCTTTCTTATCATTTGTTTAGGGTTGTTCAACATTGTAGCTCACTCTACACAGGGTATCAGCAGTACAGTGACTGCCACACTTCACATCATACTGGGTCTGTATCCAATCCACAGAGTATACATGCTTTTGCGCTTTTTCCTTACAGTAACAAAGCGCTTCTCATAGTATTCCACATGGTTGTACATGTATAAGAGCTGCTTAAACGATAATAAAGTTAATTATTTGTACATCTCATATTTCTTTTGAATTATAGTACCGTTGAACAGCGAATTGGAGAGTTGAAGCAAATTAATGAGTTCACAGTCATGACCTTTGTATCAGTTTCTTTTCATTCACATAGATGTAGTAATATCGGGTCAATGTCGCTATTCATAAGGACCGCTATTCATAAGGTCCGCTATTCATAAGGTCCATTATTCATAAGGACCGCTATTCATAAGGTCCGCTTTTCATAATTGGAGAAAAGGGTCATTATTCATAAGGGTCATTATTCATAAGGACCGCTATTCATAATCAAAGAAGAGGGTCGATATTCATAATATTAAAAGAGGGTCGCTATTCATAATAGGAAATCGGGGTCGTTATTCATAAGGGTCCCTGTTCATAATATTACAAAAGGGTCGGTATTCATAACACAGAAAGAGGGTCGCTATTCATAATACGAAATGAGGGTCGCTATTCATAATACGAAATGAGGGTCGCTATTCATAATGCAAAATGAGGGTCGTTATTCATAAGGGTTATTATTCATAAGGGTCATTATTCATAATAAGAAATGAGGGTCGCTATTCATAAAAGGAGAAGAGGGTCGCTATTCATAATAGAAGAAGAGGGTCGCTATTCATAATAGGAAATGAGGGTCGCTATTCATAATAAGAAATGAGGGTCGCTATTCATAATAGAAGAAGAGGGTCGCTATTCATAATAGGAGTAGAGGGTCGCTATTCATAATAAGAAATGAGGGTCGCTATTCATAATAGGAGAAGAGGGTCGCTATTCATAATGGGAGAAGAGGGTCGCTATTCATAATAGGAGTAGAGGGTCGCTATTCATAATAAGAAATGAGGGTCGCTATTCATAATAGGAGAAGAGGGTCGCTATTCATAATAGAAGAAGAGGGTCGCTATTCATAATAGGAGTAGAGGGTCGCTATTCATAATAGGAGTAGAGGGTCGCTATTCATAATAAGAAATGAGGGTCGCTATTCATAATAGGAGAAGAGGGTCGCTATTCATAATAGGAGTAGAGGGTCGCTATTCATAATAGGAAATGAGGGTCGCTATTCATAATAGGAAATGAGGGTCGCTATTCATAATAGGAGCAGGGGGTCGCTATTCATAATAGGAGAAGAGGGTCGCTATTCATAATAAGAAATAAGGGTCGCTATTCATAATATGAAATGAGGGTTGCTATTCATAATACGAAATGAGGGTCGCTATTCATAATAAGAAATGAGGGTCGCTATTCATAATAGGAGTAGAGGGTTGCTATTCATAATACGAACTGAGGGTCGCTATTCATAATAAGAAATGAGGGTCGCTATTCATAATAGGAGTAGACGGTCGCTATTCATGATACGAAATGAGGTTCGCTATTCATAATACGCCCCCCCCCCTCGGCTACGTTCCTGGTCCTGTAGGGGGGGGCGATATATAGCCCTGAATAGTTGTCTCTTTTTAAAGTAATTATATTTTATCTGTTATCTTTGATAATTATATAGAGCCACCCCCGCTCATGTGGTGACGAAAAAAAAAGTAAAACATAACACACATGTAATCCTATCGTAAATTGTCCTCCTTGTTGGAAATCTTGCCCCACCACCCTGCCCCCGACTGATCTTATCCAGGCTACGCCACTGAGATATAAAGTACGCCAAGCAGGCCCATTATCCATTTTAGCTTGCTATTTAAGAAACTAGTAATTGTTTATACGACAATAATGTTTTTGTAGAAAGTAATTTTTATTAGGAGTTATGGACCTACAAATTACTGAGCGGAATTGGACCTGACAATTGGACCTAAGCCCAGTATCTACCGATCCCCCGAGCCCCCCCCCCCCCCCTCATCAGTACGCCCCGGCGCGGATCCAGAACTTTCCAATTTTTGGGGGGGGACGGAAATTTGAAAAATGCGCAGAACTCAACAGAACTCAACATACCAATACTGACAAGGTCATATTAGAAGCACGATACGGGTACCTAGAAGCAGGAACAATTTTGGAAAGGGGTGCAAGCTCACTTCACGTCTCTTGTCCGATATCAACATTCCCCGTTTTTAAGATATACATTTTTTTGACATTTTCATCGGGGGGGGGGGCTAAAGCCTCTTGCCCGAAAAGGTAATTTTCTAGTTCACAATTCTGCTTGTGAGCGAAACGAGCGAGCAAAAATTTGAGCATTATATGTTTTTTGTGAAAGTGTTATTTATCACCAAGATAAACAAGAAAAGATATCAAAAATTCATATTCGGGCAGCTTGCTGTACCCCCTCCCCCCCCCCCCCCTTCCCCTCCCCCACCCATTACGCGCGAAAGCTTTGAACTTTCATTAATTATTAGAAAAAGAAGACGATTTATTGTACCATTCTCAACTCTTAATCCTTGTCTGAATTCAGTTTTCCCCCTCTTGCGCAAAGCGCGTAAGCTTTGACCTTTCATTGTTTAATGCAATTATTAGAGAAAGAAGATGATTCGTTGTTCCATTCTCGACTCTTAATCCTTGTCTAAATTCAGTTTCCCCCCTCCCGCGCAAAACGTGGAAGCTTTGATGTTTCATTAAATTATTAGAGAAAGAAGAGGATTTGTTGTACCATTCTCGATTATTAATCCTTGTCTGAATTCAGTTCCCACCCCCACCCGCGATTCGTTGTACCATTCTCGAGCCTTTTCCTTGTCTGATTTGAGTTTCCCCACCCCCTCCCGCGCGAAGCGCGGAAGCTTTGACCTTTCATAGTTTAATGAAATTATTAGAGAAAGAAGACGATTCGTTGTTCCATTCTCGACTCTACGCGCCTGCCTTAAAGGGAAAATGAAACAATCATGATTGTGATAGCACACAATAATGTTAGTAGAAATAGTAAAGAACAAAAATTATTGCAACAACCATGGATAAATCACGGCCGGTAGCGTGGGCCGAGTGTCATATCATACATAGTTTTGTGTTATTGGGCGAGGGGGGGGGGGGTGGTAGCGACCAAGCGAGACTTTGCAATGTTGAATGCTGACATTATGCACTCTAAGAATCCCTAAGCCCAATATGTACGTTCTTTCCGCTATATATCTTTCTACCCCTTACTCCTATCCTATTATGAATAGCGACCCTCTTCTCCTATTATGAATAGCGACCCTCTTCTCCTATTATGAATAGCGACCCTCTTCTCCTATTATGAATAGCGACCCTCTTCTCCTATTATGAATAGCGAACCTCATTTCGTATTATGAATAGCGACCCTCTTCTCCTATTATGAATAGCGACCCTCTTCTCCTATTATGAATAGCGACCCTCTTCTCCTATTATGAATAGCGACCCTCTTCTCCTATTATGAATAGCGACCCTCTTCTCCTATTATGAATAGCGACCCTCTTCTCCTATTATGAATAGCGACCCTCATTTCCTATTATGAATAGCGACCCTCTTCTCCTATTATGAATAGCGACCCTCTTCTCCTATTATGAATAGCGACCCTCTTCTCCTATTATGAATAGCGACCCTCTTCTCCTATTATGAATAGCGACCCTCTTCTCCTATTATGAATAGCGACCCTCATTTCCTATTATGAATAGCGACCCTCTTCTCCTATTATGAATAGCGACCCTCTTCTCCTATTATGAATAGCGACCCTCTTCTCCTATTATGAATAGCGACCCTCATTTCCTATTATGAATAGCGACCCTCTTCTCCTATTATGAATAGCGACCCTCTTCTCCTATTATGAATAGCGACCCTCATTTCCTATTATGAATAGCGACCCTCTTCTCCTATTATGAATAGCGACCCTCATTTCGTATTATGAATAGCGACCCTCTTCCCGTGTTATGAATAGCGACCCTTATAAGTAATGAACCTTATTTCGTATTATGAATAGCGACCCTCTCGTCGTATTATGAATAGCGACCCTGATTTCATATTATGAATAGCGGTCCTTATGATCAATGACCCTTAATATGAATTATGAATAGCGACCCTCATCTCACGTTATGAATAGCGGTCCTTATGATTAACGAACCTTATTTCATTATGAATAGTGACCCTCTTTTGCCATTATGAATAGCGGACCCGGAAGTACGGGAATTTACACGTTATGAATAGCGGTCCTTATGAATAGCGGACCTTATGAATAGCGGTCCTTATGAATAGCGAATAGACCCCGTAATATCATACTTCAAATATTAGTAACTTTCGTGTCATTTGACAGTTTTATTTTTTTTCTTCAAATATCACAAACTTTTAATCTGATTTTTCTGCTTTTCTACTTATAGCTACTTGCGCCCTCTATATAGCAAACAATGCATAATCGGTGCCTGTTGGTCCCCCATGATTCCCTTTTTATTATGTTAATTGAGAGCTGATTTGATGAGATAACCACCTGTCAGTGAACTTGCAGGGAAGTCTACACCCCCTGGCCAAATTAGTACAGACAGGCTTTAATGTGTGTAATTGTTTTTTTAAACGAGATTTTACAAAATTAATGTGTATCAATCAGGGCCCACCTTATAAACAATTTATATTAATTACATCAAATTTCAATGTATTTGTTACCTCTTTTGTTGTTTTGTTACCCAGGCCATCTACAACCTGTCGATGTGTGTTCCATGTACACAGAGGAAGGTTTTCTTCGATTTGGTTTCTCTGTCATGTATGGATTTGGTAGCGATTGTTTGAGGCGAGCCGTCAAATCACAACATGTCCTGAAATCCAAATCAGCGGAGTATGCTATGGCTAAGAGTCTAGTCAAACTTAGGTGAGTTGAGAATTGGGGAAGCACTAGCAGTGGGAGGGAGGTGGGGGGGGGGGGCTATAGGGGCATGTGCCTGCCCCCCCCCCCCCTTTGAAGACAAGCTTAGCTAAAGGGGTCCTAAAAACCATTCATTTTATGATGTAATCAAGTTAATATATGTTGATTGAGGTACTATTACCAGTCTCTTTTTATGTAAAAGATTGTATCATGTTTTGTGTGGTTTTGAATAAGATGAACTAAAAATGAACTTGATAAAAGAAAAACACAGAGAGAAATGGAGAGCGTACAGGCAATGACAAAAGAGGATAGGAGTCCTCTCCCTACACCCTCGCTTCCCTCCTTGGTCTTTTTCTCTTAAAATTTCATGTGTACCTAGTAATACCAAGCCCCCCCCCCCCCCCCAATTTACATCAGTTTCCCTTTGATGAATTGACTACTAATTGGCTTAGCATCATAATCTGCTCATGCATACAAATATGTCAGAAATTAAAATAATTATAATAATACTAATAATTGCTTGTCGGGCGCATAATTATAATATCTTTATTCTGTTTTTGTTTGGCATCTTTTTGTTGTTGTCTGTAGATCGTACGAGTGTGAAGTGAGTTATATTCCCTTGGATAAACAAAATACCAAAGCTACAGAAAAGGACACAACCACTTGTATGAAAGGGTAAGTCTAGGAATACATATTTAATTCATTTTTATTCATTTCTTTTTTGTTAATTTCATTTTGTATTGTAGCACTGGATATTGTGTATTTGATCACAACTGATTAGCACATTCCTTATTCTCATTCTTCATTTTTCGTTTTATCAGAGAATGCAACAGAATAGGATAATGTGAATTACAAATTTGACAATGAGCAAAGATAATACAAATATACAGTTAGTGCATTTCAGTGACATACATGTACCTTTCTGTAAAAGGGGAAAAGAAAGAATGAAAAAAGAAGCAGCTTTCAAGTTGTTGGGTATGTAGAAAAATTAGAGTTAAAGGTATGATCTACATGCATTCCCATTCTAGCAGTTCATTTTGCTTGCATCATACTATATGATTCACCTATGTTGTCCTTTTGTTTGGAAATCCCCAAATAGATGAATACAAATGTAACTGTTCTACTGTGATATTCAAAGGGTATAAATCTTCCTTCTCACAGGTGCAAGGTTTGTGGCCACGCCCCTGATCTGACCCACCTGGTCCACTCCACCCCACTCCCTCTCCGCCCAAAGGACAGCCCCCTGGCCCTCCGCAAGCTCAGCACCCACCGACCTTCCCTCGGGGCGCCGCTGGGGGCCAATCCCAACACCAATCCTCGGTCCAGTCCCAACTCCAGCCCAATGCCGACCAGACGTAGCATGGGAGCATCCGTCCCTTCTCTTCCGATGATCGCATGGAGCGTGGAGTCCGTACAGAGCTCGTCTGAGGAGTGTTTAGTGACGCCAAAGAAGAAGAGTAGCAGAGACATTGTCAAATCCATTTTTAAGAGAGGTACGTATATATCAGGCATGATTTGTAATTTTTTTTCCCTATTTTTTTCTTCTTTTTTCCCCCGATTTTTTTTTTCTCCTGAGTTTTCCCGATTTTACTCTTAGGCGAGGCGTCAAAAATATTGATACCAGCAGGCTGCCGCCTCACGTATTGGCGCATCGAGGCTGCAATTACGGCCGAAGCCTGGCTGGGGCAATTATTTTTCACTTATTAGCCCAGCCGGCTTGCGCCAGGCTGGGATCTGAGGCTCGGTTTCCATTCGAAAGGCGGCAGCCGGCGCATGCTTTTGTTCGGAGACCATTATGATGACATCATGAGTTAATTGAGGGTCCTACCGCCAGCGGTAGCCGGCTGAGCTAATTTAAAAAATGCAGCCAGGACGCACAAGTGCAGTTAGCTGCCGCTGGCCGGTATATTTATTTTTGACGCCTCGCCTTACCGGTATTTTTCCTGATTTTTTTCTATTTTTCCCCCAATTTTCCTACTTTAAAGGGGGGAATGTTGTTAGATGCATTTTTTCCCCCGAACACTTTTTGTTGTTGTTGTTGTTGTCAAGTGGGGTTGGGGGGTGGGGGGGGGGGTTTTAGTGCTTAATATCACCCCTGATATATTGCCATTGATAAAAACAAACAAGGATTGTTTGCAATTAATTCCTAAGCACTGTAATAGCTCCTATGCTGTAGAGGTGGTAGTACTACCGAAGCACCAAGAGTGTCATGGGAACTTGAAAGATATTCAAGGACTTGCTATCATGAGTGTTGGGTGACCTAACCTTAGCGTTGTTGTACTATGTAGAACCAAGTATTTCTGTATTTTCCTTGTCATTTTTATTTATCAGTATTTTTTTTTGGTACCGTTTTTTAATATTTTTTTCATCAACTCTGAACAAAATCAAATTCCTCCTTTCAGGTTATGAGTCGTCATCCTCCTCTGCCCCCAACTCCAGACCCAGTAGTGCAGCATGGGGGGATAAAGACACCCCTCAAACGGGCGTGACTGGTATCCAGAGGGGCGCTGATACCACACAGAGGAACCTCAGGAATGCCTTCACCATTGGAGCTGGCGACCAATCATTAGGAATACCCACCGTTCACGTGACCCATGATTTGGGGTCTAAGAGTGACATAGCTTGTGCTCAGAAAGGCATTGGTATACTTCCCACTACTGGTGAGAAATATTTCAAACCGTTAATTTTGATCGGGGTCTTATTTTCAAGACTTTCTGGACGGTTATCCAACATTTGCTCTTGCGACTCATTCCCCGGGCATTATTTTGTCAAAGATGTGAAGTTAGGATTGCAGTTGGCATTTATGCTAGGTTTAGGATTCATGTTCAGGAAGAGGTATAGGTTTTTTTTCTATTAATGAAATAATCGATAATGGAGTGTTTGCTGCCAGTGATAATATAAATAATTTCAGCAAAATTTATCATGCTCATCCCAGTTGGTGCTAAAGGTATCTGAGATGGCATAATGTTACCCTGGCTTAGCTAAGCTGGCCTAAGGTGATTTAGGGTCCTTTAGAATGTGTGTAATGTTATGCATTAAACCAATACTGACTTGGAATGAATACATATGCTTACCAAAATATGTAGAGCTTAATTCCAAAAGGAGCTAAATCCACTTTTGATGAAATTGAGTTATTGATATCAGAACATTGTTCAGTTAAACACATCAATTTTGGGAGCAATTATGAAAAAATGCACCTTCTAATATCACTTTTCCATAGAAGCCTGTACAAAATCTGGTAAACAATTTGTTTTTTCTCCGAAGTTACAAAATTGGATTTAGCTCCTCTTGGAATTAAACTTTTCATATATTCTTTGTTCATACCAACAGACTCGAATCATTCACCTCGATCTGGTGTGGAATGGCTGAAGTTTCAGGATTCCTTCATCAGCATCGGCATCGTCACCTTGCCCAACCGAAGCCAGCTGGTTCCCCGTGGTCTCGCTCCCGGCGGCCATCTTGCAGATGGTCGTGCTGACCTCATCCTGGTCAGGAAGGTCAACAGGAAGGAGTTCAGGAAATTCCTACAGCATCATGGGAATGAGGAAGACCAGGTCAGTTGTAGTTGTGACATTTGTGCTTTGCAGTGGTTCATCTCATATGATGCTCCGGTGACAATTGCTAACCTGTCAATACTCTATATATTCAGCTATATATTCAGCTCCAGAACCAAACACTATTCCTACATGTACATGTAACGTTAACCCTAACCCTAAACCTAACTCTAAACCTAAACCAATACTCTACATTAATTGAATTCTTTACTTCAACTCTAGCACCAAACACTATTCCTGCATGTAAACTTAATCCCAACCCTAAACCTAATGCTTACTCTAACCTTAACAAATAATCTACATTAATTTAATTTTTAACTTCTAACTCTAGCACCAAACAATTTTTCTACTTAAACATAAATCTAAACCTAACCCTAACCCTATCCCAAAACATAATCCAAAATTAGTTGTAGTATGGAGCAGTTGTCACTGAGCCCGGTAAAGTGGGTTATATTCTCAGGCATCGATCTACCCACCGGACCTCATTGTTTCTTCACCTCTCTAGGCAAATGCCACAATAAAGTGATCTGACATTTCCTCCTGGCTTTTTTGAAAGCAAAGATGTAACATTAATTAGGGCTTTGTGTGGAGTTGAGTGTGGGTTAGGGTTAGGATTAGGGATAATTCTAGGCTTAGTTGGAATAGTTGGTCCAGTATCGATTATGATTGAACATAAAGTGAGTTCATGGGCTTCACGCTATGAGTATTTTATGTTTTGAATATTAGTCTTGTCTGTTCAGTCATGACACAAGGAATTGAACTTATCTGATAGTTTAGGATAGCTCAAACCAAATTTCTTGTGATGAGATCTAGGTCATCCAATATTCCATCACTATTACTCTATTCTTTTTTGTTTTGATAGTTTGATTTCCCATTTGTATGGAAGCATCTCATATTTTGGCATAGCTAAAACATAATTTCTTGTGATAAGATCTAGGTCATCCGATATTCCATCACTATTACTCTTACTCTATTCTTTTATGTTTCAATAGTTTGATTTCCCATTGGTATGGAGCATCTGGTTTTTTTGGCATAGCTCATACAACAAATTTTGTTGATAGCATCAAGGTAATCCATTAATTATTACATCACTGTTACTTTTACTCTTTTTTTTATTTTTGTTTGGATAGTTTGATTTTCCCTTTGTATGGAAGCATCAAGTGAAGGCAGTTCAGATCAGGCCTCTGCTCAGCAGTGACGACCTGAGCTCACCCAGGCTTGAAAAACAGATGAAACTTCTGACATGGAACGTTGACATGGAGCTAGTCAGGGCAGACTTCATTGAATTGAGGTGAGAACATCTTCCTATCCCTCAGGGTTTGTTCAGATATGACATCTTAAACCACCACTAAAAAAGACCCCCAAAACGACCAACATGCTTTGAACATGTGGAAATGAATGACAAATGCATGCAACAAAGGTCCTGCACGTGTTCACTGAGCTCTGTGTTATAAGATACTGAAATGTGAAGCTTATTTTACGTCGTCATAAAAAGTACCGAGTCTTGCGGTATCATATCTGAATGAGGCTATAAAACTTTACACAATGCAAATTTTCTACCCGGTATTTCTCTGCTCATTTATGGTGGTCTTTTACTTAATTTGTTGAATGAACTTCAACCTGAATGCACTTGAGAAATGAAGAATTAAAATAAAATATCAAAAATATGACTATATCAGTATATACATTTTCTTGACTAAATGAACGGGTTCCCTATACAGTAATGGAAAAGGAGATGTGATTTCAACTCTCACACTGTTAGAGCCTTCCATACTTTCTTGGTGTTTGAGCACTGTCTAGACTGCAACAGTGTTGGAACCTGGACCACCATTTAATATAATATGAAAATTAAGTCACAATTTACTTAGCATTTAGCTTAGCTAAGTAAAATGACTTAAGCCTTGCTCGGGTCACATCTAAGTATTTTACTTTAGTTGAACAGCTTGAAGCAAAAATAGCAAAGTAATTGACTTATGTCTGCTAGGGAGCTTACAGAGACTTAGGGTCAAAGATTCAACTGAATATTATAGTTTGATAAGTATCTTATTCAAGCATAAAACCAAGTAAAATACTCATATTTATGACTTAACTATTGAATTGAGCACTGAATTAAGCAGGACATTGCGATTGCAGCTCCACAGAGTAAACCATCATTTTCCTGATGATGTCTGAACTGTCTATCGCACACTCGGCAGTCTCAATGAATGAGCAATATCACATGTTTGTTTTGTTTCTCCAGGGTTCATCGTCAGCTGTTGGCTGTGTTCGGAGAAGGTGTTCTGGATGATGACTTCCCAACGACATCCTGCAGATGCTTATAACATCCAACTGGTGATGCGATATCTGTTCTGACAGCATTTGCTCCGATGATATTCCATCTGCTGGCATTTGCTCTGATGACATTTGCTTCGACGACACTTACTCTAATGACGTTTGTTTCAACAACATTTGCTCTGATGACATTTGCTGCAACAACGTTTGCTCTGAAGGCATTTGCCCCAACAACGTTTGCTCTGATGACATTTGCTGCAACAACGTTTGCTCTGAAGGCATTTGCCCCGACAACATTTGCTCTGATGACATTTGCTGCAACAACATTTGCTCTCATGACATTTGCTGCAACAACGTTTGCTCTGAAGGCATTTGACCCAACAACTTTTGCTCTGATGACATTTGCTCTGATGACATTTACTCAGATGACGTTTACTCTGATGTTTACTCTGACGACATTTACTCTGATGACATGGTATTTATTTGCTCCGATGACCTTTTATTACTCAGATGGCATTTGCTCTGATGACATTTGCTCCGATGACCTTTAATCAGATGGCATTTGCTCTGATGACATTTACTCTGATGGCATTTGCTCTGATGACATTTGCTCTGATGGCATTTACTCTGATGACATTTACACTGACGACACCTTCTGCTAGGGCAGAAAGTTCATCTGTTCAGAATCGCTTTAAATTCTTGTTTGATAAAGGAAATTAGACCAATACTATTTTCCCTATGCTAAGTATTTATTTAATTAAGCAGTGCTTTATCTCAGCATTTAGTTTAAATGAAATAGTACAATGCAGGCCAAAATATTTCTTCCTTTCATATATTAGTATTGATACTCATCTCAATGTTTTTTTCAGGTCATGCTAATTTTCAGTTTTAACTTAATAGAGCTATAAAAAAAAGTGTTTTCTACCGTTATTCCATGAACTTGAATTGATTTACAGTAATAATTAATGTAATATCTTGCCAGTTGTATACAACAATTGTGCAAAATTCACCAAAAAAAGATGATTTTATATGAGATATTCAATGAAATAGTCAAATGAATTTGTATTCCGCTATATATTGTGTAAATGAGTTTTATAGTGAATTAGTGAAACTGATTTGTCAAAATCTATATATTTTTAAGCAATGTACTATTGAAATGTAAGTGTGTGCTCTTTGTCAATCTATGCCAAATCTAGTAAATATAAAGTGCTCATTAGGTTTGTTTTTGTGCAGCTCTTGCATGCTAAAAATGGAAGTCGTAACTAAACTCCCTACCCCCCCCCCCCCTCCAAAGTAAGTATTGTCACATTCTCAAGGAAGTATATTGCTTGATACATGTATTTTTAATGACAGCAATAAGACCCTTATTATTAAGGTCTTTTGATAATATGAACTTTTATATTAAAGTATGAGATGTTTGAGATCTCTATTAAAGGTAAAGACCGGTATTGGAAATGCCCCAATTTCAAAAAATGAAATGGAAGCTCTCATTACCAATCATGTGAAAGAATATGTTTTGACTAATACAAGATGATAACAAATTTGCCGGGAAACCACCTACTAATTCATATATTTGGTAAATTTGTTTCTCTCATAGTCTGTGAGAGATATAGGGTAGTCCCATATACATCTTTCTGTGTATAGTGCTTGTAACTTTACTAAGAATGGGCCAAATTTCTTATCATTTTGATGATTCCAGAACCTTGCAGATGCTAGATGCTAGATGATCAACCTTTTTTGATCGATTCCACGTTTCTTTCACAATGCAATCGCATGACCATAACTGGTCTTTACCTTTAAACCTCATCATTAGCAAATATTCTTATTAGGAACACCAGCTATGTCTTTAACCAGTATGTCCTAATTCCTGATTTTTTTTTGTTGCTATTCTGTCTTGTTCCTCTTTTTTTCTATGCTTGTCTTGAGCAATGCATTCAAATTTCATTTATTTTATGCCACAGTTATTTTCAATAAACATATTTTAAATGAGTCCATTTGATTTATATTTTAATTTCAAAGAATACACTTCTTTTATTTTCTTTAGGTCAAAATTGAATGTTAAATTTTATATCTTGTATTTCTTTATACTCAAACATGTTTGAGTTGAAATTTGTTTTATTCAAAGCATATTCTTGTTAAAGGTAAAACAAAAGGACCACATTTTCATTTTTTTCCTTTAAAAAATAATTACACTCCCGACTTGTATGTCCACAAGGCTAATTAAATCTGTTTAAACATGAAATGCAGGGTAGGGAAAGAAAAGTGCATACATTGTATTTAACCCATGTGACAAATATGGGTGTACTTTTCTGTGTGTCAATGTGCCTTCCTAGTTTATTGTAAAATTTCATTTTATATAGCTTTTATAATATCACCTTGAATTTCTTATGAAATGTACTCGCATTCATGCAAACTATATATGTGCATTCCATACTTTATTATCATATCTATGATGCCTTCTTATCTCAGTGTGCTATTTGAATATGCAAATTATATCAGCCTTTTTAATGTTTGAGTGTTAGATATCCTATATTACATTCCATTTATCAATTATATATAATACACTGCAGTAATAAATACATACAAAGAATTGTAAATGAATATATGTATTTTATTTCAAATGCTCTTTTTATATGTGCATTTGCATACAAAACAAGTGTTTGACATGCATGTTATAAAATTTGTTATGACTTTATACAATTCAATTATACATTTCATCATTAGTGTATCTTTGCATTGTATCTTTGGAAAGACAAATAACCTATTCTTCATATTGCTAGTTTGCATAGTGAAGTAACCTTTTGACATACAAGTACACTGTAGGTGTATTGTATGGCAGTACAAGAAATATGATAATAGGGAAGAAATTTGTGTAAAGAGGGCACAAGATGTGGAGATTGTGGGGAGAAAGAGGGAGAGAGAGAGAGAGAGAGAGAGAGGGAGATGCTGATAGGTAGAGTAATAAAGAGAGAGAGAGAGAGGGAGATGCTGATAGGTAGAGTAATAAAGGGAGAGAGAGAGGGAGATGCTGATAGGTAGAGTAATAAAGGGAGAGAGAGAGAGAGAGAGGGAGATGCTGATAGGTAGAGTAATAAAGGGAGAGAGAGAGAGAGAGGGAGATGCTGATAGGTAGAGTAATAAAGGGAGAGAGAGAGAGGGAGATGCTGATAGGTAGAGTAATAAAGGGAGAGAGAGAGAGAGAGGGAGATGCTGATAGGTAGAGTAATAAAGGGAGAGAGAGAGAGGGAGATGCTGATAGGTAGAGTAATAAAGGGAGAGAGAGAGAGAGAGGGAGATGCTGATAGGTAGAGTAATAAAGGGAGAGAGAGAGAGGGAGATGCTGATAGGTAGAGTAATAAAGGGAGAGAGAGAGAGGGAGATGCTGATAGGTAGAGTAATAAAGGGAGAGAGAGAGAGGGAGATGCTGATAGGTAGAGTAATAAAGGGAGAGAGAGAGAGAGAGAGAGAGAGGGAGATGCTGATAGGTAGAGTAATAAAGGGAGAGAGAGAGAGAGAGAGAGAGAGGGGAGATGCTGATAGGTTAGAGTAATAAAGGGAGAGAGAGAGGGAGATGCTGATAGGTAGAGTAATAAAGGGAGAGAGAGAGAGGGAGATGCTGATAGGTAGAGTAATAAAGGGAGAGAGAGAGAGAGAAAGCAGGGGTAGAGGAGAGAGAGAAAGAGAAAGAGAGCGCAAGAGAGAGAGAGATAGAGATGTTGATAGGTAGAGTAATAAAGGGAGAGAGAGAGAGGGAGATGCTGATAGGTAGAGTAATAAAGGGAGAGAGAGAGAGAGAGAGAGGGAGATGCTGATAGGTAGAGTAATAAAGGGAGAGAGAGAGAGAGAAAGCAGGGGTAGAGGAGAGAGCAAGAGAAAGAGAGCGAAAGAGAGCAAGAGAGAGAGATAGAGAAGTTGAGATAGAGTGGAGAGGGAGAAAGAGAGCCAACAAAAATATAGGGGGAAGGTAAGAGAGATGTACATGTAGGAGAGGAAGATTAAGAGAAAGGCATCGAGGGTGTGGGGCTGGCGATGAAGATTAACATGTCTCCCTGAAGCATACCTGCCAACCCTTCCAAATAATCCACAATATTCTGATTTTCTAGATTTATAGGACCTAAAAATTCAGAATATTCTGATTTTTGTTGTTGTTTTTTGGTTTTTTTGTTGTTGATAAAGCCAAATTAGGAGTTCACGTATTGCATGCGTTGAATGGTTGCATGACCGCACATTGCCAGTCACGATGCCGCTGCATGTGCAAACGCCTGTTAAGGGTACAAATTTCGTATTTCCGAAGGCATACCGTGCTAGAAATTCCTAATTCCTAAATGTTGGCAGGTATGCTGAAGGTGGTGACACGACATTTGCTCCTGCGACAATTGCTCCGGGCTTTATTTCGTCTAAGATGTAGGGTTAGGGTTAGGGTTTCAATAGGGTTTTATGTTAGGTTTAGGGTTAGGTTTAGGGTAGGGTATAGTGTTGAATCCAGGGTTGAAGTTAGCCATTCGATTAGTGTATGAAATTTACAGCGGAGCAATTGTCGCCGGAGCAAATGTCATGGAATCCTGAAGGTATCGACAATCGTTGGTCCATGTTCCTGATAGGCTTTCTTAGTAATCCACATTCCTTTATAAGCCGACAACGAGGCAAGAATTGAACCCCCAAGCCAAACAGATTTCCTTCGCTCAGGAGGGCAGATGACCTTCAACGTTTCTTGTGGGACGCCCCGGCTTACTAGCTCTTGCTTCAAACGTCCACCAAATCCCCTGTGCATGGAATTTCCGCCGGTTACAACAACGTTTTCGTACAACGTTCTTCGGGTATCCACGTTGCAACGCTGCAAACCACAATATGCTATATCGGCTATACCGGATCCATAGTTCAGCTTTGTATCTTCATCACGGAGAAGAGCCGGTTTGAACATGGCCTCCATGCATTGAAACAATTCCTGACCGAGTACTATCTCTTGGCCATCGGGTAGCTGGTATCGTTCGGTTCTAATCTGAGTGCATGCCATTTCCCTCTCGAAGTCTTCTGCCACGTAGCAACATCTTTCCTTGATTTCTCTCACGATTTCCCGCTCAGCTGTTGAAAATAATTGATGAAAGGTAGCAGCATATTTGTATCTTTATGCCAATTAATTTGTGAACTTGCCATTTAAAAAAAAAAAAAATTCAAAAACAAAAAAGTAGGCCTAATAATATATAGGGGACCTTAAATTGCAAGATTAGTCGTCATGGAATACGAAAGCTAATACATGTACAAAGAAAGTGCATGTCATACAGGCACGTATACAGGGGGGGGGTTGGGGGGGTTAAACCCCTCCCCCCCTTTGGTATTTTTATGTGTGTAAACCCCCCCCCCCCCCCCCCCCCCCCCCCCCCCCCCCCCCCCCCCTTGGTTTTTTTCTTCTTTTTTTTTTTTTTTTTTTAATTATTAAAAAAAAAAAAAAAAAAAATTATTCCCATGGCTGACCTAAAAAGGTGACCTTACCCCCCTTCCCCCCCAACGGAGCCAAATGTCAAATTTTCAAATTTCGAGACCAAAAAAAAAAAAAATGTGTCCTCTTACCCCCCTGGGTATTTTTTTCCCTAAAATTCGAGAAAAATCTGCCAAAATGGCCCTAAAAATGGGTACAGGTTTTGAGGCTTGAGCGGCCCGTCCAAACCAAATCTGACGAGGTGACACTTCATATCTTACCAGTGGTGGAGAAAGAATATCCTTTCTTGTTGAGTAATCTCATCAAATAATGCGTCATCTCCCTGCCTGCTAACCCGGTTCGATGCGTCGCTGCTTCGAGGCAGTATCCTTCATATATTGCCAATGTCTGCGTCACTCCAGCCCCCGTCTCGATCACGAATCCACTGACGCGACCGCTGGAGTACAATGAGAGCAGTGCTGGATTGGCCACGTAAAATGCAGGTATCTGAAACGTCTCAAACATTATCTATAAAAAAAAGGGATAAGTGAGAAGTTTTCAAGATGATCAATGCGTTATATGCCTGACGTAGTACGACATCAATGAACATTGTGACACCTCGTGCTAGAGTCATATCATTTTAAAAGATACAGGAAAATGAAAAGTGTGAGTATCCCAGACAATTTTATAAGTAATTATTCCTTATGTCACAATGATTCAAGTGAAAAGCTGAGAAAGTTTGGATAAACAATGATACATTTGATGACAGAAAATGAGAAACAAAAGAGAATGAGAGAAAAGTGAAAAGTGGCAAAAGACAGCGAGAAATAATAAGGTTGCATGCATGGATAAAGAGGGAGGGAGAGAGAGAGAGAGGTGAGTAAGATACAGAAAATATATTACGTTTCAAGAGGGAGATAGAAAGAGATAGACAGGTAGATATATAGTGGGAGGGAGAGAGTGTGAAAGAGAGAGAGAGGGAGAGAGAGTAATAGAGAGGGAGAAAACAGAGAGAGAGAAAGAGACAGGCAGAAAGAGACAGAGAGAAAGAGACAGGCAGAAACAGACAGACAGAAAGAGACAGGCAGAAACAGACAGACAGAAAGAGACAGGCAGAAACAGACAGACAGAAAGAGACAGGCAGAAACAGACAGACAGAAACAGACAGGCAGAAACAGACAGACAGAGAGAGACAGGCAGAGAAAGAGAGGGGTAGATTTAGATAGAAATATCCATAGGGAGACAGGAATATAGAATAAAAACAGAGAGACATTCACCTGTGCCATCTTCTGTCTATTATACATAGGGTTCCCTGGTGGCTCTGTCATCAGCACTGGGTGCTCTGTGGTGTCGACCATCAGATCAACGTCGAAAAGATAATGCCAGATCTTCTCCATGTCTTCCCAGTCTTTGACGATACCGTGCTCGATGGGGTAGTTGATACCCAAGACTTCTCGGTGTTTGTAGATTGCTTCTCCGATAAAGGTCTCCCTCTTCCCGTCAACGTGCGACTGCAAAGAGTAATCCACATTTCTTTCTTTTTTTATAAACAGATTTCTTAAAGTCAAAGCAGAAGCGCAGATACATATGCTTGCATGCTTAATAGATAATAATAATAATAATAATTACATTTATAGGGTGCTTTATACAGGTGTTTCTAAGCGCACAAGTGGTACTGTCCAACTTAGTATAATTATTCAACATGTTCAATACCTTAAAAGCAAAAAATAAAATAAAAAATTACTAATACAATACAATACAATTGAGTTGAATGGAATTAACTACTTGTGTGCGCCTCCAGTATACTATATTCCATGTCAAATCACCCAAAAAATCTGAAAATCTTAACCCGACCATTTTTGATTTTGATGAAACTTGGTGTACTTGTTGAGTGTGATCTCACAGCACCAAATCCCAAATTTTAGGTCAATCGGGTGAGGGGTTTGGGAGATACGGCCCACCAAATTTTGAGATTTATTCAAA
Source organism: Strongylocentrotus purpuratus (assembly GCF_000002235.5). NCBI lineage: Eukaryota > Metazoa > Echinodermata > Echinoidea > Camarodonta > Strongylocentrotidae > Strongylocentrotus > Strongylocentrotus purpuratus. The sequence goes on from NW_022145604.1 coordinate 25,212,977, forward strand.
AATGGGGGTGGCGGGCCTACCTTTGAACCCTTGTATCTCGGGACCTAATGGGTCAATCTTCACAAAATTTATATTGTTGGAAAGGGTATTCAATAAGGATTCCAAATCTGCCGCCATTTTGAAGATTCGTACATGTTGGGGTACTTTGACCTCTTGACCTCAGATTTGACCTTGAAATTGACCTTGTGGATCACGTAACTTTGACAACATTTTTCATGAAATGTAATCTCTGACATGTTCACTAAAACATATAAAAGTTTCAGAGATATAATATTTTTTGTTTTGGAGCAATAAGGATTGAAAGTATCCATGCTCACAGATATTCACAATAAGCCCTATTATAATGTATACAATACATGCAATATGCACAGTACAACATACATCTTCCACATGCTATTTTGTTTTAGTCATATCCATCCTAAATGTCAGCAGTACTTGAATAGATAAAATGACAGATTTTTTTTTTTTTTTTTTTTTTTTTTTTTGGGGGGGGGTATATTATTCTTGAGGGGTAATTTTCCCGGGGGGGGGGGGGGGGGGGGGGTAATTGTCCTAGGGGGAAATTGTCCGGGCGAATTGTCCTTGGGGGGGGGGACAGATTGTCCTAGGAGGTAATTTTCTGGGGGGTAATAATCCTCTGGGAGTGATAGTCCTTGGGGGGTAATTGTTCTCGGGGGGGGGGGGGGGGGGACATTTCCTGAGGGTTAATTTTCCAGGGGGGTAATTATCCTAGAACCGACTCAGAGGCCTAAAGCCATACATCCTGTTAACCCTTTAGGCCTATATGAACTTGTCATTTTATTTCTATTCAAGTACTACTGACATTTAGGATGGATATGCCTAAAACAAAAAAGCATGTGAAGATGTATGTTGTACTGTGCATATTGCATGTATTGTATACATTATAATAGGGTTTATTGTGAATATCTGTGAGCATGGATACTTTCAATCCTTATTGCTCCTAAACAAAAATATTATATCTCTGAAACTTTTATATGTTTTAGTGAACATGTCAGAGATTACATTTCATGAAAATTGTGTCAAAGTTACGTGATCCCAAGGTCAATTTCAAGGTCAAATCTGAGGTCAAGAGGTCAAAGTACCCCAACATGTACGAATCTTCAAAATGGCGGCAGATTGGAATCCTTAGTGAATTCACTTCCAACAATACAAATTTTGTGAAGATTGACCCATTAGGTCCCGAGATACAAGGGTTCAAAGGTAGGCCCGCCACCCCCATTTTTGAAAAAATCTCAAAATTTGGTGGGCCGTATCTCCCAAACCCTCACCCGATTGACCTAAAAATTTGGGATTGGTGTGCTGTGAGATCACACTCAACAAGTACACTAAGTTTCATCAAAATAAAAAATGGTCGGGTTAAAACCATTGGGTGATTTGACATGGAATGACCCTAATGTGGGTTTTGAGAAGGGTTTTGAATGATTCAATGGATGGGGTATTTTGAATATGGGGTGGGAGTTTAATTGTTCCAGAGGGCAGAGGCAATCGTGGGCCGTGAATTAATTTCATGGAGGAAGATAAATGGAGAAAAGAGTCGTATCGAAGGGGGCAAGGGGCGCGTGCCACTTGCAGCAATTGCAGGGGCCCAAAAATTTAATCGAGGGCAAGAGAAAGGGGAAATATTAAAGCCTGTTCGTACTAGTTTAGCCAGGAGGGATTAGACCACCCAGTTTGGTCACTGACAGGTGGCTATCTCTTCCTCTCAGCTCTCAATTAACATAAGAAAAAGAGGATCATGGGAAACCAACGGGCACCGCTTAGGCTTTCTCTTCTATATAGAGGGAGCAAGTAGCTACTGTACAAGTAGTACACTGAGGCTTTAAGGGACTTTCACCCATGAGGATGTAAACTACGTTACCTTTTTACTTCTTCCAATGCATGACGGGAAGGCAGCTCTGCAAGTCTTACCCCCAGCGAATCCCGCCTGTATAGTACCACCCGTTGTCGACCACCACTGGGTCTGGGCCATCGTCCTCATCGTAATCACTCATCTTCGACTTTCCCTTTGTCATGCAAAAACATATTTCATATCAATAGGCTGACAAAAAGGAACATTACATTTTATATCGTTCAACACCTATGAGGTTTTTGATTACGTGTAGGCCAGATTTTATGTTGTCATTTGTCAAATTGTTGTTGTTGAATGATCAGTGGCGTAGCCATGGGGAATTAAGGGAAACATGCCCTTATCAAATAGAGAAAATGGGGGAAAAGAGATAAATTAAATGACAATGAAAGAGGGGGGGAGGAAAAAGGGAATGCAAAAAGGAAACGTTGGCCCTGTTTATGTGTATTTCATCAATCAAACACGGCCAGTGACCCCCCCCCCCCCCTCCTTGCTACAGCAGTGATTTTAAATTCATGAAGAATTGATTGATAATATTTGGGCGTTAATGGCCGAGGTAAGCTGCATCAGTATTGATACTGTTCTTCCTGCATGCCTGCAATTATTATTACCCCTGCAACGGATTGCCAGGTACCCATTTACACCAGGGTGGAGAGTGGCAAATATGGATGATAGTCTTTGCCAAACGACGTATACTGTCTGGCTGGGATTGAACCCTCAATTCTTGGATTGAGAGTCGAGTAAGAGCACAATTTTTTTTTCTTCCTCCAATTGGTCAGGAAAATATTTAGCAGCGAATCAGCCAGCCAGTGAATAAGAAGGGGGAGGGGGAGGGGAGGGGGGGAGGGGGTAAGAGGCACTATTTTTTTTAAATTTTTTTTTTTTGGGGGGGCCAATTTGTGAGATCTTGTATACAAACTCGTTGCTCTCTGGTGGTCCCTCTACTTTTCTGACAATACATGGGGGGGGGGGGTTCATTTGATATGATGTCCCCCCGAGGAAAAATCATGGTCCCCCCCCCCCCCCTGGGATTGACACCCTTGCCAATAGGGCAAATTGTAGATTGGATCTTTAAACAAATAATTTTCATGATTATAGTGAACTCACTTAATTTATATTCTACCTGATCCAAATATCGGCCAACTGCATTTGGAATGATTGCCTTTGGCTCGTCATCGCCGGCATGCCCGTACTGAATAGATCCCGAGCCGCTGTCAAAGACGAGAGCAGGCCAATCGTCATCCTCTTCAACATATGCCATCTATGATGTCATCGTCTTCTGGAAACAATTAAAATTTAAAATAAAGTTGAGTTCTCTTCATGTGATTACATACTGAAAGAAACTGTCCAGAAGCAGTCAAGAAACGGTTGATTATGTACTCATTTTGAATAACTCAATATTTTCTAAAGGTCTTTCAATGGCACAATCTCCCACTGCTCTTAGAATCAGCTCATTCTAGCCCCATTGCACTAGTTTGGCCGGGATAAGACCTCCCTGCTAGGTTACTGCCAGGTAGTTATCTCATCAAATCAGCTCTCAATTACCATAAGAAAGAGGGGATCATGGGGGACCAACAGTCACCGATTATTGATCGCTATATAGAGGGCGCAAGTAGCTACAAGTAGTGCAGTGGAGCTTTAATGGCCGTTATAAATCCAATCTTTTAAGTTTATATTCATCATGTGAAATGTTATATATTATTTCCTTACTTTATTTGTTTGTCTGTTTGCTTATTATAATGATGTATTTATTGTTAATTTGGGGTCAACATGTATACTACATGGCTATTTGATCTTTTTCTTGTTGACCCCTCATTCTCATAATATGTTTTGTCTAGTTGCTCTGTATTGTTTCTATTGGTGATGCTGATCTGTTCATAGTAGGTCCATGCTCTGGTGTAGTGTTGTTTAAATATAATGTATGTTTTTTGTTTTATTGAGAGTGAAAATAAAGACTGCATGAACTGAATGAACAAAGGAATCGATGAATAGAGGAAAGAATAAAAGCATAAAAGCTCATAATATTCCCTGGGATGATTGTTTATAGGGGGTAATTGTCCCGATCTGCTGATCCCTGTACCTGATTGATGCGTACATACAGAAAATTACTTTAGCCTGTAATATAGGCCCGGCCCTGTAATTTTCAAAAACTGATGGGGAGGGGGAGGGGCCTTAAATTTGACTTGTTGTATTCCAATTGCAGTGTTTTCAAATATGATAATTAGAGCGGTGCCAGATCTAAACATAATAGTGTGTATTACTAATATGGAAAGAGTTCCATATGTACCCCCTGCTAATTAAATAATATTACACTTTCTTTTAAAGGTATTACAAAGTTTTGGTACGGGGTCATGAATTTGGTTCAAATTAACATATTGGAAGCATACGCGTTCCTACAATATTCATTGATCGTTGTCCCGGTTGAAATCGATTCTAAAGTTATGAAATTATAAATAATAAACTCTTTATGTTGTTTAGCTCCCTCTCAAGGTCAAGATATCAATTTAGCTATGAAACAATGTTTCTTGACTAAAATCGACCGATTAGCTATTCCCGTTTAGAAATTATATATCACAACTACATATTCTGAGATTTTCATGGTCGCAGCTACCATTGTACGTAGGCGCTATTTGAAATTTATCAAAATTTACCGGGAGCACCCGTAAATTTTTATATTCAATTTTTCTCGAAAACAGAAGTGTTTTAGGGGTTAATTTTTTATTGCTTATAATACATCCACAGGGGCATCCAAATATATCAAAATTGTAAAGATTCACTATCCACCCAATTTTCAAAATTTCCCAAACTTTGTATTACCTTTAATCTCTCATTGTCTAACCCTATAAGTAATAACCCTAACTCTAGTTTCCATGTTTTATAATAGAGGGTGTATATTAGAATCTACTGTAGACTCTAACTATAAAGTACTAGACTCTACTGTACTACTATCACTCTGAAACATATCAAGATTTTTTTTCTTCATATTTAGTGGGGGGGGGGGTATAGAACTCTAGCCAAGGGGTATATACAAATATCAAATCTGCAGGCGAATACGAACGTCCTGCACTTTATATCATATGAAATATAGGATAAATTGAACATATGATAAACTAACTCTAGAGAGCACCGGCCGCCGCCGCCGCCGAAGACGTCGGCGCGGCGGAGCTCCCTGAACCGGCCTGTGGACTGCATGGAGTTAATAGTACCGGGAACTTATACCTGCAGGGAGTAGGGAGTAACATACATACCTGGCAAATTCTTGTCTTCCCTAGAATTGTCTGCATCTTCAGATTCGTCCCATGAAATAATGTGCATGTATTAAAGCCTCAGCCTACTACTCATCTCATCTCATTGATTGGTGATCACACCTTTACACAACAGCTAGTAACCCATAGACGTCTTTATGGTATACCAAACAAGAAAGTAATTAGGGTCGAGGATTGAACGTTACTATATACTAGTAGTTTGCAGGCACAGACTATTGTTAGTTGTAATTGTGCGTAACGTCCAGTGTCTGTCGATGACACAGTCGTTGCTGTTATTTATGTTTTTTTCACAACTAGTAAGGATTTATTATTTTTGCTAGAGGCTTAAATAGCTTACAGTCTGACAGAGCTAGGGAATTGTGGTAAAGTGTCCAATTAAAGTCTGTGCCAGGCAGACTAATACTAAACTGCGCGAGCGGCGCTCCGGTGGGGGTTGGTCGGAGGTGGGGGCACCGTTCCCCCAACACACCCTTTTTTCCAAGTCCCTTTTTACGTAGGAAAAGTATCCCCTTTATACTTCAGATAAAAGCCCTTTTTCTCTCTAGTAAATGCCTCCCCCTTCTCATTAGTATGGCTTTCCGTTAAGTAACCTGATAGGTGCCCTTTTTGCTTTGACAAAGACCCCCTTTCCTTTTTCATAAATTATATGTTTTCCTTCTTACAAGTGCCCCGTTTTACCAATGATAAATGCCCATTTAACTTTCACATGCTGTGCCAATTTTATTCATAAGTGCCCTTTTACCTTCTGATGAGTGCCCCCTTTTTCTTTTGTTATAAGTGTCCCTTCCCCTTTTGCATTTCTCCGATAAAAGTGGTCTTTTAGTTTGTTTTTTCTACAATTTACTAAAATATTTGTGTGTAGTGTTTTGTTTCTTTATGTGTTCTTATGTTTGTATGTCATATGATGATGATCGTAAATAAAACCAACCAACCTAATGACAGACATTTAAAGTTCCCATTTACCATACAGGCATAAGTCGATCCTGGGGGGGGGGGGGGGTGCGGCTGTAGCCCCTAATTGGATTTTCTCCCCAACTTTTTGGGGTTATAAACACAAGCACCCCCTCCTCCTCATTGGGCTTAGGATGTGGAGCATGGGGCTTTGGAGGGGCGGCAAGGTTACTGGAAAAAAATAATGATTGTAAAATTCTACTGCCCCTACCTCCCCCCCCCCCCCCCCCCTTCCAGACGATCCTGCTGGATTAAGTTTTTTGCAATGTCTTTTTAAAAAAAGCTAAGTTCTGAGAACATCGAACAGCAGGTCAACATTTTTCAGGTGAAACAACAAAGCAACAATGGTGTTGACAAGTAAAGATACATTTGAAAAAAAGGATATATTTACATAATAATCATTTAATATTCATTTAAGTCTAACTATAGCACTACATTAAGGATATTATAAGCAGCATAATCATATATTCTGTTACTCTCTTACAGTACAGGAGCGCAGATCCACATATGAGGGAGTCATAGTCAGTATAATATACTTCATTTGGAGTGGAATCCACTCTCTACAGAGCTTAGCCTACAACAGATTTGGAGTGAACCCACTCTCCACAGAGTGATTACAACAAATTTGGAGTGAAATCCACTCCCAACAGAGCAATTACAACAGATTTGGAGTGAACCCACTCTCAACATAGCAAGATTTGGAGTGAAATTCACTCTCAAAAGAGTGATTACAACAGATTTGGAGTGAAATCCACTCTCAAAAGAGTGATTACAACAGATTTGGAGTGAAATCCACTCTCAAAAGAGTGATTACAACAAATTTGAATAAAATCCAATGGAATTGATCCCTAACATGACTCCGAAACATGGAATAGACTTCTCTAGGCCATTTTCATAATACATGTATGATGTATAACCAAATTGAATGCATACCTCTTTGTGCAGTGCCTCGATATGAATTTTTTTCATCTGTTGCAAATAATTGTATTTCAACATTCAGAATGCAAATCACATCTGGTATGTGTTGATAGGTAAGCCATAATGTTTGTACTACCTAGGAATTACTACGGTATACAATTCCCACTCCTACATTTGACCAGGTGAATGACACGATATGTATTGAGGCACTTCACAAAGATATATGCATCAACTTTAAGTTGGGTTTTATTACGAAAATGCCTTATTCCACTCAGATCCTCTGGATTTAGAGAGTAATGAAGAAATCACCATAACAATTAAGAGCAAGGTCATAAATACTGCATAATTCAGCATTCATTACATTTTTTTTCTTCAAATGGCACTCCTGGAAGACAATGCCAAAACATTCATTTAATATAATACATGTATATTTAAATTGAAATAATAAAAAATAAACCCTTTAGCAACCTTCCACATGAAATCAACCATAATTGTGTCCGTTTGGGAGCGAGAAGGGAGTCTACTCATATAATTTAGTCGAGACTTAATGCCCTTCTGGCTCTGAACAGATGATTTGCTAGGTATTGAACATGAATGAGTTGTGGGACAAGTGCAGTAGTATTATATATATATATATACGGTACCCGATTTTCTGTGATGTGTTTAAACAACATGTACATACCAGAGGCATTGGCATTTTATCTGTTCTTTATCCTTTTTTTTCTTTTGTTCTTTAAAAAAAAAAAAAGGTAGGCCCATAGGTTAACGAAACAAAAATGATCCAAATTTGCACCCCTATGAGTACTCCATTTTTGATTGAGCACACCATCTAGATGTACCAGTTTAAGATGCAAATAGGAATTTTTAGTTCCGAATGCGAGGGCATTACATAATATAATTCATAGCTTATTTGGAATTGCGACGCATGCCCAAGTGTGCGCTCAGAGGTCAATTTGTGGAGCTCCAAACACTTCCCTTCTGCAATCTCTACAGTCTTGAAGTTCCATGAGTTTGATGACCTATGAACAAGCGCAACTTCTGATTATGAAACTTATCTCTCTCAACAAGCTACAATATGATTACCCATGCATTGGCCAAACAATAAAGAATTTCTCCTGACCACCTATGATATTCCGTATTCGGCAGTTGCGTAATAAACACAAAAAATTGAGGGGGGGGGGGGCAAAAAGAAGTATAATTTACAAAAAAGGGAGAAAAAAAAAGTGGAAAATCATGTCATTTAAGCACATTTGTAAATCAATGGTATCGAATCAGAAATAAACCACCTTTTATTTATTTATTTTTTTTTTTTTTTGGGGGGGGGGGAGGGGGCATGGCAACTGCCCCCCCCCCCCCCCACACATCAGTACGCCAGCGTTATTCGGAAAATCAGATGAAGTATATGGATATGGTCGATATTTGACATTTCAGTACAAAGCATACAAAACTTGATTAATGATCAATGCACAATTTTCACCATACAGTAACTGAACGAGTATAGAACTTTCAATATGATGACCATTTTATATGTGTGGATGGATAAAAGGTCATAAATACAAGATTTTGTATTTTGTATCAGGATAAAACACTATTACTTTCATATGATAATATTTAACATTTGCAGGACACCAAATACACTTGAAATCTAATGCTCAAGGTGCATGAGCGGAAGAGATAATATCAAATAAAAGCACTTGCAAAAAAAGTACAACATGAACAGGACACAATGTTTTCATTTCTTGATTTATATGTACATATTGAGAATATCATTTAATTTTAAACTGCATTGAACAGATGGAAGGCTATGAGATGAAGAAACAAGCAAAATTTAGATGAACAGAATTACTTGAAATACAGATACATGTCACAGATTTGAGATATAGACTATAAGCATACAGTGTTGGGCCGAATCATTTTTGGGGGGTGGCTATGTACACGGCTTAGTTATCGTTTTAGGCTTAATATTCAGTCACAATTCAAGGTTAGCTAGTATTTTTGTTCTAATTTACTTCCATGGTTTAGACATGTAACAGCGACAGGTTTGACTTTCTATTGTGCAGGTTTGAAAATCAGCTACATATTTGATTTTTAATTGTAGGTTGTACATGTACAGGTTTTAAAATCCATGTAAATAGGTTATCGTTGTATCTCAACCAAAATTATCTATGAAATATCAGTAATAAATTAGTTTGAAATATGACTCAGATTGCACTTAGTACCTTAGAGCCCCGAAAGATACCATAGATGAAGGCCAGATGGGACTTTCCTCAGAAGCAGGTTTTGTACAACTGACTTCACTGTTCAAATTAATCCATAATTGTATTATTTTAGATGTATACATATATTGGCAATATTCTTCCTTTATTTATAGGTACAATACTATAATGTACCTCATTTAAGTAAACATTAAAGTGTTGCTTCAAAATTTGCTTTAACTACATTTAAAAAAAATATTTTCAAAAGTTTCAGGCAAAAATTTAATATACAGTGTATGTGTTGTGTGAAAATTTGCCTTCAAAATTTGTAAAAATAAAACTATTTAGACTGCAGTTTCATGTTGAATTTCATTCATGCGAATAAATCAAATGATCCCATGTATGAATGGAACAGAATGCTTATTCTTAATATAAAGATATATCAATAAATATATTGAGAGAAATCATGTACAAATAAAAGTAAGATACTACATAGATGTAAGTTGTACCAAACTACCCTGGTATCAAAGGAGAAGCCCAACCTGATAGTTATAAGGTTTTAATAGAAGTAGAAAAAGGAGAGGAACACGTCAGCGAAAGTTCGAGCAAAATCCGATTACAAATAATGATGTTATGAATTTTTGAAGTCGCCATCAATCGAACATAGACTGGTAACTCTTGCGAGGTATCCTCCCAATATTCTGATTTTGTCTATTTTCCCCAAAGAAAATTTTTAATCATACATGCACCCTAGATATAATGATCGCAAATATGTTTTTATACAATTCCTTCATGAAACTATTCCATCAATAACTAAGAAAAAATAAGTTTATACATGTATGTCCAATCACAAATACGTTAATATACATGAACAACAGTAGAATTAATGCTCCAAAATATATTTCAATACCATAAACATGTTATTTTTTAATGAGAATCACATTAACATGTACACATCAGGAAATAGCCCTTACTTGCATTTTTATTAATCATGGCAATTTGCCATCTGGAACTTCCCTTATACACAAGTACATCCAGGAAGGTGACTTTCATGGTACATGAAGAGAGAGCATGTAAAGCATGATGAAGTACCTTGGACCATAGCTAGTTGGGAGAGATAGTTATGTCCCAGAAAGTAACTTCTGATTGGTCTGTTGTATCATGGAGGTCAAAACGATTCCCTCTCATAGACATTGTATGTGGGAGGGAAACAATCGGAGCTCCACTATTAGACCTCTGATCACACTCATGTATACATGTATGCGGGTGTCACAACTATCTCCATCAATTGGCTATGCCTTTGACTTTCCAACTAACAGGCGAGATGAGGAAACACATTATAACACCATATCACCGAGCACGTCATCCCCTACTGCTGGGAAGAATCCATTGACCTACTAAATAATGCCATGTCCATTGGAATTGCCGTCTGGGACCTGTTTCACAAAACTTGTCATCAGTAACAAATGACAGTTGTTGTTATAAGCTACTGAAATCCTTGTTTCTGATTGGTTATCAGCAGATTTGCCACTGATTTTTGTCATTTGTCATTGAAAAAAGGCTTTGTGAAACCCCCTCCTGATGAACAGTTTATATAATCACTGTGTGACACACATCACAGATTCACCAGCTTCTTCAAGAGTCTTTAAATCCTTCTGAGGGATTCATCCAGTGGTCCTTCTGCTTCATATTAGACTGCAGTAACCACTGCACGCACCTTCGTTAGGTTGTCCTTGATTACTACCGACACCAAACCCTCTTTGTCTCGTGTCGTTCTCCCAAAGTCCTGGCGTCTGAATGATCTGTGACACAAGGACACATTGTAATAGATTGTTATTACCAAAAGTATCAAGCAAGTACTGCATGCCAATAGGCCATTTTCGTAATGTAACCAAATTTAATGCATAAGTCTTTGTGAAGTGCCTCAATACAAATTATTTCATTCACCTGATAAGAATAATAGTATTTCAATAGTCAGAATGCAGACTGCATATATTAAGTGTTGCTAGGTAGGTCAAGCCATAATGTTTGTCCAACCTGGCAACAACTAATGTATGCATTTCAGATTCTGTCTATTGAAATACTATTATTCTTATCAGGTGAATGAAATAATATGTGATGAGGCACTTCACAAAGACTTATGCATTAAATTTGGTTACATTACGAAAATGGCCTATTGAGTACATAGAGATAACAACTAACGTACAAACTGAATTGAAAACAATAGACCATTTTACTAACATATCCAAATGTTGTGCATATCTTTTAAACTAAGGGTTGTTCTTGAAAACCTGAAAGCTTGTCCTTGACAATGGAACCTGAAAGCTTACCTGAGGTTTGCTCGACATAGAATTCTTGGCAAATGAAAATTTGCGGTTTTACTGTACAAGATACTAACCTTCTCGACCAACTCTTCAAAAGCACACTGTACTCCATCTCTAGTTTTGGCGCTGCATTCGATGAAGAGACAAGAATGTTTTCTGGCAAATTTGAGACCTTGTTCTCGGGATACTTCTCTTTTCTCCTACACAACAACAACAACAGTAAGCATATTTACAAAGTGCATAATATACAGAAAAGATGAGTTTGGGTCATGTGTACATGTACACACATATTTTAAACATGTACTGATTCTTCTCCGTGTATTTTACAAAAAAATACTGATGTAGTGTATGAGATGCTTCATGAAAACCTGTTGTTTACCCTTGATAAGAATAATTCTAGCTTTATATTTATGTACTGTCTGTGCACACATGTATGTAATAATGCTGAGCCCCCCCCCCCCCCCCCCCCCCACCCCTAAAAAGGACATAATCACTGTGTGCATAACAGATCAAAAAGTATGAGGGGGTTCCATATCTTATGTAAACAGGGCTTAACACTGAGTTCACAGTTCTCAATCTCACCTTGTCTATCTTGTTTCCGACCAGCATCTTGATGATGTCTGCCTTAGTGGAGTAAGTATCCAGCTCATTCAACCACTGACCTAGCCGGTCAAAGGTAACTTGACTGCTCACATCATACACTGCAAGCAAAATGAACAGTACGTCAGTTAATGATGGGGAGCTCTACGATTTAATATATGACCATGATTGGGTACATGTGCCACAACTATCTTTATCAATAGGCCATGGCTGCTTTGATCTATTGTACAATGACCTGTTTGGAAAACTTAAACAAATTATGAGGCCTTTCTTGAACTATACTGCTATGGTAGACAAATGGAATGAGCAGTGGAACAGGCACATGGTAGATAACACTCTAAAACAATGTAGCAGTGTAGGATTTCAATATGCCGCAAATAAATAACGATAATAATAATACATGTAGGTCCATTTATGTAGCGCAGCTAACCAGCTACTATATGATTATACTCTACTGAGCTTAAAGATAAACTTGAATACTGGTAATGCGATTGCATTGTGAAAGAAAAGGTGTGGAATGGATCAGAAAAGTTGATCATATAGCATGTAAGTAATGGTGTGTAATGCAAGGTTCTAGAGTCATCAAAATCATCATAAATTTGGCAGAGTCTTGGTAAAGTAACAATCACTTACACAGATAGATGTATATGGGACAACACACATGGTGTCGGGGCTAGTACTACCCTGATTTCCTTATCTTTCTATGCTCATTACTCAGCCAGTATACATTTTCTTCCAAAATTGTTTGGCACATGACATTTATTTGTAATCTTGAAAATTCAGTGTAAGTTTCGTTAGATTCTGTGAGAATTCATTTTCTTTTTTTTTACCAGAACTCAAGTTTATCTTTAATGTAAAGTATCATATCATTACCCCGGCTGTAGCTGAGCCGCCAAGCAGAGGCAGATACCAGAGTTTCACAAGAAGCCATCATTGTCATCATCAATCATCATCATCATTATCATTGTTACCATCATTAACACCGTCATCATCCTGATCGTCATGACCATCATCCTCATCATTACCATCATCATCATCACCATCATCATCACCATTACCATCATCATCACCATCATCATTACCATCATCATCATCATCATCATCATCACCATCATCATCACCATCATCATCATCATCATCATCATCACCATCACCATCATCATTACCATCATCATCATCATCATCATCATCATCATCACCATCATCATCACCATCATCATCATCATCATCATCACCATTATCATCACCATCATCATCATCATCATCATTACCATCACCATCATCATCATTACCATCACCATCATCACTATCACCATCACCATCATCATCATCATCATCTTTACCATCATTACCATCAACACCACCACCCCACCATCATCATCATCATCATCATCACGTCATCAATCAGGAGAGAAGGTAATTGACTGACCTAGAATGACCCCTTGAGCTCCCCTGTAGTAGCTAGGGGTTAACGTTCGGAATCTCTCTTGCCCTGCTGTGTCCTGTAAGTAGGAGATAAACGGCGTTAATAAATACACATACATGTACCTCAGCAAACATGAACAATAACGGAGAAGTTCACCCTGATATTAAGTCGAGTTTTGATAGGAGCAGAAAATGAGAGGAACAAGTCAGTGAAAATTTGAGCAAATTACGATCAAAATTAGAATTTTTTGAACATGTAATTAGTCAGACACAAATCGGCACCTCTGTGACATTTCTTGAGAGCTCCCCTCCCATTTGCTCTGTTTTTAAATTTCATAAAGTTTCATTTTTCTTTTTTATTGATGACGGCATAGATTTTCCAACATACATGGGCTGTTGGAAACATATTTGCAATAATTATAAGTGTATGATTGAAAGTTTCTTTAGAAAAATAAAAATTACAGAGCAGATAATGCCAGATATGTCACAGAATTACCAATTTATGTTTGATTGGTTTCAACTTTCCTATTTTTAATCAGAATTGTATGCTCAAACTTTCACTGTTTTTCTCATTTTTCTGCTTCTATTAAAAACTTCCCCTTAAAGAATGTGCAATGAAATTATAACAATTTGCATCTACATTTAAAGATATAACAATTCAGATGTTGTGTGTCCTGACAGTTGTGTTTCCGGGCATTTGATTTCAACCAGCGATTTAAAGGCGTTACTAAGCAACATTTCATTAATCTTCTAAGACTTATGTTGGACAATATTATACAGGACAAATAATCATGATGGTTATTGCTATTTGATGAATATTTTCCATTAAATCTGAAGGCAAAAGAGAAGTCATTATGTTTGTTAAAGTGTCTGGACTCCAAACTCCCCATCATACACGTATAATAGACTGTTCTTAACTTCTTACTCTGCAGTTTGCACTCACCCATATTGCAAGTTTAGCTTTGTTGCCATCTACGCTAAGAGTTTTCACTTTGAAGTCCACTCCTAATCAAATGAAATCAGTACAGAAAGGAAAAAGTGTAAGTTAAATATTGTCCATGTATGCAAAGCAGTATGATCGATAAATGTAGATATGATTTATGAAAATTGGATGTTTCTGCCTGTCTGCCCTACATGAACTTACATTTGTTAAACAGTGTTGTACCTGTATGACAAAAATATTCACCATCTTTCACCACGACCAAGGACTGTATAAAGTTGAGTAATTATGCATACACATGCAAACTCTCTAACCCTTTTAGTTTGGTTCCGGATGGGACATTGGGAAGTATCAAGAATAAGAAGACAAAAAAGAAGAAGAAGAAGATAAGACGAAAGAAGTAGTAGATGAAGAAGTAGGAGCAGCAGGAGGAGGAGGAGGAGGATAGATCAAGGAAGAGAAGAAGAAGAAAAATAAGAAGAACAAGAAGAGGAGGAAGAAGAAGAACAGGTAGAAGATGAAGAAGAAGAAGAGGAAAAAGAAATATCCAGAAGAAGGAGGAGCAGGAGGAAGCACGAAGCAAATATATCGTTTATCCATGTACAATGAGTTTACGAGCACCCATTGGGTGATCAATCTAGCAAAAAAAATCCCAAGTAACGCCCCCGGGCGCTGATCCAATCAGAAAATTGATGCGTAAATCAGCTTGACCTTAGTTTGACTTGGGCGGCTACTTTGCTCTTCCGTTCGGGCGTCCGATCGACTCCTCAGTTTTCCGAACGATTCCTCGGTTAGGTTTTTCGGGTTTCGGATAATACCGGCAAGTTTAATGACCGTGGGAAAGCGAGCCAAGTTATGCGCATTGCGGCATGATTTGAGTTCATGGAAAGTTCAACTGCGCGTGCCTCGCCAGCTCAAGGAATGCAGTCTAGTCATTGGTGTTATAATTAGCATTGGCGAAATGAAAATCATAATCTAATGGAGGAGATTAATTATGTGCAATATTAATTGTCATGATGATTGGCACAGCAGGTTCTTCCATTCATTCATATTTTGATGTTGCATGTACTTTTATCCTTCCTCTCACTCTCTCATCCCTTTTCTCTATCTGAACTTGCTACTTTCAGATTTTCCTTTTCTTCTTCAGTTCTGGTCTTTCCTCTCTATTTCTATTTCACTCCCACCCCCCGTCTCTCTGTCTGTATCTCTCTCTCTCTCTCTCTCTCTCTCTCTTTGCTCTCTCTGCCTCTTCCTCTTTCTCCCTTCGTCTCTCCTTCATCCCCTCTGTTTCTCTCTCACACTTTCTGTCCCTCCTCCTCCTCTCCACCTCTTTTCTCTTATGATGATGTTTTACAGTACAACATTCTATAATTATATGTTATTTTTATCATATTTTGTGGGTTGCACAGGAGCAGGGTCCACGTCCCGCAACCTGGGTGTCATGATTTCTTGAAGCCATGATAGCTGATGCTCCTACATGTATGTAAATACATACATGTATTAATACATTTAAATATCAATTTACCAATTAAAATGGAAAACAAGTTCATAAACATTAGACACGATTGTCGTAATGAGCTGTGCTGCTCATAATTAGGAAATGTATTAGTTGTACAAAGCAAAAGAGATGACTCAATGAGTGCGGACAGGCGCGGATCCAGGGCGAACGGACTTTGCCGCCCCCCCCCCCCCCTCCCGCAAAAAGAGAGAGAGAGAGAGAGAGAGAAAGAAAGGAAAGAGGAGAGAAAGGGAAAGAAAGAAGAGGAAGAAGAAAAGAAAAAGGGGAAAGGAGATCGGGCGGCAAAAGGGCCTTGCCTCCCAGCTGTTACCTCCCCCTCCCCCCCCCCCCCCCATCACAAAATAAGAGAGAAGGAAGGAAAGGGAAAGGAAAAAGAGGAGGGAAAGGAAAAAGAGGAGATAAAGGGAAAGAAAAAAAGAGAAAGAAGATAGTTAAGGTGTAGATTGGGGGGGGGGGGGGTTGGGCTTGGGGAAGGGGGTGACAGATGCCCCCAAAATATAATTCAAACGTGGTTTATTTCTAATTCGATACCGGTGATTTACAAATATTACTAAAATGACATGATTTTCCTAGATTTTTTTATGAGTGTTGGGAAATGGCAAATTCCTAAATAAGGAAAAAAGAATAGTGACCTGCCTTTGTCACAAAATAATGAGGAGTCAAAATGTGCTCATCTGACCGTAATTAAAAGCCTATATTCCCTGAGCTTCTGTGTGCTCCTCCCCTTGACCCCCGCCGGGGCTTCGACCCTAGACCCCACGCTAATTTACGTTACGTTGATCGTTTCTACCCCCCCCCCCCCTCAAAAAAAAAAAAAAAAAAAAACACCAACAACAACATCAACAATAACACGTTTTTGCTCATTTCGCCACTGCTGGGTCACCATTACGTACCAATATTTGGCTTGCATAATTTCAAATCCCCCCCCCCCTAAGAAATTCTGGATCCGCGCCTGAGTGTGGAGGTATATGTATGTATTGATTGATTGAGTTTTATTCGACAAGCTTCGAACATACAACATTATACAATAATAACAAATCAACAAGTCAGCTTGAACAGGATAACCCACGAGAGCTTATTTCCAGTGGGGTCCCTTACAGACATATATAAAATTAATAAGTAAAAATAGTCATATTTACAGACAGATAAGAAAAATAAAAGAATTACCTTTTAAAGATAATAATAATAACATTAAACTGATGATAGAAATGATAATAAGTACAAGAAGAAAAGGAAGAAGGAGAAGAAGAAAAAGAGGAGGAGGAAGAAGAAGAAAATAATGATGAATTAGTAGAATTTCTATAACGTACGAAAACATAAATATAATATATATACAAAATGAAAAAGTATGAACCGGCAGAAGAATACAAATTTCAATCACATAAACTATTAGTATTAGGTTTTCCTTTAATTTCCTCTTAAAATGAGCATAGTTTTTTTTTTTTGAGCTTTGAAAATTGACATCCAACACAAGGCCCCCCCCCCCCCCCCCCCCCCCCCCCCCCCCGCTCTCTCTCTTTCTCTCTCCTTCTCTCTTTCTCTCTAATTATTTATCTCAATGTCATACCCCCTTTCCATCACATCTCACTCTGATCTAATATGAAATTGGACTGAACAGGAAAAGAATGACCGCATCAAAGATGTATGCACTTACATAAGTTATACATTTAATGATACCCTCCGACATCTCTGAATAACATATTTGAATACATAGAGTAGAATAGAATAGAAATGGTTCTTATTAGAAAGATCATCGCAGCCAATGGCTGAATTGCGATCCATTTCACAAACATACAATTGCAATTTAAATTGAAATAACACAAAATATGACATAAATCAAAAATCAAACATAGACCCCCGATAGGCATTTAAAAAGTCATTGATCAAATTCAAATTTTTGTTAAATAAAAGACAGAGAAAGAGAGAGGTGTAGAGGAGGGAGAGTTGGAGTGATGATAAAGAGAGAGAAAGAGAGGAAGAGAGGAAGAGAGAAAAAGAGAGAGAGAGAGAAGGGGGGACGAAAGAGTGAGACGGAAAGAGAGAGAGATATATATATACATTTATGAATATAATAAGCGATGACTGAAAGCATAACATTGATAATAATATGATACTACACATACAAAAAAGAAATATTAAAAAAATAATTACCAAAAAAAAAAAGCTGCCCCCAACCCCACTAATTTTTTTTTACCCCCCCCCCCCCAAAAAAAAAAAAAATGCAACATTGTTACTGAAAATAATTTGGGAAACTCAATTATATAATACTGTCAAACGATCAAAATCCTCTCAAGATTTAACCATTTTTACCAAATTTGTCAGTTTTGTTAGGAAGTATACTAACCTGCCTCTCATTTATGAAACTATTACTGATATGTTATTTTATTGTCATATTACAACTTTCCATTTCGGACTTGTATTTGCATTTAATTATTTGACAGAGTGCTTTAATTATTTGACAGAGTGCTTTAATTATTTGACAAAGTGCTTATTATTTGACAAAGAAATTAATGTAGGAATGGAGACCACCAAATCTCGGTTGAGCACCCTTCGGAGCTTAGTTAGTTCCTGGTGTGTTTTTACAAAACGCCGAAATCATATTGCCGTTTCCCCCAGGCCAGGCAATTTCCCCCAGGCCAGGCAGTTTCCCCCAAGCCAGGCCGCGCAAACGCGTAACCATGGAAATACTACGAACGCTGACCACAACCAGTTCAAAGTACAACATATACGCAGTCACAATCAGACGTAAACACGGCGAACGATTTCATACGACACTCAGCTGTATGGTTCGGAATTATTACCGAACAAAGGAAGCAAACTTCGGCTCTGACGCCCTAGCTGTCAATCATACAAAAATGGATACCAAAAACACTGAAATTTCAGGCTTTAAACAGGCGACGCACTTTACACATAGGTGACGCACACATGGCGTTCCATACACATGCAAACGAAACGTGAACGGACATTTCAGGAAAAGAATCAAGTTTGTACCTTAAATATGACTTTTTTGATAATTTTTCTTAGTTAAGTAAGACTTATACTTAAGTGAAATACTTAAGTGAAATACTTAAGTGAAAAAATCATTAAAAATAGAGGGTTTGACTGAAATATCACAATTTTGGTATTGAAAAAAACGGAAAATAGTATGCTCTCTCGTCGCACTCAAATTTGTAACGTTAAGCGAATGGCGGGTCTTTTACATCCAATCAGAAGGAACAAGAACGTTGATTCGTGGGCGGGGCGCGGGCGGGTAATTCAAATGAGGCGGAGACCGATTAAACGTAACTGCGCAAGCGCTTAATGTAAGGAATATTGCTTCGTGGGAAGAGCAGAAGGAAGAGGGTGAGGGGAGGAGTAGAAGAAGAAATAAATCCAGGAGAAGAAGGAGTAGAACTAGAAGAAGTCCTGAGTAACAGGAGGAAGAGTAAGAGGAGGAGGAGGAGGGGGAGGAGGAGGAGGAGGAGGAGGAGGAGGAGGAGGAGGAGGAGAAGAAGAACAAGATAAGAACAAGAAAAGTAGGAGAGACAGGAGAAGCTCTACAATAAAATGGTCAAAGTAAAAATCATGCGTCCAAACTGCTAAAGCATAGTTTCAAATTTTAGCAAGCGATGTACAGTGTATCATCAATCTGGGTAAAAATCAAGATGAAAAAAAACCCACAATAAATTGAAGAATAAATTCCTCACCTATAGTAGCCGCTTGCTCAGGATCAAATGTGTCGTCTGTGAATCGCAGAAGTAAACTGAAATTAACAAAAATATAACAATTTATTTTAATGCATGTAACAACATACATGTACATATTCATGTACACTAAGAGCATAGGTCACATCACGTGATCAACAATCTGACATCATTGACATGACATTCGTGCGGCAAACTTAAATGTTGTGCTTAAATCAAAATAACAGATACAAAAATCACTCTTAAAAATCACCCGATTGAATAGGCCCAACTGTTAGATCTACCATGCCTACGCCCGTGATATTTGGCTGTTTTTTTTTAAAACCATTGATTTATTAACAACATGCTATAACTACTTTTGAAAATTGGAGTGGACTTGGCCTTTAAGTTAAGAGTCTCTAGATCTAGACAACTTACAAGTAACACATCAGTATATCACACTGAGCTGAGCTGAGTCAGTAATATTTACAGTATAGACCTCATTGACCTACGTGCTACAGTCTGTACACAAATCACAATTGCGACGACACTGATTGAAAATGTCATGGATTTTTGAAAATCCTAACTCACCTCGATTTCCCCACTCCACTTTCTCCTATAATAAGAATTTTCAGGGTGGTTAGAACATCGTCTTCGTCCATGGCAGTCTTGGATTGAGGAGTAAATTATCTACAACTCAGATATTAGGAAAAAAGGGGCCGCAGATAATTTCGTAGAGCAGAATTCGCCTGTGATCAAGGGCTATTACGCAATGACAATGGACGTGTCCGTTATAAACTATGGAAGGCCAACCCCGCCATAAACTTAACTAGTAACGTAACCAATAAGGAAACACTAACGTACACTTAGTATCCAATGATTTTACAGAGTAGTGCTTGCGCTACTAAACAGTTACGTTAGTCAAATGATGAAAAGCTTACGTATACTCATTCTAGGGATTATTTTACCTACGTAAGCTCTTTAGTTTTCATTAACGCAACTGTCTAAGTAATTCAGTAGCGTAAGTAAAACACACTATCGTTAGTTTAATGTTGACCAATCATACCCATCGTTGCATGCCATAGAATCACACACCGATCTTTATTTCTTTAGCTAGAGCCAGAGCTAGCTAGAGATCGGTGATACCATGGTGATTCAGTCGTGATCGCAGACATAGGCTTAGGAACCGGGGAGGGGGCTTGCGGGGGCACAGCCCCCAATAAAAAATCTTGGGGGGGGGGGCTCAGATATCATTGAACCCGCCCTATATTTTTGGCGGGGCTTATAGATACCATTGAGCCCCCAATTTTGTGGTGGGCTTAGATATCATTGAGTCCTTAGGGGCGCAGATACCATTGAGCCCCAAATATTTCATGTGGGGCTCAGATATCATTAAGCCGCACCCAATACTTATTGCAGGGCTCGGATATCATTAACCCCCACCTCCCCTATCATTATATTCTAGGCATGAAACTCATGTATACCTATAATCTACAGACTTACCATTCAAATATAAACATTTTATAATATTTATTTGGGGAGAGGGGGCTCAGACATCGGATCTCGCATATCATCGACCCCCAAAAAATATATTTGGTGGATCTCGGATATAATTGAGACCCCCAAATATTTTCTTGGCGGGACTCTGATATCATTGAGCACCCCCTCCCAATATTTTGGTGGGGCTAAGATATCTTTGAGCCCCCCCCCCATATTTTGGATGGACTCAGATATCATCAGCCCCCCCCCCCAATTATTGTTGGTGGGGCTCGGATAATATCACGGAGCCCCCCGATATTTTTGTGGGGCTCGGATAACATCACGGAGCCCCCTGATATTTTTGAGGGGCTCGAATATCATCGAGCCCCCCCCCCCCCCAATATTTTGTTCGGGCTCGGATAGGCTATCATTGATCCCGCCCTCCCCAAATATATTTGCACACTTATGTTCTGGGCTAGAAGCTTTATGCGTTTCTATAATCTACAGATCGACTTAGTATTCAAATTATTATTAAAACTGACAGTTTATAAATATTTGGAGATTGATTGAGGGGGGCTTATAGCCTTGCATTGCATTCGAGTAAGATCATCACAGGCACATCTTCATCTCCCTGGACTTCATCAAGTAAGTTCTTTTTAAATAATTCATTGCCCTTTTTTAATCAGATCTGATGTAGGCGTAATGATATCGTATGATTTGTTCTTTATAGTGGTCAGAATGAAAAAAATATCATCCCATTGACCGCGATTCATTCATTGGATGTGGGTTATGACTGTCTAACGTTACTATTGCCAAAAAAAACTTTGTTTCCAGGAACACAAGAAGAGAAAACTTCTTTGGCACATTTGTCTGAGGCTGCATGTGAAAGTAGCTCCTCAAAAAAAGAAAAAGAGGAAAAGTCTGAAATTTTTCGCCGCGATGACATAGACGAGGAACAAACAATTTATTTCCAGGTGCAAATTAAAGACGAAGGAGGATCTCAGAATTTTATTTTTTGGGCGGTGCCACATTTCAGTTTTTTAAATATGTCCGATTATAGGTATGTGTGACAATAAAAGTTTTGTTTTTCACGTTCCTAGCGTATTTTTTTTCCAAAGGTGTTAAATGTGTGTTATTTTAACACCTAGTACTTTGTTTAACTTAATATAAAAAATCTGAATATCTTACAATTCAACGATTTCTTCAAGTAGGCCTACTTTTATTAATTTCTTCAACTGCTTAAAAGAAAGGCTACAAATGCTTTTTTGTAGAGCTGTTGTGTGAACAGTCTACTTAGTAATTCACATTTATAGACTGATGCACATCATTATGCTTGATCATCCTCTCTTATCTGTCATTCTTTATTTGCTACCTATGATATTTGAATATTCATATGCAAAATAAACCCGTGAGGTTTATAGTACTGTTGTAAAGCCCACGGCAGTTCAACACAGGCAATCATGGAGTAAGGGTGCCTTTATCGAAGTGTCTTTGTAACTTTAGAACCACGCAGGCGCGTAGCCAGGGGGGCGGTGGCCCCCCCCCCCCCCAGAAAAAAAAAGAGAGAGAAAGAGAAGGAAAAAAGTGAGGAAGTAGGAAGAAAAAGGGAAAAGGAGTCGAGAAAGGTACAACGAATCGTCTTCTTTCGCTAATAATACGACAAAGCTTCCGCGCTTCGCGCAGGAGGGGAGGAATGAATTCAGACAAGGATTAAGAGTCAAGAAAGGTACAACGAATCGTCTTCTTTCGCTAATAATTTAATGAAACTTCAAAGTTTTCGCGCTTCGTGCTGGAGGTGGAGGAAACTGACATCAGATAAGGATTAAGATTCGAGAACGGTACATCGAATCGTCTTCTTTCTCTAATAAATTAATAAAACGTCAAAGCTTCCGCGTTTTGCGCGGCGGGGGGGGGGGGGGGAACTGAATACAGATAAGGATTAAGAGTCGAGAAAGGTACAAAGAATCGTCTTCTTTTAAAGCTTCGGCCCTTCGCGCGGGAGGGGGGAAACTACCCCCCCCCCCTGCACCCATCCCCTAGGGAGCGCGCTTTGCGCGCTCTTTAAATGATTCGCACGCAAAGGGTGCTCATTATCGCCCCCCTAAAATAAAATCCTAGCTACGCGCTTGGAACCACGCACTTTGCCTACCCACTCTACATTATCAAGTCAATATAACGAAAAATTTCGGCTCGCGCTTTGTGCTCTAATTGTTTAACTGCATATGGAATTCCGAACGTGATTTAAACCTCCGACGCCATATTTCTTTAATTTATTTAACCCATGTTAAAAACAATTATTTCAGGGGATTTATTTTAAATATCAAGGGTTTAGAATGCAGTGATTTCAGGTCAATTTATAGAAAGATAAAAAAAAAATCCTATTGGGTATATAATTTATACCCAAAAGGCAAAACATACTGTGTTTCAAAGTAATCACCCTACCGCCCCCCCCCCTCCCTAGTGGGTCTAAAAATGGGGATAAAGCAAAGAGAGAAGAAAAATTAAGGCTAAAAGGAAAAGGAATATTTTCTAAAATGGTGACAACGGGGGGGGGGGGGGCAGTCGGGGGGGAATCTTCAAACGGCGGGTCAAAAACAAATGATAGAGCCCCCCCCCCCCTATGGCAGATATGCATAATATTTATTGATATCCACCACGTGTTCGTCTACAATATTTGGTTTTTAACTTACTAGTCTCGAGTATGTTCCAGGCATACTCGTGATACAGGCCCCGCAGTTGGGGGGCCTAGCTGTATGACGAGTATACTATAAGATTCTCTTAGAGGCCGCGCAACGGCGCACAGTGGGCCAGGGAGGGACCAAAGTGCGCCAAAACTCATGTTTGGGGATTTCTTTTTTATAAATCCAGAGGAAATGTTTAGATTTCCAGGGATTTTCGCTTAAATTGTATACCAACATTTTCTCTGATGTCTAAGCTTTAAGTTGATACCAGATTTGGCTGCCCGATTCTGCCCGTTATTATGTTAGAGCTGTTTTCCTTGCAACATTGCCCCGAAAAATGTGTTTATTTTGGTCTGCGGTGTCAGAACAAGTGTCACGCGCCCCCTCGCGCCGTGATTTATGACCACGAATCCTTCATGATTCATCCGCGGACCCCAAAACCCCACATTTTCGGGGCAATGTGGCAAGGGAAATCGGCTCTAACATAACAATGGGCAAGTTTGGGCAGCCAAATTTGGTATCAACTTGAAGCTTAGACATCAGAGGAAAGGGTGGTATTAAAATTTAAGCGGTACACTGCGGAGATCTAAACATTTCTTCTGGATTTATAAAAAACATGGATAATTAGTCCATTTTTCAGTGAATTACCCTATAATATATCTTGAAGATTGTGTTTCTATTAATTTTAACCCATTCATTCAACGAAATGAACTATCAGGAATATGTGAGAGCAATTTCATATCAATAACTTAAAAACTTCATGTTGAATTGAAAGATTTATAAAATAGGTCACTTTTGCACTAAAACTGTGAATATGTAGGATTTTGCTGATTGAAGTAGTAAATTTATATTGTGCATACCGGAATTAAATATTTCACTGAGGTATTCCTCTATGTATTACCTTTCAACTGGGCAAGACAAAAATTGAAAAAAATAAATCACCCAAAAATAGTTTTGGCGCACTTTGGTCCCTCCCTGGCCCACTGTGCGGCGTTGCGTGTTCTACAAAACGGACATGGGGGCCTGTATAACGACTTTACTGTATACTCGTGAACAAGGCCCCATCTTATGCATTTTCATGACGGACAGCACGGTAGTATGTCAAGCCGTTTTATAATTTAAACATATTTCTTGATATCAAGAATTACCATTGCTTTACAACGTAAAATTATTTCTTGATATCAAGAATTCAATTCTTGATATCACGAATTCGATTTCTTGATATCACGAATTCATTTCTTGATATCAAGAATTCATTTCTCCCTCCGATGGTAGGGAAAATTCTAGCATTTTACTCTCTGAAAATCAATTTTTAGGTACAATTTTGAACACCAACATACATGTAGCAAAACAGATGCGGCGCGGGACGGAGCTAAAAGTGTATTGGGGTGTTTCTTAGATAGCCTGACTTGGCCCGTCAATTCACTTCGTTTAGTACGTCTTGTGCCTAGCGGGGGGCCTCTCCCTCCCCGTTAACAAGAGAGAGAGAAGGAAAAGAAGGGAAAGGGAAAGAGGAGAGAAAGGGAAAGAAAGAAGAGGAAGAAGAAAAGAAGGAGATCGGGGGAGGGCCTCCCAGGATGTTGCCCCCCCCCCACAACAACAACAAAAAAAGAGAGAGAAGGGGGGTAAGGGAAAGAGAAGAGCTAAAGGGAACAAAACAGAGGAAGAAAAGAAAAGGGTGAAACGTAGGGGAGATCAGTTGCGATTAATCCCGCCAAAAAAATGTAGATCGGGGGGAGGGCCGAAACGCCCTTGCCCACCTCCCAGGAAACTTAACAGAGACAGAGAAAAGGAAGGAAAGGAAAATTCAAATGGAAAGAGAAGAGAAGATAAGAGAAAGGGAAACAAGGACAAAAAGAGGAAGAAGAAAGGTAGGGGAGATTAGTTGCGATTTTTCCAGCCAACATGATGTGGATCGGGGGACGAAATGCCCTTCCTCCCCCTACCCCCACTCAGCAAAGAGAGAGAGAGAGAGAGAGAGAGAAAGAGAGAGAGAGAGAGAGAGAGAGAAGTAAGGAAAGGGAGAGGGAAAGGGAAAGAGGAGAGAAAGGCCGGGAAAGAAAATATAGAGGAAGAAAATGGAAAAGAGGGAAAAGAAGACATTTTAATTGAATAAAATACGTATATACATATTCTTTTGTTTAAACTTTAAGCTGTCCTCCGAATTTCCTGTGCCCCTACCCTTGTACCCTTGTACCCTGATTCCCCCCCTCCCTCCAAGTTGACAACCCTTTGTCAATTTCAGGAAATAGAGTGGATGTATTTAGGGGCGTTTCAATGTTTAATATAGGAGTAGGGGGAGGAGTTCAAAAAGAGTTAAAATGGGCTTGAAAGGGGTGTTAATTGAAAATTAGGGGGGGGGATAACTTGAGGTTTAAACAAATTTAAGGGGGCAACTCAGATTGAAAATTGAGTTTAATTAAAAAATATGATATTAACAAAATTATTAAAAGGGAGGGCACAACTGAAAATAGACACTGAACAAATTTTAAAAATAAAAATAATAATAAAATCGAACGCAAAGAGAGGGCACCAAGTTAAAGATATAGACGGGTAGAAGTAAAAATGCGGTTTAAGGGTTTTGGGTACAAAATATCCATTCAGTATTGTTTAAATATAGCCTTCAGAGGTTTATATGGCAATACTTTAAACTAAATTTGCAAAAAAGCAGAAATATCTGCCCAAATGTTCAATGTTGAAGTACATTCACGATATTTTCCAGACCGGATCGATGTGATAATTTTCCAAATATATATCAATTAGTAGGCGGTTTCCCCGCAAAATTTGTATCGTCACGTATTTAATCAAAAACATATTTTTTCACATTCATGATTGGTAAAGAGCTTCAATTTCATTATTTGAGAGGGGTGTTTCTCAAACTGGTCTATACATTTTAATTGGAAAAAAAATATGTATATACATGTACATATCCTATTTTAATAATTTTAAGCTGTCCTCCAAATTGATGCATTTACCCCTTCCCATTACAATATTTAGTGCGCCGTTGCTAGGAAATATATTTCACCCCCTCCTCTCCCACTTGTTATTTATTTTTAATTTCGACATCATCCCTTAGCATGCAAAGGGGTGTGCCCCAACCTTATACCCTGATAACCCCCCCCCCCCCCTCCAAGTTGACACCCGTATGTAAATTTCGGAAAATAGAAAGGAATGTTAATATTATAAATTGTACAGAGAGAGAGAGAGAGGGAGGGAGAGAGAGAAGGACGAGAGCTAATGTATCCGTGTCTTTATCCGTGTCCTTGCGCTTGTCCCTGACCTCGTCTTGAGTCTTGACTATCGTCATCGTGTTCAATGTTCTACTTAACAGCCTATGAAACTATGCAACTACTAAATGTATTAATTTATGGAATCTTCGACCGCTCTTGAGTGTTGGAGCATTAACACATGTGACATGTACACAGTCACAGAGCCGGCGGAGCGACTTCCAAAGTGGGGGGGGGGGGGGGGGGGCACCAACAAAAAAGGGCAACTTCAAAGGGAATTTTAAAGCAAAAATAGACAAGTTTTTAGATATTGGTATATACCCATATATTATGATTACATTATCAGGGATGATTTCAATATTTGTTTCTCGTTATACATCATTTAAGCATCATACTTTGCAGTTGGGTGTGATGGTCTGAAAATTCATTTGCGAGCGAGGAAAATTGTTTAGATTTGTGAGGTCGCAGTGCGAAAAATTACATCTTATAAAGAGGAAAAACCCAATCCTGATGGGGTTATAAACACATTCTCATAACGGAAGACTGAAAAGACCTTTGATTAGTAACACTAAATGCGAGCGAGCGTAGCGAGCGTGCTTTGGGGGAAATTTCTCTTAGTCGCTTGAGGCACGTTTAATGATGAGAAGAAAAGGGAACACTTATCGATAAGACACTTATTAGAAAAGAAAATGAGCACGTGTCAAAGTGCAAAGGCTAATTAAAAGAGGTGAAAATGGGGCACTTCTTACACCTAAAAAAAGAGGCACTCACCAGGGATGAAAAAGGCACTTATAACAATGGGAAATGGGAATTTGTCGACGGAAAAAAGGCACTCATCAGATTTTAAAGGGGCATTTATAAGAAGTGAGAAGGGGGAAGTGGCTCCAATTAAAAAGAAAAAGAGCCACATCTTAAAATAAACGGGGCACTTGTCAGAGATGAAAAGGGGGTAATCATGAAAAGAGGAAGGGGCACTTATAAGAAGGAAAATGAGCATGTATTAGGAAGGAAAGGGGGACGTGTCAAATACAAGGGGAATTTATTAGATATGAAAAGAGCATTTATCAGGAGAGGAAGGGGCACTTGTCAAAGTAAAACGATTTTCTCTTAGAATTAAATAGGGTCATTTACAAGAGATGAAAAAGAGATTTATGAGAAGTGGAAGGGGATATTTTTAATGGGGGCACTTATCATAAGGAAAAGGGGCACTTATTAGAAAGGAAAGGGGGTGCATGGGAAAATATAAGGTTCGCTTATCCGAGTTAAAAAAGGTTAGTTATTAAACGGGGAAGGGGCACTTCTTACAAGGCAAAAAGGGCACTTGTCAAAGAAAAAGGGGCACCTCTCAGATTTGAATAGGGTAATTATCTGAGGTGAAGAGGCGCTTATCAAAAGTGAAAAGGGGCACTTACTAGAGATTAAAAAGGGCACTTGTGAGAATGAAAAATGGACACTTATTGCAAAGGAACATGGGAACTTGTCGAAGGAAAATTGGTACGTGTCAAAATAAAAGGGGTACTTATCAGAGTCGGAAAGGGGAAGGTGCACTTTTTAAAAGTATAGTGGCACTTGTCAAATTAAAAGGGGTACTTTTTCTATGTAAAAAGGGGCACTTCTTACAACGGTAAGGGACACTTTTCCTGTAGGAAGGGGCAATTTTGGGGTACTTCAAAAATTGGGGGGATGTGCCCCGCTGAACGTTTTTTTTTAAAGTGGGTGGAGGAGGATAAAGTATTTACCTTCAGATACAGCGTAGCGTAAATTGGCGTGGGGTCTAGGGCAAACCCCGGTGGGGAATAAGGGGTGGAACCCCCGGAAGCTTAGGGGTATGGGCATTTAATTACGGTCAAATGAGCATATTTCGATACCTTATTCATGATACTGACAGGTCACTAATTGGCGTGAGGTCCAGGGGATGCAGCCCCCAGAAGCTCAGGATTTTGTGGGATTAAATTACCGTCTGATGAGCATTCAGAGGCCCGCCTTAGAGCCCTGGGTGGGGACCAGGGGTTTTTAGGCTTTTAATTACGGTCAGCTGACCATATTTTGATACTTTATTTGTGACACATGCAGGTCACTCTTTTTTTCTTTCTTTCTATCTTTCTTTCTATTTCTCTTTAATATACTTTTTAAACAAAGAGGGGGAGGGAGGTCAAGCCCCCTGAGCCCCATCGTTCTGCGGACCCTGGCATATTGGCCTCTTAATAAGCATATTTCTTGCCTGACTGTAAATTTTTGAATTTGTCATTTTCCAACAAATACATACAAAAATTCAGTGAACTAAAAAGCGAGGAAAAATCCCGAAAAATTATGTCATTTAAGCAAAATTTGTAAATCACTGGTATTGATTTAGAAATAAACCACGTTGAAAATTTTGTGGGGGTCAAATGCCCCAAGCCCACCCCCCCCCCCCCCCGCAGTACGCCAGGTGCCAGGTGCGTATTTGGCGCTTGGTCTCAATGACGAAAGAAGATTATTTTCCCTTCTTTTCCCCCTTTTCTTGTCTTCATCCTTTTCATTTTCTTTCACTCTCTTTCCTCCTTCCCCTTCCCTTCCTATCCATTCTCTCTCTCTCTCTCTCTTTCTTTCTTTCTTTTGCTGAGGTGGGGGGGGGGGGGCGGGAGGCAAGGGCATTTTGCCCCCCCCCCCGATCCACGACTGGTCGGCGATATCCCCCTTCTTTTTTTCTTCTTCTTCCTCTTTTTTCCTTCCTTTTATCTCCTCTTTTCCTTTTTTTTTTTCTTTCTCTTTCCTTCCTGCTCTCTGTTTTTGCTGCGGGGGGGGGGGGGGGAAGGCAACAACATGGGCAAGGTCCTTTCGCCCCCCCCCCCCCGATCTCCTTCTTTTCCCCTTTTCTTTTCTTATTTCTCTTCTTTTTTTCCCTTTCTCTCTTCTTTCCCTTTCCCTTCTTTTCCTTCTCCCCCTCTCTCCTTTTTTTTTTTTTTTTTAAATTTGTTTTAATATATTTTTTGGGGGGAAGGCCCCCGCGCTGGGCCCCATCTTTTCCCTTGATCCGCGCCTGGCTTACGCTTGGTTCGTGTGCATTCCATGTGCTCATCAGCAGAGATCCAGCTGCGGCCTAAATAAAACAAAAAATATTAAAAATAAACCTAGTCCCAATCAATTCCTTTTAGTTCCCTTTCAGCCCACGCCCTAAATTGCAAAACAGCCTGAGCCCCTCCCCCACCCCTTCCTTGCTTGCGACAAGACGTATTGAAAAATATATATATTGAATTGACAGGCCAAGTCGGGCTATCTAAGATGCCACAATTCTAGCTCCGTCCCGCGCCACATCTGTTTCCCTTTTTTGGTGTTCAAACTGTAAACTTTTCAGAGAGTAAAATGCCAGAATTTTCCCATTTGAGAAGTGATGAAGTATGATTAAAAGATACAAACCAGTCTTATAAGGACTAAATACTACGAACTATACTGTAACACTAACACAATCATACTCGCCTCGATCGTGTAACTTTGCATAACAAAATTCGCGACACGGCCGAAAAGGCTACCCGACGGCCCGCTATAACAAGTGCTCTGGTTCGCCAGAGTTAAATATACGTACACATGTTTAACATGCGGTACTGTATTTCCCGTTTTGTGTACGTAAACGATAACCCTGCACAGTAATTGGCCGATCAACTACCGCAAGCACTATACTAACTACCGTAAGCTACTAACCAGTACCGCAAGCTCGCTTGCGATATATGGCGGCGTTGGCCTTCCATAATAAACCAATGTGTGTACGTAAACATTACTCATAGCCGAGTCATATATACGTACACGGCTCGACTGTAAGTACTGTACACTGATCTCTACGAAAAAATCGTAGAGATCACACTGATCAACGTCATTTTTAGTATGGACGCCCTCTGTTGTTAAGTCATTTGCAGCGATGACAGAAATGATGACCGATGGCAGAAAAAAAAGGAAAAGAAAAAGAAAGCATAATCTAGAAAGAAGAAAGAATTAATGAAAGAAATAAAGAAAGAAATGAGAGAAAAGGAGGAAATAAGTAAAAATATTCAATAAATGTCCTAAATTTTAAAACGGTTACACAATGCGATCTAAAATTTATTTGGGCTTATCAATTAAGTATACAAATTAATCCCCCCCCCCCCCCAGGGCACTTTCTGGAAGAAAAAAAAAGGAGCACCTATAAACCTCAAAGAGAAAATATACACTTTTCAGACATTGGTATGATTGTGATTGAATTATCAGGGATGATTTCAATATTTGTTCACCTCTTTACATGGTCCAAAATACTAATTAAGTATCAAACTTTGTAGCTGGGTGTGATGGTCTGAATATTCATTTGGAAGCGAGCGAGCAAAAATGTATAAGATTTGTAAGGTCGTAGCGGGAACGGAGTGCGAGAAATAACAAAAATTGCATATATAAATCCTAATGGGATTTAAGAACAATCTAATCATGTAAGAATGAAAAGATCTTTAACAAATAATTATCATATAGACTATAAATATAGCCAGCGTAGCTGTCGCTTTAAACTATAGGGGCGCATGTTATGGATAAAGGAAAAGGGTGAACTCTTGGTACGGAAATGGACACTTATTAGAAAATAAAAGGAACACGCTTCATAGTAAAAAGAGCAATCATCCGAGAAACTAATTATTCTCGCAAAGACGGGGCACTCACCAGAGATGAAAAAGGAGAATTTATTTATCAGATTTTAATAGGAGCATCTATCAAAGGTGAAAAGGGGCATTTTCAAAAAGGAGAAGGGGCTCTTATAAAAAAAAGGAAATGGGACACTTTTCAAAGTAAAATGGCACAACTAAGATTTAAATAGGGGCGATTAATTAGAGGTGAAGGGGCACTTATCAGAAATGAAAAGGGACACTTACCAGAATGATGAAAAATGGCACTTATGTAAATGGAAAAGGGACAAAGGAAATGGGGCACTTATCGAAGAAAAAGAGGCACCTATAAGATTTAGCTGCATACTGAGGGGATTTTACCAGAGGTGAAATAGGCATTTATGAGAAGGGGAAGGGACACGATCTTATTAATATTTAAAAGTGTGGGCACTTAGTTTAGTTTTCACAAAGAAAAGGAGCAATTAATTGTCAAATAAAAAGGCACTTATCAGAGGTGAAATTGATACACAATTGAAGGGGAAGGAGCACTTCTAACACAGTAAAAAGGGGCAATTTTGGGGTACATGAAAAAGGGGAATATTGT
This sequence comes from Strongylocentrotus purpuratus, assembly GCF_000002235.5. Taxonomy (NCBI): domain Eukaryota; kingdom Metazoa; phylum Echinodermata; class Echinoidea; order Camarodonta; family Strongylocentrotidae; genus Strongylocentrotus; species Strongylocentrotus purpuratus. The sequence continues at coordinate 25,245,230 of NW_022145604.1, forward strand.
GCCCCGGCCCCAAGCTTGCCTCCGTAAGTGACACAATCAGAATCCGATTTATATCCCAGAACGAAGCTTGCTTGGCAAGTTGTACTGAACTATATGTGATCTATATATCGGGAAACACCATGCATGAAACTGAAGAAGGGGCATATGTCAGAAAAATATGTTCAAAATTAAAGCCCACTCCTCAAGATATTAGTTATAGCTTTGTAGTTTGCATCCGGCCTTCGACGTCCCCGTAATAATGACAAAATGCACATTTAATTGTAATTTCATTGATTTCTCACTTTACATGTCATGACTCAATTTAGTAGGCAGCAAGCCGGTTCATGTATAACTATAATTAAGTCTAGAACATTCCAAGTCCGATTGTGGACAGATGTATACGCCCCCATGCAATTCATTCTGACAAACTGACAAAATTCTATGCTAAAAAAATCGGGAACTATCTATGGAAAAGAAAGAAGTAAGAAGAAGAAGTTTTTTTTTTTTTTTTTTTTTTTTTTTTTTAGATTTATATGAAGATAAAAATTACCTACATGTACCAATAACAATCAGATGGAGATCTGGGGGCGTTTCACAAAGCCTTTTTTCAATGACAAATAACAAAAATCAGTGACTAATCTGCTGATAACCAATCAGAAGCAAGGATTTCAGTAGCTTAACACTAATTGTCATTTGTCATTGATGACAAGTTTTTTGAAAATGTACCCAGATGACTTAAACGGGGATTCCCCTGGCCTGTACGTTATATATTGCGTCATAATAACGGCTTATTTGCGCGTGTAGAGAGTCTATATAGACCTCTCTAGTGGAATTCCCCCATCAACATTACTCATTAGCATACGGAATTGAGGTTTGGTTTGCGATTCTGTCATCATCAGTGATCTGTAACTGGGCATAAAACTGAACCGATAAGTTACATTTTAATAGCTTTTGTAGTTCTGAAGTTGAGCCAAGGCAAGACCAATTCATTGTTCGGAAATAATCTACAGACTGTACAGCTACAGACTACGTACTGAAGTGAGGCTCGAGATCGAGAGCCAAACCAGTCTGCAGTCGCGAGCTGAGTGAGAGGAGCGGACAACTACTGAAGTGCAAAGTACAGTCTGGGCCTGGAGCACAGGTAATGACATGTTCTGATTATATGGGGTTTAATAGTCAACTTTCATGTAGTGGAAATGTAGTGGAAATATAGTGCTGATTAATGTTTCAAATTTTTGATTAATTTGAAAATTGGCCTCATTTTTCAAATATAGCTACTGTCTGTAGATTCACCAAATCAATTAATGTCTTGATTGGATTGTGTCAATTAACTGTCAAGTTAGTCACAAAATAAAAGAGAGAGATAGAGAGAAAGATAGATTGTGACATGAATGACTGGATGTCACTTGCTGGAACAGTGGAAGTTATCCATTCACATAGACGGACAAATCTGCCTGCTTGGAGGGCTTTTTGAAAATATTTTGTCTTTTGATGCTCTCCTCCAAGAGCTAGAGGGATTAAGAAAAGCCCGGCGTAGCGTCGGCAGAACATATATCCCCAAACAAAGTTGGGGATTTAAGTTAATAGTTATTAAGTTAATAGTGTACCAACTGTAACATCACATTAAGTACTTCTGCCATATTTGTTTTTAAATACTGATTATCATTTATACTGGTATTTGTGGTACCGTAAGTAAGAAAATTGTACGTACCACAACATTTTTACTTGCCACTAATTTTTAATAACACTAATTCCTGATATGACCCCACACTCATGATGTACCTTCCAATTTTCAATACCTGGACTGCATGTCAAGGAACTGTCTTAAACTGTACAAGTTTCGGAACTCACAGTGATACATTATAGATTAATATTCTTTTCAATGGGATATCACCATGTCAGTGATCTTGCGCTTATGACAGTTTTGTGAAACGATGCCCATATTACAATTCATAACAGGACATTTTCCATTTATCCGATATAGTGAGAATGGCTGACCAAGACCAGGATAAGCTAGATGTGGACTGCATCGTGACATCACCTGGAATTGGTTACCACGATCCAGATCACCTAGGGAGCGAGATTTCGCATTCCCAACCGCTGACAGTTCACCCCCCTCCAGTTCAGAATGGACTGGACCGCCTGGACGGAGAAAATCGACTCCAGAGCAGCATCGTGAGAGATGGAAGGCTACAGAGCGGGGATCAGCGCAGGAGATTGGACAAATGTAGCCAGGCAAAGCAAAGAGCTACGGAAGAAGTTGAAACGATTTATCAATTTTGCGAAGACCTCTGTGCTGAGAATGAGCGACTGAAGGATGAGAATAGGCTACTTCAGGCGGAGGATGGGCTTTGCAGAAACTGCAGGTTATCCTTGAGTGTACCAGTGACTGAATTTGAAAAGACTGTAAGGGAGGAGGACCTTGAACAACAACTTGAGGAAGCTAATATTAAGACAGCACAGCTTCAGCATAGGTGTAAAGAGTTGTTAGATGAAGTGACAAGACTGAAAGGTGGATCATATGATGGCGCCAGAGGTGAGATGAGGCTGGCAGGCCTGATAATTACTTGATTTAAATCGGTTTCCTGATTTTTTTGTTTTTTGTTTTTTGTTTTCCCCGATTTTATCCCTATTTTCCCCTTATTTTCTCTATTCTTCCCTATTTTTCCCAATTTTCATACTCAAAAGGTTAAAAGGGAGAATGTTGTTAGATGGTCATTTTTACCTTGAATCCTCTTCTTATTTTTTTTTACTCAAAGGGGGCATGGTTGAGGGGGAAAAAACACTATGTTTTTTCGTGCTCACTATCACCCCTGGGCTGGATACCCCCTTGTCCATGACTAAGCTTATTCAAAATTAGCTTGTACTCCTACTGTCCTACATGCACGTAGCTATATTCCTGTTAGAATTGGCTTCAGTAGGGTTGCATCACTTTCTTGTGGATAATTGGCAGGAATTGATCAAGGGCATAGCATATTGAGAGAGATCGTGGTGACATGTGCACACATATCGATCAAAGGTCAATTCATGGAGCTCCAAATAGTTCCCTCCCACATACAATCTCCATGGGTGGGAACTATTTTGAGCTCCATGAATTGACCTTTGATTGCATACGTTTGCCTGTGTCACAACTTTCTTTCTCAATGCGCTATGGTATATATATGAAAAGAGGAAAATAATTATTTAAATTTTATTGTCTACCTTAAAACCCTAAATTAGTGGCAGAGTAATCAGGAATTAATCTTCTTTAGCCACACTCGACCCAGGTGAGGTAAATGGGTACCTGGCATGTTTAATTCCTTGAAATGCTGGAGCGCTGTAATGGCAGCTAGGCTAAAGCTGGAGTAATGATAAGTGCACCTTGGAATAGAATTTCTAGATAAGTGGCGCTATATACAAATGCCTTTCATTATTATAATTTAAGCATTTAACTAGCAAATATGAGTAAATTAAATCATTCTTCCATTGATTATGGTGTTCATTATGAACTTTTTCTATTATGTCCTATTGGGGAGATGCGATAGCTCAGTTGACCGTAGAGCAGGGGTTTCGTAATCCGGTGACCCGGGTTCGAAACCCATTCAATGCGCTAGTGCCCTATGGTAAGGCATTAATCCTCATTACCAGGTCCCTCGGAGAGGACCTAAAGCCGTCAGTCTTCTGGTTGCTTACTTACAAGCATTTATTGCTTTCTTAGCTGTCAGATAAAATAACCACCACCACTACATGTATCTATCACATCTTTTACTTTAACTTCCAGGTAATCTGCCGTTCGCGACTAATGATGATGAGAGTCTTCCTAGTCCAAAACAGACTGAATCTGTTGGGAATGCTTTTCACAGTGTTGACCCGCTGATACAAGTTGTGAAAGAGGGAAGGCAAGACCAGGGAGGGGCCATTGAGCAGGCAGCGAGACCAGCGGTGGTGGTAGAACGTGCAAGGGTAAGAGACAAAGGCAATTCTCAAAGTGCAATCTGTCTGTTTGGAGCCAGAAGGCATTAACTCTGTGTTTAAAGTACATGTATATAAGTTAATGCCATTGTTGCTCTAAACAGCTCAATTTTCTGGGGGGCCCTTGGCCCAAAATTTGCTCCAGTGACATATTCCTTGGGCTTCATTTTTCTTGTGATATTATAGTGTTAGGGATTGAAGGTTAAAGTTCAACATTTAAATTGTTTAAAGTTGACACCAGCAAGTGTAGAGTTCTTCTTCTTCTTCCATTGTACATCCCTCTAAAAGAGTTTTGTCGTACTTTGTGCAGAGTTGAAGCCTATTTTAAGAGAGATAGTAAGAGAATAGATGGAAAGAGTGATGGATGGATTTTTTTTCTTAAAAATAGAAAAAACGTTTATTGCAGTTGCAGTTGCATGTGTTATTAGTAAGTTGTTATTATAGTTCAATGGTTCGGTTTAGTGTAAATTGTAACTGGATTAACATGTATGCTAATTTCCTATAATTTTTTCTTTTGCTCCTTTCTCTTTTTCAATCCCGAAAAGTGCATCGGGACTGCATATTTAGTGATATGCGCTTTAAAAAATACAGTTTGTTGTTATTATTATTACATATGCTATCACTATTTTCTATTTTTATCCTGATACAGACCCCGAGCCCTGATGATTGCGCCATCTTCCTGGCAGATCGAATTAAATCAGGCGGCGAGATCAACACTCTCTTACGCAACATGAGCCTCAACAGCGTTGAAATAGCCGACCTCGAAGAGCGTCACCCTAAGAACCCCAAAGAGTTCCGGATAGACGGCATCAAGACCGGTATCGTGTCAGCTAAAGGGGACCGCGTCACCTTCCTCCTAGATGCTCTTGAGAAGTCAAAGCTGAATCATCAGGTGGACTTGTTCTGTGACGAATTCAACATTCAGCGCCGTAGGACGAAAGGTAGTACACAATAGTGCTGTAGTCAAACGTTTAACCGTCCGGTATCCGACCGCCCATGGCGGATTCCATTTTCAATTGGACGGTTTCGTTTTCCCAATTTTTTTTTTTTTTTTAAGTTTCGATTTATATATGCCCCTCCACCTGGTACTATGCCTGGCAATGTCTACCAGCTCAGTAATCTGTGCATTGACTCACCACTCCGAAACTAGAACAACACTCCAATTTGTCTGTCATCTTGGTTTGAAAGTAATCTTTGTAATAGATCTCACTGATATGTAGTTTATAATAATAATTCATCCAACTTTTACACAAGGCATACCACAAGGTTCTATCCTAGGTCCTCTAATGTTTTTAATTTACATCAATGATCTTACACATTCTTCTAAATGTTCTTTTAAATGAATATCCTTCCCGCGTGCGTTTTTTTCACAGTCGGTCAAAAAAACAACTAAAAAAAAATGATTTTTTTTTTTTTTTTTTTTTTTTAAATCGTTTAACCGAAAACCGTCCGGTTTTGACTGGCGGTTAAACGGAATTGGAGATATCCGTGATGTTACAGCACTAGTACACAAGCACTCGCATCTAAACATGGCATGCACTGATACACATACCGGTACTGGCCGGTGTAGTGGGTTTGTAGTTCTTTGCTGCACCATTTTTTCTATGTGCTTTTGTAGGCCACAGGCATAGCTCCAGAAGAGGAGATATAGTTGTGACAATTCATCTGTTTGGTGCCAGAAGGGCTTTAACTCTGTCTAAAAAGATATGAGATAATGCCCTTCTGCCTCCAAACATATAGTTCCCTTCCACATACACTCTTCTGTGGAGGGAACTAAATGGCCCAAATTCACAAAGGACTCGAGGAGGTTTAACTAATTAACCCATGGTTTAAACCCTCATTTACATAACCCATGGTTTAAAAATTAGCGCCAAATAAGCGTTTAATATTGGACCTCTGACTGTGTCACGCTTATTTTGCGCTAATCATGTGTCTGGATCTCTGTAGATTTGATAAGTACACATGTGCATATCACAACTGTCTCCCCTCTTGTAGGTATATATATTCTCAGGATTTGTATGCCACCAATGACATAGCCTAGGGTTTATGTAGGGTAAGATTTAGTATTGGGGTGTACTAAAGCACATTCATACTTGTGTTGCTATCCTGTTTTTATTCTTTTGAACTAACTTTAACTACATTAATTACAGTTCACTTACAGTGTAGGACCGGAAACTAGAAAACTGTTTATAAGGTATAAATCTTGTAAAATTGGAAGTAATAGAAAGGGTGAGTACTGAGTTGGGTGGAGCAACCTTTTTTTTTTCATGCTCAGAGATACCTTGGAAGGGAAAATGGATGGTAAATGGGGAAGAAGAAGACCAAGAGTTAGGATGATGTCTGACTTGATAGGTGAAAGATCATATGATGAAATGAAGAAGAAGCCGGCTAAAGATAGAGAGGAATGGAGAAAGAAAAAAAGAAGAAAAATATCCTGCAAGAGATATTTAGATGAGTATTTCTCTATCATTTTTAATACATCATGAATTTGTGTATTTGTAATCGTCCTGAGAATTTGTTTTTGCTTTTTTTTGTTACTTACTTTTTTTAAATACATAAGTATAGAAGAAATCCTGCAAGTTTATGGTGTGCGGTAGGAGGGTTACTGTTACCTGTAGGTCATATTTCTAACAACTAATATGATGGATGAAGATCAACTGCTGTACATTTTAATTTTGGGTTTAAACTGTAAAGAGCTCATAAGTCTAACAGATTCAAACGTATATGTCAACCTTTTAACTGTTAAAATGGATTGTGGTTATTTGTGTCTCAAATGTGCATGTATGTATAAGTTTACCGACAAATGCGATAATGTATCTTGGAAAATAATTGAGATAAAAGAAATCTCATTATCATGTGATCAGATATGTTTCTTTAGAAAGATCTGCTTTGAATGCAAAACAGATTTGTCAACAAAATTTAATATTGGTGTGTTGATAAAGAGATAAAGGTCATTGTACTTTTACTTGTTCATACTGTTGTCATATAACATTGGGAATAGGGCTTGTGGTGTCATTTACTTATGCACATTTCATCATGTAACATCTCATAACATCTATTTTAGTTTCTTTGGTTTGTTTCATTTGTTAGAAGGTACAATGATCCAACATATGCTCTGGTGACAATTGCTCCAGGCTTTATTTTGTCAAAAGTAAGATTAGGGTTGAAATCGTGTTCTAAGTTAGGTTTAGGGTTACAGTTAGTGTTGGGAACAGTATAGTGTCAAGGGTTGAAGTTTTGAATTCAGTTAGTGTAGGAAATTAATTTGTAGCTTTTGTCACAGGAGCATGTGTAGCACAACCCATTGACACATATTCCATGACATTTTTAGGGCTAGAGTACAAGCATTTTCCTTTACTTATTGTGAACTTTGGCCATTACTTCCTGTACTGCATGCACATCATACCAAGTCAAAAATGTGCAGGTAATTATTTGTCTAACTTGGATGTACATGTATTCACAATATGTATAAAAATAAATATACCAAAATGTGCACTTATCAAAATGAAAAGCAGTGTAAAGTATCATGTACTCAAGAATTGAAATTATGGTAATAAATGAAGCAATATAATACAAAAACTGGACAAGTAAAGCATTTATTTTTTGTTTCCACTTATCTTGTCCGTATTCAAAGTGAATTTGATTTAAAAACCTTAGGCTCTGTATAGAATTGGTGCAAGGAACACAATTTGGGGGTCTACATTCCACAACAGTGACAATTATATATTGTATCTCTCTTTATGAAGCAGAATGTAAAATGTAGTAATCAAAAATAAATCAATGACACACACACACAAAAAATGCATGATTGCAAAGCTCTTTTGCTTATTTAATCATTTATAAGTTAAAAATGTAAACTTTTTTTCCTATTAGGACCAATTCAAGCAAAGGGACAACCGTCAGGTAAGCGAAATCATTGTGTCTTGATCGGCATTTTTAATCTACATTACTAGAGATTATATTCACAAGCTTTTCAGGAACATTGCTTTTATTGAAGCTCACAATCTTTTAATTCAGAAAGAGTGAGTGGATTTTACTATTTTGTCTGCATTTTATGAGAGTTCAAAATGTATCAGTTGATTTTTGATAGCACATTACAATCACAACATTTGTGTAACATTGAAAAACCTTGGGTAGATACAAGGTTATGTGTCCCTCAATCATTTCCTTCTTTTGCTGTAGGATCTATGTTTGCCAATATAGTTTCATAAGAGATTAAAACAAAACAAAATTTTCTTATTCCTCATTTATTTTAGCTCAGAAACCATTACAAGCTTCAAGCCCAGGTAAGCTGATGTTTAAATCTCTTATTTTAACACATTAATAAATCATTAGTTTTCAATTAGTTTTTAAAAAAGCAACTACAAATGGGAACAAAACAGTTTTAAACAGATTTAATCAAATGCTGACGATATGTGCACTGAGACAATGTAGTTGGATATCTATGTAATGGAATGTTACAGAAACTAACTAGGTGAAACATGTCATTATTCAGTCCATTGATACCGTTGTAACGATGACAACATGATAAAACCTTTAAAGGTATAGACCAGTTATGGTCATGCGATTGCATTGTGAAAGAAACGTTGTGGAATCGATCAGAAAAGGTTTATCATCTAGCACATAAGTATTGGTGTGTACTGCAAGGTTCTAGAATCATCAAAATGATAAGAAATTTTGCCCAGTCTTGGTAAAGTTACGCACTGTACACAGAAAGATGTATATGGGACTACGCGATATCTATCCATTCCGGCCGGATAGATATAATAATTTACCAAATATATCAATTAGTAGGCGGTTTCCCGGCAAAATCACCTATTAGTCAAAACATATTCTTTCACATGATTGGTAATAATTAGCTTCCGACCATTGCATTTTTTGAGAGGGGGGCATTTCCAAAACTGGTCTATACCTTTAAATATTTTCTTGCATGGCTCCACAGTCTGCTAGTGATGCTATAATTTTCCTACCTTTTTACCTGACAAGATGACTTTGCGGACTCGCCGTGCCTGGAGCCACAGAGTGACTTTGAGACTGTCCTTCAGCCTTTCCTCGTAGATCCAGCTAGCATTCATACCATTGCAGATGACTTAGGCAAGGAGAAGGACTTTACAGTGTCGCAACTGAAGCAATTCAAGGCTTCCTTTCCAAGATGGAAGCAACAGCATCGGAAATACCTTGAGAAGGTTAGTTTGGTGGAACAGCTTCAGAATACCCCACCACAAAATTAACCATAAAATTAACCCTATTTCTAACACTAACTCCCGCACCCTAACCCTAACCCTAACCTTTCAATTGTACATACCGGTAGTTGAGAAGGTATGATGAAACGTCAGAATACCTCACCGTACATATAACCTAAACCCTAAGGCTAAACTTTCATCCAGATATTTTACAAAACGAACTTTTGATTAACAAACTATTATGCATTTAGTGTTCCCGATGCATCTTTTTAATAGCTAGGCCACTACATTTCTTTGAGGCTCTAAGCTACCTGAAAACTGACCCCTGACCCTTACCCTAACCCTTGCATGTAAATTTAACTGTATACAAGGAAAGAAGCAGTATCAATTACACACATATAATCATGATACCAATCATGAACCATCCATTTTTACCTAAATTCTTCTCCCAATTCCTGTCTACCACAGGAAGGTGTGAGTCGCTGCACAATGGATGTTCTAAATGTTTGGGCCTCGGTTGAGGTGGATAGAACGAAAGGGGGTTCCGACCCAGTCCAAGGTATAGAGTTCCTGGCTAAGGCCCTCAGAGGCACTGGAAGAATGGATATCCTGGAGAAACTCAAGAGTTTTCTTCGGAAAGGAGTTGTGGGTAAGACCAGTTTCGATGCTCTGTTTGGAGTCAGGCTAACTTGGATCCGGGGACAACTCGGCCAGCTGCAAGGTTTAGGGTTAGAGTTAGGGTTAGGGTTAGGGTAAAATGACAAAAAAAATGACCCTCTTTGCAGTGGGGCCGAGTTGTCCCCAGGTCCGAGTTAGCCCGGATCCCTCTGTTTGTATCGGTCCATTCAACGAGGTTCGTATGTACATATTTTGAAAGTGAATATTGCCTGTTGAAATTTTATCTTTATCAAAGAAAAGTAGGATACATATGATACGTAAGTTAACATGATAAAGCACATCAAGCATGGTCTAAACCCCATTATTTCATTTGACCAAGGAGATCTTTAATCTACTGTTTTAATCAGTCCTTCCAATTAAGTCTTTGTTACATCAATTCTTTCACCGCCATAGGTGGGCAATACCAGATAACCTAAAATTGAATATAATTTATTTGGAATAAAGAGAGTTTGTCTTATTGAAATTCATGTAGGGCTTAAGTTTTAAAAATTACTGACAGTAGCACACAATAATGGCTAGGGAAAAGAAGCCACTTGTGTTTTTATTTCTCCAAGTGCTGGCATATGCCAATGCTAGTATATTACTTTTAATTAATAGATGTGGTAACTGCTTGTGTATTTTATGAAAATTGTAACTACAGAGCAAGATTAAGAAGTGCAGGTAATGAATTATTAGTACATTTTAGTATAGCAGAATACATGTTTTAGAATCACAGGAAGTCAGTTTGTCTACAAAAACGCTGAGGTAACAGCAGAGCCATCTATACACAGAGTTTGGCCAACTTAGTTTCACTGGGTCACAACATGGCGTTTATTCTTTTGTTTTGTGCTTGCCTAACAAAGCAGTAGTTGGCCAAACTCTGTGTATAGATGGCTCTGGGTAGCAGAAGTGCAAAGCATTATGGGAATGTATATGGCTATATGTGGTAGTGAGAATTATACATCATATCCAAACATAGTCATTTGCAAGTTTGAAGAACAGTATGTCATCATTGAATTATATTCTTTTCCTTACAGGCCCATCTTTGAAGAGAGACCTGTACCTGCGAGAAATTTCTTCTTATGCTCTCAAAGTGGAGATTATCCAGTACCTTGGACTAAACAAGGAAGCAGGTTAGTGAACATGAAGAAATTGAATGAAGGGTATAAGAGATTTTATTTTGTCCTTTATTGGTTTATGACGAATTGACGATAATGATCAGAATTACAATAACCTGATGTTATTAATATCACCAAATAAAAAAAGAAACATTAGTTCTTATATTAAATGATTAGAACCTGTAAAGTCATGAAGCTAATCTGTTTTTAGTAGTAGTACTAGAAAAATGGCAGTAGTAGTAGTAGTAGCAGTAATAGTAGTAATGGTAGTAGTAGTAGTAGTAGTAGCAGTAGTAGTAGCAGCAGCAGTAGTAGTAGTAGAAGAAGAAGTAATAGTAGGAGTAGTAGTAATAGTAGTAGTAGTAGTAGTAGTAGTAGTAGAGGTAGTAGTATAATAGGGAGGAGAAGAGGAACATGAAAGAGGACAAGGAGGAGCTATACAAGTTTTTTTATCAAAAATAATCATCATCATAAAGTAATGATTGATAATTATCATCCTTATTTATTCTATTTCATTTTTTAAAAGGCCATGATGACTGGCGAGCACTCACCAAAGACATAGGCCATGCAAAATACGTTATAATGTGGGAACAAGAACACCATCCCGCTGAAGTCCTTTGGAATGTTTGGAAGACAAGCAACGATGCTACAATTGGCAAATTATACGACTGGGCCGTCGGCAAGGAGAGACTCGATATCGCTGGAGTTCTAGAAAATGAAGCCTGACTGGATGCATCAATTGTCAGAAGCTTTGAGCAAAGCATTTTTATCTACATTTCTTCTGTCCACCCAGGTGTTAAATGGTATACCTGGAGGATTGGGACGTGCGTGCCCGTAAAAAAGGCCACTAGCTGGAAATGCTCCCCAGGGAGTGGAGAATGTCTACATTAATGTGCCGAATGGTAGCGAATCCAATGACCAGCAATAATACTGTAATCGCTTTGATCGGGTAATGGTAAAGCGCTGCGTAAGAAACAGGTAATATTATTTACCTGAAACTTCATCTAACCTCATTTCCTATTTCTGTATCTAATAATGCGTAGATGAGTGAGCATGCCTAAGATTTAAGCTGTGTGCAGGTACTTTTTTCCATCCCCACTTGCCTTCCTCTTACATATAAACAAACTTTTGCGGCTTAATGCGGATCTGCACTACTTTTAGCGCCCTCTGTATAGCAAACAGTGCCTGAGCAGTACCTGTTGGGCACCCATGGTCCCCTTTTTCTTATGTTAATTGAGAGCTGATTTAATGAGATAACCACCTGCAGGTGACCATGCAGGGAAGTCTATTCCCTCCTGGCTAAACTAGTACAGATGGGCTTTAAGTCGTCATATGTGAATGAATCTTAAGAAATATCCAATAGCCCTGTGCATCACCTTTTGAGCTGCTGAACATTACAATGACTTATTTATTTTCTTGATTCTCCTCAACTGTTATGCCCTATAATGCAAACTAAAATGTACCCTTTTTTAAGTTGATATAATGATTTCAAATAAATTCGAGCTGCACACATATTTTGTATGTGATTGATACGCAATAAATTAAATGCATCAATTTTTAGGGCATTAGGTTGAAAGGTATGAAACCATTGTTTTGTTATACATGTACCTCATATATTATTTACATATATATATATATATTTATATTAACAGTGTATAATCTGAAAGAAAATGAATGTACAGGTATGGATTCTGACATGAAATTTTCAGTAAGGTGAAAAAGGCAAATGTCAATGTTTGATAATGTAGAATTGTAGATACTTTTGTTGCTGTTATGATTCATGAGATATGGTGCTTATCAGGAATTCTCGCTACCCTAAATAGGTACGAAAATCTCGAAATTCGCGAGACGAGGTAATTTTCACTCTCTCGGGTCGTCACTACAACTTCCGGTATAGAGTCCCATCCCGCTGGCGCTAGCGCCTGTGTTCGCTGTGCAGAGTTTTCACGCACGCTAAAATCGATGCCAATCAGTGTAATTTGTACAGATTATAATATGCAATGGAAAGCTTCGGGCAGAATTAGTGACTTTAGCACAAAAGGCCGTTAAACTCTACCGTGAAAGAGAGGGTTGTGATCACGAACGCCTGCACAGGAAGCTGTAATGTTGAAAAGCTATCCCATAATGCAATGCGCGTTTTCAGGATTTTCCATGGATCTCGGCAGAATCGCTATTTGGGGTAGCGAGAATTGGGTTAATATTTTAATAATTGCAAAATTAGACAAACATGGTCTAGTTGTACGCTACTTTCATAAAGTTGGCTCGATTGGTTGAACCGGTAAATAAGCAAAGAAGACCAAGTTTCTAGGACTTTCAGAATTTTTTTAATAGGACCCTCATTAATATAACTAATGAAATACAAACAAGTTTTCATATGTATCAGAGTTATCAACATTGAAACTGCACAATATCTATGTACATAAATATTGTTTAAAACAAATTACTACCCTATCCAGAATTGTAATACGAAAAAATAAGTAGACTGTTTGGAGCCAGAAGGGTGTTATCTCATTCTCATGTAATTAGCCTGGGGTTAACACCCAACTGCCTTGATCTAAACAAACGTACTGTAAAGCAAATAGGTGTTTTGAAAATCAAGCTTTGGGTGTATTATATCGCTCATTTTCTATATGTATTGTGTATATAAATACATGCCTGAAATTAAGGAAGATAAGTGTCATATATGCATTTTATGTCATCAAAGCTCATTTCTATGAACTGTACTGTTCAATTTAAAATTAAGAGAAACTTAACGTGTGCTATTGCAAAATGACCTCGATGTAGTTTTGGTTTATTTACCATCCATCTCATGTACAAAATCCAAGCCCCGTTGATCTATATATACCTTTGGATGACTTTATCTATAATAACTCATCTATAATTTTTTGTTATGAATTCATCTTTATTGGTTCATCCATCTATATTCTTGTTTATCACATATTGTTCTTTGTACATAATAAACATCAATAGTTATAACTAGTTTTGAAAAGTAAGGCAAGTAAATTTGTACATTTTATGAATTTAAGTAAATGCAGAAAAATGAATTGATGAAACTACCCAAAGCCCCTATAATGTACGTCTCAATATAAATATTCAGTAATATGGGGTATCTGAGGATGTAGGAGGGAGAAAAGGAAATAGATGGAGGTGAGATTAAAGATTAACTAGAGGGAAACAAAGACATATTAGAGAGAGAGAGAGGGAGAGGGAGAGAGAGAGAGAGAGAGAGAGGGAGAGAAGAGAGAGAGGGAGGATACAGAGAGGCTGAATAAAAAAGGGTAAGACAGAGAGAGAGATTGGGAGACATGCAGAGAAAGGAAAATACATGTATGTAGTAAAGAATGTATAGAGAGAAAGTGGTATACATAGAGGGGGAATGAGAGAGAGAGAGAGAGGAAAAGGGGGGGAGGGTACATATACGATGGATGAGAAATAAGATTTAGATCAATTGGGAGACGGATAGAAAAATGACGTTCAATGGAGAAAGAGGCTAAAAGACGAAGAGAGAGAGAGAGAGAGAGAGAGTGAAGCGATTGGGGCACAGAGATGAAGAGAAAGGGGAACTTTGGAAAAAGGGGGCGGGAAGGGGGACATGCATTCATGCAGAAAATATAGTTCATTTGCACCAACGTGAACAACAGGAATATAGAAGAATCGTGGAAAGAGAGAGAGAGAGAGATGGAAAACATTGGAGCTATTTAGTATAGGTCATGCTGTGTTCAATTTCGAGAAGAAAATCGGAATATACAGGTATTTTTTTCGCAAGATTGGGAAGAAAGATTCCCATCATAAGAAAGGACAATTAATTCGAAAACAAAGAAGAAGAAAGACATGCAGTGACAGCTAATACAGACGGGCAGAGTAAGTGTCCCTCTATTCAATTTAAGATTTCCGATCTATGTTAAAATAAACGAATCCCTAATAAAAAGAACAGAAATAAAGTATACTTGTGTCCGTCAGAAATATTTTAGAATTTGAGATATGAAGATATTTATCAAATTGCAGGCTATGTTTTGAGTAGATACATTAGTGTGACGTCACAAAACAAAGCTCTTCTTAGCAGTGTGTGACGTCATTGTTCCGCTTATTCTTGATTGACCTTTACACGATGACCCACATCTACGCGTCATAATGGTCTCATTGTTCCGTCATTCAATGTTTACATTTTCTAGTCAGGCGCGCAATAATGCGCGTAAGTGCAAAGCGCGTTGATTGTTACGTCACACGTTGAAACTAAGGAAACGACTACAACAAGAGAGGGTTTAATAATTAAGAATAAGTATAATGATAAGTGCACTGGAGTTACTGACTGGAACACTACTTTTATTTTGAATTTGTAAGGCTCCTCGAATAGGGTAAGTACATGTGGATATTAATCACAAACATTTACTTTATATTCCAAATTTAGGAGAAAATGTCATATAAATAAATATGGCATATGACATCAATCTGGACAATAGTACATAAATGAATAAACAAATAGATACACAAAATAAATATATTACACAGGACTTGATTGTCCATGTAAGTGTTTTGTTCTTCAAATTGATGAGAATCATATAAAATATAATATTTTATTATGTATTCAAGAACCGAGTATACAAAGCAATTTTTATCCCGCCAGGCTCCACATAGCATCTGCTTTTCTCTTTATCATCACAAATCTAGTCATCTATATCGGAGAAGAAGGTAATCAGATGGCGACCTTTTCTTATGAAGGTATAAATGTGGGAAGTTCTTCCAAAATCCTCACAAAAACAAAAATCGGGATGAAAAAATCAAGCAGCGTCTCGGCCAGCAATCGAAAGAGGTCGAATGGTTTCAGAACGTCACCGGGAGGACTTCGGATGGCGAGTTTGAAGCCGAACGGCCGAAAACACTCGAGGAAATCCGATGTGTCAATAAGAGATTCGACAGTCTTCGTTCCACGACCTCTTCCACCTTTGTTGAAGGTAGGGCGCCCCCTTGCAATTGATTCACTTCGTCAAACTTACCATGATAACTATTACCCAAACGGAACTCAATTTCTGCATACAATTCTGTTTCAATGTTGGTTTCATAGTTCCTTGTTCATGGCATTATGAATTAGATTTCTTTTTGAGACTTTTTAGTTCAACGTTATGTAATTGACAAATATTAAAATCTGGCAAAAAACAAAGCATCTCAGCCGAAAAGGAAAAAAAATACGTAGCAGAAGAAAGTGACCCCTTCCACACGAAAATCCTTCTGGGACGGCATAAGTGATCGATGGCTTAATTGCTTTTTGGCAGGGGGGGGGAGGGGGAGGGGGAGGGGGTGAGTTATATAAAAGGGGGAAAATAATTTTTTTTCTTAATCACGCGTGCCCGTTTGGGGAAAATTTTAACATTTTTTCCTTAAGTGTGTAATGTGCGAAATGTCATTTTCTATCTTCCTATCCCCCCCCCCCCTTTATGTCTTATTTGCGTACAGAGCAACCAGAACAACGCTTATCACAGATCAAGAGAAGAAACTCCGTCATACCTGCAGCTCGTAGCACCAAAGCATATACTACCACCGATAAAGAAAACCAATCAGAGGTACTCTGGCGGAAAACAGTATAATAATGTGAGTGATTCTCATCGTCAAAACACAATATCTCAACAGCAACTCATGTCCAAGACAATTCTTAATGAAGATGTAAATGATATATTGCATGATGAGCAGTTTATTCCTCTCCGGGTTTCGACTCCAAAGAATTCCAAAACAACGTTACGTTCTACAGATAGCCGTGCCCTCCCGAACCCGGTAAATTTGATATTTCGGCAATCTTCGGGCAACAACCAGCAGGATGATCCCTCGGCGTCGCAGACGAAGTCAAGAAGTACCAGCACATCGACATACGCCTCCCTGTCAGATATTAATCACGGTGGGATTACCGATAAAAAGGAGCTTCGGAGATTGAGACGAATTCAAACTCGGCAGTGGGTAAAGTCGTCAGAATTGGCATTCAAAACTCAAAACGACATGGCACTGTCTGGCCTTGAAACCAGTAGCTTTCCGACGGTATCGTCTATCACATTTGGTGACGGCCGATATCCGATTAATCGTGATCAGCCAACGAGTACGGAAAAGCTAAGGAGGATCGTGAGCAACCTAAAACCGCCTGTTCCGACTTTCCAGATAGTCGTTCACGAGCGCGTCAGCAAGTTCAGTATCGATCTCCAGTTCCGCGTCCAGCACATTAAAGACTGGTGGAGCGAGCTCAGATTCCCGCGGTTGCCGAAGATCACGATCGACATCGACTTCGTTCGGCACAGAGAAGCCCTCCGGAGACTTTGCGCTCGATTGCGCAGCAGTCTTCGATATCCCTCACCGCTTATCCTCGATCCACCACCCAGGTTTGTCATCATCCCGTCTTCGACTCAGTGGAATCTTCATGACTCGTCCATGATAACGGATGAACGCAGGCGCTGCAAACTCCAATCACTTCAGCAATACAATCGAAAGGTCGGATGTTATCTCCAAGGCGATGTCGCAATAGTCCATGATGACGATCAAAGAGAACGTCGTTCTCAGTGCGACTTCATAGCGGGGAAACGACGACGTAACACAGGTTCAGGGCTTCATGTTTCGTTTGTAGACGAGGTCGAGCAGGAGGATGGCGCACTCAAGGAATTTAGAAGGAGACGGAATTTCTCGTTAAGCCAAGCTTCAACGAAAAACAATCTCACACCACTCCCCACATGTCCGACTTCGATGACGGAAAGTGAGCAAGCATCAGAAGTGAGTCATAAAAGCTTTATATTAAAGAGCATAATAGGCTGCGATAATTTGCATAAAGAAGAAATGAGAAAATAAAATCGATTAGCGGTTGGTCAAAAAAAGACTCGTTATTACGTTATTTATACTTGTTGAAACATTAATGAATGTCAGCTACTCGAGATATTGGAAAGCGATTTGCGATTTACAGCGTAGGTCATAGGTACTATAGGTTTCAACTTTATCACAAACAATATGGTGTATTACATGATGAATATGTAATAACAGGAACATAAAGCAAGCATATTGTTTATTTATCCCGGGTTTCAAAATAGATGAATGCTTTGTATTATCATTTCTCTTCATGTTAAACATGTCAGAAATTCGACAGCGCGAGGAAAAAACTGACATCGGTTCTTCAGAATCTAGACGATCCTTCCTGGTATGGATCGTGGATTGCGAAACATGGTAAGTTATTCGTAGAGGTTTATTTGGCATGGACGTAGGAAGGATTAGGGACGGGAGGTGTATTAGTAAAGTTCTGCGTACAGACCCTTTGCAAGCTCGGTTAGATTTTCTTTCTTTTTTCTCTGGGCCTTCAGACAGGGCCGTACCTCGTTTTATATTTCAGAGCTCAAACTGGTGGCAAGCATGTTTTTCTCCTTTTTTCTCGTTCTTTTTTCGTCGTTGAAACGCAGGTTTGGGCATTTGATTTTTTTTGTGCTCCCACCCCAACATATTCTCAGTGTCTATCACGCCTGTTGCCTTAAGCCAGAAATGAAGAGAACATTGCCACTTCGATACTTCAAGCTCTAATTATGTGTTTTTTTCTTCTCAAAAGCATTTTGCTCTAAGTGTACGGACGATCTCACAGGTAACTATTACCGAATATGCAAACACACACATACCATTTTTCTATACTACCATAATGAAGGAGAGTTTGCAGTTTGAGTGTCATCTTATATCAAGTGCACTTGTCTGTCAATTACCCGTAAATATGCCGATAATTTTATTGAGAAATGATTATTAATAAGTATATAAATGTAAACATAACAGATCTCTTTTTATAATCCAAATACCAACAACAAGAAAAAAATCTCAAATTGTGACCAAGGTTTCCTCGCAATCTTTATCAAAACAGATGAAATGGAGAGGGATGTAAAGAAACTCAATCGTAAGAGGGTTGACCTTATTAGGGCATTGACCTTCGCAATGGAAAACGAGCCTTGCCAGAGGTCTACGATCCTTGGTCGAGTTCAAGCCGATGACAATGACCATGTGGCGATGGCGAGACAGATGACGCGCGTACATCAGCAGTACGCGCATCATCGCTTGGGAATGTCACATAGGCAGGTGCGTATAAGGCCAACACGGTGACTCGAGAATTTGATTTGATTTGATTTGATTTATTGATTTCTATATCGTATTTCAAACATATATATTTTAAGCATACATATTTTAAACACACATAATGTCCGTCAGTGTGATATGATTTACGTTTCAAAGTATATTACGTGATACTCATACTGTATAGAACATATACAATACATAGGAGAGCATTACTCATTTTTACAATTAACATGATATAGGAAGGATACAGCGTAATGAAGCTTGAAATGCTTGCAGCCCTCCATTAAACTAAACTATTATTAACTAAACTAATCTAAACTAAAGTAACATCCTATAGTATATATGAAACATAATGAAGAAAGAGAATGACTTGCAATAGATGGAGAGAGAGAAAAGATAGAGAAAATGATATGGTATTCAATTGAACTGAATTGAACTGATTTTTGTCTGCAATATACAAAATCAAATTACATTTCAGCGATGTAACATAAACAAAATATAACAAATTTTCGAACGTGTATACACTATAATAATAATAGAAATGTTGACATTGAAATAAAGGTAACAGAGAACACACTATCAAGAATTATTCATTAAGAAATCTGCAGAAAAAACATAATAATTTTGTTTGTAGAGGTGTCGTGGTCTAGTGCAAACATCATCGGATTGTGGATCACTTGGTTTTGGGTTCGAGTTCCGCCGTGGCACTAATGTCGTTTGAAAAGACATTTTACATTTTCCACTCTCCATCCAGGTGTTGAATGGGTACCCGGTAGGATGGGAACGTTAATGTGGTTGGTATGATTGGTATTTGTGAGGTTGTAAAATGGTGCCTGGCCGGATACTTCACAGGGAACGGAGTACATGCGTTATCCAATGATCGGAGTAATACAATGTAGTCTAAAGAGCTTTGAAACGTAGTATCAAGCGCTTATTTGTTTACCTCGGGAAGCCTCGTCTATTAGCAATGCTGTTCTCTCTTAGGCATTTTGTGGCCCTGCAATTGGTTTACCAAATATATTACCAGGTTCCATGTTACACCTGGGTGAGGAATCACGTGGATTAATGTCTTGTAAAGGGTGATATTTAATAGAGCCGGGCGCGCGTTTCCGTTTTACACCCTGCCCTAGGCTTTTCTCCAATAAAATTTTACAAACCGACTGGTATTCGGAGTCTAGTCGTCCACATCTTGCCTCGGCGCTCTGCACACCACCAGAACTCTGAAAACGTCACGTAGCGCTAGCTAACTCTCTATACTAACTAGTTGATCTTCCTGGTCGTATCATTTATTTTTATCCATTAATACGCAATACTCTAAGAGCGTGAGGATGCGTGATCAGCTCGCAAAATTTAGCCCAGCGATAACAAAACAATAATATATCGGGAAAACCGTCTTGAACAAGAAGACCCTCGCATCCCCAATTGAAATTGTACATAAGCTTTGGCTTCGCTATTCTTGACGTCGATATAAACAAACTTAGACTTCGGATACAGCATGTTTCGTGTAATTTCTTGCCGAAAAGCCTAGGGCAGGGTGTAAAACGGAAACGCGCGAGCCGGGCGCGTTATTTTTTTATGCGGCACAGATTGGGGCTTTTTTTTTAAAGGGGTCTTGATTTACAGACTAACAGTGATCGTGTGCGTACTAGTTGTAGAGGTCTGTTTTTAATAGTGTTACATGTAATCCACTACCGTATGGAAAATCATTACATCAACAATTAAAATGCAATTGAAAATCTGAAGAGGAGGCAGCACGTCAACAAGGAGAACATCACAATAATTAGTCAATAAAACTGAATTAACTTAAACGAAGAGGAATGTTATCTAAACACATAGTTCGTGATGGATATACAAACTTCTTCGCAGCGCTAATGCGCTAGCTAACATGACTAGTCTCACGTACGTGCAGACATTATTCAGAAGGGAAAGAACGTACTTCCCATAGGCTCAACACGTACCATGCCCCAATCTGTGCCGCATAAAAAAATAACGCGAGCCGGGCTGGGATTTGAACCCTCAACCCTTGGATTGAGAGTCAGGTCAAGTGAATGAACCACTATACCATAACTAAACAATGCTTATACAGCAAGACAACTCGACGACATATTGTGCGATACATGTTCTGGGAACAATTTCTCTGAAGTCTATTTATGACATTAACACGATTCCAAACTGTAGTCCTTGACGCTACCTAGCTGCCTAACCTTTAGTCTTATCCAATCGCAAACCTAGCCATAACCATAAACCCATCCATAATTCATAGCACAAACCCTATGCTAAGCCTAAAATGAAAACAAACGAGCACATTACTCTAACACTAACACCATACCCTAAGGCAAGCCCAAATCTTAACCTTTATTTAAAAAAGAGCCCGTGCCCCCTAATTAACAAAATCAATTATTCCTAATGGAAACAAAAGTTTGTTCAGTAGTGATCACAGACCGCAAGCATGAACAGAAACCCTTAACTTGTCGGACAATACAATCTGAAGTTAAAGGAACAAGTTTGCAACTTTTTTTTCTCGAAATTTGTGTTTTGTTTGCTTGTTAGTTTGTTTCCTTTTCCTTCCTTCCTTTTCTTTTCTTCCTTTTCAGAGTTTTGTTTAAATTTACCCCGTTAACCGCCCCCCTCCCCCCTTCGGAACCATCATGAACCACACCGATTCCTTCCCTGAAGTGGTGGTACACACAATACGATATTTTACGCAAAAAATATACACTTTCTTTCATGTATTGAATATCTCGCAGACAAAACAGAATTGCTCGAGATTCAGTATTCTCCCGCGCTCTTCACCTTTCGCCAGAACTTAAAGGTCAAAGGTCAATGGACTTTGTAACTCGCTTGCGAACTAGCGGTGTCAGAAAAATAATTCATATGGCATTTTCCCCTCTCATTATACATTCCTTGGTACAGCCACGGAGTTATGGTATATCTCCGTGGTACAGCAAACAACTTGGATTCTAAAATACCTTGCACAATTTTGCAGTAATCAGTAGATCGTTGCTGTGGATGACTTAGATTGTTACCAGAATTCAACCCACTTGAAAAATATTAGAATATTAAAAATACAACTTTTATTATTAGCCGGACATTTTATACTAACTTAATATTTGGCCTATCTATGGAAATTGTATACAATACAGGACACATGTACACGTGGATTCGATAAAGTGTAGAGAATTTTTAAACGAGAGAGAAAGAGAGGGAGAGCAGAGGACGAAAAAACAGAGAGAGAGAGAGAGAGAGAGAGAGAATAATTGTTTTTGTTTTTGATTTGGTCTTATGATGATCTTACCTTCCCAGGATCACCAATATAACTACCTTTTCTTCGGTCATGATTTGTCCTGCTTCTTCCGTCATTCTTTTCCCCTTTTCCTTCTTCTTTTATCTATTTTCCTTTTCCTTGTCGTTTCGTTGTTGTTTGTTGTTTTGTTATATTGTTTTGTGTTTTCCAAGTCTTCGTAGGCACAATTTGAAACAATTTAAAAAAATTCTGGGTGATCCACAAACTACAAGCACTGCTTTTTCGTGGATCCCCCCATTTCCTCAGAAGTCAAGAATTTCTTGTAATTATTCTATTATGTGTAAAGTCAAGATAGCAAATGAATATAAATACATACATTTATTTTTGTCATACTTTCTGTAATAATACCTGTAATACCTTTATTTATCTTTCTGTTAGAAATCAATAAATACGAATTGAATTGGGGGAATTGGGGGAATTGGGGGAGGGGTAGTCGAGTAGATAGGTATTTAGATTGCTAGAATTGAGAAATTAGGGTCACCAACTCATAATTTTTGCGGTTTAATCATTACATATTGTGATGGCCCTATTTATAAGTAATTTTCTTCTTTGTGGTCCTGACCATACTTTGTATTTTATGTTTTATGTATTCTCTATCGAATGTTTTGCTTTGGTTAATTCAATTCAATTCAATTCAATTCAACTCAACTCTATATTAACACTGATTAGGTTACACGGATTTTCCAAGACCACTAATTTCCATGCCCTGTAACTTGGTAATGTCACTATGCCATTGCCCCTCCCCCTCTCGCTCCCCCCTCTCTCTCTCTCTCTCTTTCTAAATACATCTTCACTAAACATGACTTAATTGTAAATTTACCCTTCCCCTCTCTACTATTATTATCTCAACATTTGATGAGATGGAGAGGATTGTGGAAAGTTTAATATTATCATCATGCGGTCATATACTAGGCCAGTTTGTATTCAATGGTGCTACCCGCAATGTTTAATATCAACGTTATTTCTTGTCGGCCTAAATTGCAAAATAGACTAAATGGAATATAGGCCTAGCCTAAATGCCGCCAAAACAGTTAATAATTTTAATACAGAATCATGTATCCTGCAATGGCTAGCCTATAAACTCTCATTAGAATCAATTTATGCATTAGGCATCCGATGGTATCAAATGTCGCCTTCATTTGATAATTGTAGAAAGTACCAGTTCTGGCCCGAGAACGCTATTTATTCAAACGCTCTGAATTGCACCTTTGTACGATACATTTCTTTCTTTCATTTTCTCGTATCCCCTCAGCCCAGCACCACGCTTGGACCAGCCATGCACCGAGGCGCTACGGCCTATGGAAGCCATAACGTGGCCTACTGCGGCAGGTCAGCCCAGCCAATGTATACAGATGAGCGACCTGGCTGCTTGGGCTGTAGAGTCATGAAGGCCGCCCGGCAGTTCGGCTGCGAGGAACGCCTAGCACAGCTCTCAACAAAACCCAAGATTTGGGATTACTACACAAGTGGAGGCGATGCGAGGCAGAACTGATTCCAATTTACATTACTCATGCTATACAAATTGACTGAAAGGCAACTGTGAATATTAGCTGACAAACGTGGAGATTCACAATATTGTCAAAGATAAATATTCTAAAGTAGAGGGAATGTTACTTTTGCTCGACACTTGGTCAGCCTTCGAAAACAAACACATATGATGGTGGCTAACTTAAAGCGAGAGAAAATTGCAAAACTTATATATTTCCTCAACACGATATCTACTTGTTTTAACGATAGAAAACCCTTGTAAAGTGCCGAAATGTAGACAGGTTTATCTCTTTAAAAACGGGGAAAATAGAGGTTACAATTTGAACTATGATGCTTGAATATATTTAAAAAAAAATATTAAAAAAATGTCATCATGAGATATGACTGACGAGGGTCAAGAAAGAAAAGCGTAACAGTCTCGCTGTATTTCAAAGTAGAGGGGAAAATTGTAAAAGCACAGCAAGAAGCAGAATTAAGTTGGTAGATTTTCGGTCTAATTTCTCTGTTGATTATTTGTTTAGAAATAGCACTTTGAAATAAATGAAATGATGGGCAAAAAAAGGCCATCATTATTATGTAGAAGTTTGAGAATTTTGTTTGAAAAGACAACAACATAAAACCCATTTTCTTTCAAGAATTTATCTTCAGAATGCACCCTCTATGAAATTCGAGAGTAATGCAAAGATAAATAATCATAAAATGTTATGATGAATGAAAATTCACTGAAAATTACGATATAAAAAAATGATGAAGCCAAAACATAAGCAGAAATTCTGAATAAATGTGAGTAGAATATCACATCTCATTATAAGGTAACGTGTGACTTTTCTTTCATTCAAAATATTCAAAATTCCAGGTTTACTTTTTTTTCAAACACAGAGGACCTGAGAATAAACTCAGTGTAAAGGTCTCAGTTTTGCTCAGTTCTCTAAAACTCAATCCAACATTCCATTTCTTTTCAGTCTCTTGTAGGCCTAAAGTTCATGAAGATTATATTATTAAAAATTCCTCATTCGCTTTTTTTTTTCATTGGTAACAAGGCGGACTGTAAACTTGGATAATGAGTGATTCTATCTCAATAACGAACATAAAAAAGGAAACACACAAAGTAGAGAAAGAGAATACAAATATATAATAGACGCATTATAAACAAGCTATACAAAAGGGGAGGGGGGTGCTGAATCATTTGCAACCAAAGCAGAGAGCCATTTAACTCCTCTATACTGGTTTGAAGAAAAAAGGTCGGATAAAAACTGCTCAACGAGAAGATAATTTGTATCTGTGTCCGACCAGTATTTTTTTGCCTACACACGATCACATTTAAGTAGCCCAAGCTCGAGCTTATATTTGCTCCAAAGTTGGTCGGACCAAAGAGATACCAGCTGGTATCTCTTTGGTCCGACACATAATTACCTTCACGTTGGGTAATTCTCTCCTCAACCTTTTATACATCGTATATGAGAAACAAGAGGTAAAGAATGAACCAATTTACCTAGTAAAAGTAAAAAAAATCTAGTTAGTAAGATTCAATTTACACCCATATTGCCACCCACGATAGGTGGCACAGTTGATGCAGGGTGTATTTTTGCACCCTAAATCATGTAAATGTCTTGTGGGTCTTTAATCTGATAAGAATTTTCCCTTTTCTGAGAGAAGAAAATGAAAGTAGAGTAATATGGTAATAAAATGGGGGATGAAGACATTGTAGATTGATGAAGAAGATGACTGAAAGAGGAGCGGGTATAGATGAGGAAGATGTGCTCTCAATAAACGTAATCAATACCAAAGCCTTTATTGTTTCATAGGTGAACAGAAGCTGGACATTTTTTAAAATTTATTCCTGATTATGGTCTTTTCTCATTTTTGTAAATACTGATATGGAATAAAAAATTAAAAAAAGTGCCAAATTATAATTGTATGACAACTTCCAACATTATATCAGGTGCATGCCAGGAAGATAGGAATGTCGATGTTTTATATGTATACAAAAGGGGCCCAGAAGCACAGCTATGGCAAATAAGATCGTTCCTATTTGTTATGGTGCAGTAAAGAGAATTTAAACTACTAATTTCAAATCCGAACCTTCTCCATTTTGCAGGGGATTCCATCTATTACAAACTGTCATAAATAAATATATCATAACACCCCCATTTCCTGGCTTGCCCCTGTTGTACACATACAAAATCTGGGAATGGGTTTTACAGAAAGAAATATTGTTTGAAAAAGAAACAACGGCGTAGTGCCATAATTCTCGCAATGATAGGATGAATGTTTAATTCTAATTCAAAGTTTCAAACGAAATTAAATATTTAAAAACAAGTCATTTTGTTTGGGGACATGACGCAAATTTACGCCTAATGGCAAAATAAAAATTCGAAAGTCACATAGATGGGACTAGTAATAGATACAAGGTAATTATGGATATTTTGCCTCTAGGAAGCAAACATATATTTGAATGCCTTTGTTTAGAACAAACATTTACGTGTAATTGTGGCTATGTTTTGTTAAAGAATATATTTCTAAATAAATAAATTAAAAACACAGATTACATTGAACTTTCTCCTTTGAACACACAACTAACATGACTAAGCGACTGTGACTTTGCTCAACGTTGGGTCTAACATTTCAAGAACATTTTTTGCTCCCAAAATCAAACACTTCCCAGTTCTTTACAGTCATGCAAGTGTTGAATAGTGGCATCACATAGGCTTATATGCCTTCATCTATATAGTCCTCGATGGGTGTTGTTATTATGAAGTCACATATAGACCTGGAATTACATCACATCATGAAAATTATGTCAATACTTTATTGTTTTTGTTATTTGTTTATTCAATATTTATCGATATTTTATTTTAGTTTCAAATTTGTATTTTATTATGATGATTACCATGCTCAATTCATATCTAAATGTGAACATGATTGGGCACAATACTGAATAAAGGTGAACGGACTCATAATTGCCCCCACGTTTGAAAATATGATCCAATATTTTGAGAGAGTGATTCTCGATGGGTGAGCCCAATTTTTGAGAACATATTTTGAAGCCCTAGAATTACACTCCATCGAACCATGATAGTGTCAATAGCTTCCTACTGGTTTGGGTCTGTATTGGCCTCACCGCCTCGGTTTGCGTCTTTTTCAGGTCTGCATGTAGTATTTGCACAAGTATTATTGAGCTTGTATTTACCATGAGTTATTGTTGAACCAACCAACGTAACCCAAACACTCTTCTGAATATAAAGCGCAGGGTTCACGACCAGGTTAAAGCCTTATACCTCAGTCACACCTACAAGGTTGACATTCTGCTCACCCCCCCTCTCTTTCTCTCTCTCTCTCTCTCTCTCACTCTCTCTCTCTCTCTCTCACTCTCTATATCTGTGTGCGTGTGTGAGTGTGTGTGTGTGTGTTTCTCTCTCTCTCTCTCTATATATACATCTCACCCCTCCATCCCTCTCTCTTTTCTTCTCTCTCTCTCTCTTTCTCTCCCTCTCGCTTTCTTCTATCTCTCTCTTTCTCTCTCTCTCTCTCTCACTCTCTATTTCTGTGTGTGTGTGTGTGTGTGCGTGTGTGTGTGTCTCTTTATACATCTCACCCCTCCATCCCTCTCTCTCTTTCTTTTTTCTTCTCTCTCTCTCTCTCTCTCTCTCTTTCTTTCCCTCTCGCTTTCTTCTATCTCTCTTTCTAGCTCTCTCTCTCTTTGTCTCTCTCTTTCTTCTATCTCTCTTTCTAGCTCTCTCTTTCTCTTTCTTCTATCCAGCTGTCAGTTTCTTTGTTGTTGTTTATTACCATGTATTTTTTCATTCGAAATGTTGTTGTTCCATTTGATGCCATATGATTTTGTTTGTATTATACTAAATATATATTATGTAGGCCTATATGTTTATAAAAGAAAATCTTGACTACGGATAAATCTGAAAGACAGACTGAAAACAGACCGAACATTACGAATAACCCCAATATTGGTCGGTTTGGAGTTGGTATATGGACTCGGTTTTACGGTGTAACTGAGGTATATATGAATATGATAACGCATTCATGGCCAGCAAAGTGAACTTGAACATGTTGAAGAGGTGATCCAAGTTGAAAACACGGTGAACAATTAGGATTAGATATAGACCATTTTTGTAATGTAATCAAATCTTTGTTAAGTGCCTCGTTGCAAATTATATATATCATCCACTTGTTAAAAATAATTGTATTTCAATAGTCAGAATACAAATTACGAAAATTGTCTATGACAATAAACATGACAGATTGCATTTTTGAAGTCATG
Source organism: Strongylocentrotus purpuratus (assembly GCF_000002235.5). Taxonomy (NCBI): domain Eukaryota; kingdom Metazoa; phylum Echinodermata; class Echinoidea; order Camarodonta; family Strongylocentrotidae; genus Strongylocentrotus; species Strongylocentrotus purpuratus. The sequence continues at coordinate 25,273,256 of NW_022145604.1, forward strand.
TGATAAGACACTGTTTGGAAGTAATTAGTTAAGTTGTACATAAAAACTTTGTATAATGTTTGGTTTTGAAATCTTCACAATGTGAAGAAATTCAGTCAAACTTATCATGCTGAATTTGAAATTTATTTGATTTCCAGGTACATGTATAAACAAAATAGAAATGACAACACAGAGCATATAACGTGAAAGAGTTACAAGACAGTGAAAATGCCACCAGTGGACGCCTGAGGATTACCTAAAAGAATTTCCATTCTGTCATGAGGTTCTCCACATCCACTGGTGTTACATATAAATAGATTTAAGAAGTAACGGTAAAATAACATAACATAATTCAAGTTCATCCATCAAGCATAATAACTTATAGAATGATTGCATGTATGCTGAACTTTGTGGCATGAAGAAACTAACATAACAATCGTGTGCGCCTTGTGCGGACATGTAACGGTAAAATAAAATAAAATAACATAATTCAAGTGCATTCATCAAGCATAATAACTTATAGAATGATTGCATGTATGTTGAATGTCCGCAGAATGAGACTAAACCCTTTAAAAATGACATCAAAACATTTTTTTCTTTTCTTCAAAAGCTGTTTTCGAGTAGATACAGTTTTATTTTGTAAGTTTTGTTGTTGTTGTATTTTCATATTTAACTTTTCTTTTGCGCCTTGAGCACATTAATCGTGTGGAGTTGGTGCATTATAAATATATATCGTTATATGAATGATAAAATCGAAAATGGACTTCGTGGGCTTATTAAGCTTAACACGACAAATTACGACTGGTTTAACGTCACTACAGTTTGCAGCCTATAAACCTCAACTACCAACTATGATTTAAAATATTTACATTAATTTTCGAAACTTATACCATACAATATACATAATGTAGGTGTTTAATTTTGTCAAATCTTAAAAAATTCAATTTAAAAAATATCTAAAAATCTAGGAGCAGCCTTATTCAATCAGCTGTAGTCTGTTATATTTTTATTTTAATAATGTAAACGAAGCCATGTAGAAGAACCTTTTTGTATGTTTAACGTACATATTCTTTCATCATAACTTATTGTTCTTGTTGTCTACGTCTTCAATTTACATTACTTTTGTGTAACAATGTTTGCTGGCTGAACAGGCTACTTTGCGTAAAGATGTGATTTAATAAATAACTAAATTAGGGTACCGATTTCGCGTTTCCCATTTCAAGCATATACTAGATAAGCTACTTGCATAGGCCAATTGAAAGGCCCTACATTCTTATAATTGCTGTAACTGAATATGCTTGAAATTTTATAATTGGTCTATATTCTATGGGAAACATCAACAGCAACAAAAAAAATCAAAACGACAACAAAAACTTTTAAACTATTAACTCTTCATGTACATGATCAAAATGATAATTACCCTTTTAAGAATCAATAAAACATATGAAAATGTTTGTGTAAACGAAAATGCGATTATTATCCATTAATAAGCAACATTATATACCATCATAATTATAAACAATATTCGAGGATACATGTCAAATGGTATAGGCCTATGTGGCATTTTGTCGTATCCTAGGGCATGAGCAGTTTGCAAAATGCCTGCCCTTCATCTGTTCATAGAAATGGTCCACCCGGGTTCCGCAGGCAATGGGTAAATAGCATTTTCCCCGTGAGCTGAATCGTTCATGGTACAGATAACTTTGGAGTCCGAAAGACGAGAGATGGCCGTTGAGATACATGACAAACAGTCATGGACTCTAATACGAGATCGTCTGGGTTCGATCCCTCGCTCAACAGGTGCTTACAGGGATCGTTTAACAATGTTAAATCTGAGATACACGGCCCTACGTGTTATCAGTGTCTGTGATATGGTGTAATATTGAAGCCCTAAAAAAATTGTGCTTCAAAATGATCAAGAAGTGCCTCAAAAGAGTAAAAATCTTTGAGTGACCGGTTTTACCATACTCATTTTCCCCAATAGACTGTATTGTTATGAAAACCGTCAGGCGAACGGTTTTCAAAGTTTGTAATTCCAATCATAAATATCTTGATAATCAGACAGGCGATCGGCTTGTAAAAGTCATGGGTTTCCTGACTGACCTAAAGGTTTATAATTATCATTGTATCATGAGCTAAATCCAGAATTTTGTTTCAGAATCTGAGACAAAGTTACCGGATCCCTTAAGAAATGATGGTGCAGTTCTGCTACACTAGCAGCACCCTCTGCCAAAATAATACGCGTAGGTGGATGCAAATCTGAACCCCCCATTGCACCCTTATATTTCTAGTGTGTTGGACAAGGTGTTTCCCATGTTTTTCCCTCTTGATGCAGGTGTACTGGTAATTCTTGGGGTAATGCTCATTGCAGGGCCCGCATGAAGAGTGGCTACCCTGGGTAACTATAATATGTCCCATTTGCAAGCCAAACAATGAAAAGGTTAAATTCCACCGGAATTTGAAAGACAATACTAATTTAGAACTTCCCTCAATACAGAAGGGCTTGAAAATGGCTTTTAGTGGGAAAATACCGACCATTAGTTGTCGAATCGACTTAAGTGATTGCAATCACCTAAGTAATAGTCTGAATTTTAGACCCTTTTACCGAATGGTCGTACGTTTTGTGCTGCACATACATTCAATCAGTTTAATTTGGGCAATTACAAGTAATGGCCAAAATAATTTGAATATAGGACACTGCTAATGTCTGAATTTCACAGATAGGACATGACATGTTCATAATTCCTGCAAAGTTTTACAGAATTTGATGCTGGCTGCAAAAGGGACATAGTATCTTTAATAAGACCCAATCATTATCATTTGTTATTTTATGTGGAGGCGTATAGTGGTCTGTGGTTCATTCACTTAACTCTCAATCCAAGGTTTGAATCTCAGCCCCCGGTCTCAGCCCAGCAAAACGTCACTTGGAGAGACGTTAAAGAGAAGGTTGAGTTCTGGGAAGAGGTGAAAAATAATTTGTGAGCATTACTCATTCTTATTATGCAAGTGTGGAAGAATATCAGTTAAAGACCGTCACCACTACTGGGCCAGAAGGGATTAGACCACACAGAGAGCCATCGAGGTCACTGTGACAGGTGGCTATCTCATTAACTCAGCTCTCATTTAACATGAGAAAAAGAGGATCATGGGGGACCAACAGGCACCGATTGGGGAAATTTTCTATATAGAGGGAGCAAGTAGCTATAAGTATGGCAGTGTGCCTTTAAGACATGTTTCCTGAAAAGCATGGCTCTTCAAATGCCTTCATATTCTAAATATGCATGTAACATCGTAAAAATCGGGGGGGGGGGGGGGCGGCTTTTTACGCCACGTGTTCGTGTAGTCCCATATACATCTTTCTGCGCAAGTGTTTGTAACTTTACCAAGACTTGGCCACATTTCTTATCATTTTGATGATTCCAGAACCTTGCAATACACACAAATTCTTATATGCTAGATGATCAACCTTTTCTGGTCGGTAATTCCACACCGTTTCTTTCACAATGCAATCGCATGACCAGAACCCAACTTCATCTTTAATCCACATTTGCCACTCTCCATCCAGGGGGGTGTTTCACAAAGATCCTAAGTTGAACTTATCTATAAGTGGGACTTAAAAATTATGGAAAGCCATTAGTATCCTTGAAAACATTTTGTAAAAGTTATTTTAAAAGACATAAAATGTTGATTCAAATCATTCATATTTTCTATTATCATGGGAGATTCTATGTTCTTGATGTGGAATTTATAAAAAGTCTAAAATACTTGAATTTCTGCTTTTGAATATATTTCATTTTAAGGCTCCAATGGCTGTCCATAATTTTTAAGTCCAACTTAGTGTTAAGTTCTACTTAGGATCTTTGTGAAACACCCCCCAGGTGTAAATGTGTACAATGTATGCTAATTACATGCAAGATTGATTTGGCCACCCTGAGTGCATAAGACCAAATTATAATTATTTATTATTATTAACATATAAGGATTGGTCTTTTTACAAAAAGTGACTAGGTTAAAACAAGTTTGACCATTTGTGATAGGGTAATCACCATTCCCCTTTGAAGAAAAACGTTGAAACCAAACCCCATCCCAGAAAGATATCTTATGCAACAAACGGGATGCGAGATGGCTCAGTGGTCTCGTAACTGGGAGCACCTCTGGTTCAAAACCAAGTGGATTTGCCTTTGCCTCAGTAAGACATTCATCCTCACAACAGGTCCCGTCGGTCCGCTGGTTGCCCACAGCATGCTCACAGGCATGCTTCAGTATTAAAGATAAACTCCAGTTCTGGTTAAAAAAAGGGAATTAATTCTCACAGAATCAAACGAAACTTACACTGAATGTTCAAGATTACAAATAAATGACATATGCTAAACAATTTTGGAAGAAAATGTATACTGGCTGAGTGATGAGCATAGAAAGACAAGGAAATCAAGGTAGTACTAGCCCTGACACCATATGTGTTGTCCCATATATAGCTTTCTGTGTACAGGGCTTGTTACTTTACCAAGACTCGGTCAAATTTATTACAATGTTGATGACTCCAGAACCTTGCCGTGCACACCAATTCTTACATGCTACATGATCAACTGTTTCTGATCCTTTCCACACCTTTTCTTTCACAATGCAATCGCATTACCAGTACTAAAGTTTATCTTTAATCTGGTAAAACCAAACCATCAAACTAAACAAATCCATCAATGAATCCATCATTTCATCAATCAATCTATTAAACTTACACCACCTGTTTTTATTTCTACCACTGGCCCTTTTTTATAGCCCATGGTCAACATTGTTCCCTTTGCCCTTCACTGGACATTTTTTCACTTGTTGGGGTGTGTTTAATACATTAAAATGTAGACTGACGGTTTATAATATTTTGATTCCCTAAGTGAAATTCTGAAGTTTCGTCTTTTGCAAACGCAATTTAACACTTTTAATAAAAAGCACCACTGTCCTACTTGTAGCTACTTGCTCCCTCTATATAGAAAACTTCCCCAATTGGTGCCGGTTGGTCCCCCATGATCCTCTTTTTCTTATGTTAGTTGAGAGCTGAGTTAATGAGATAGCCACCTGTCAGTGACCTCGCTGTGTGGTCTAATCCCTTCTGGTCCAGTAGTATTGACGGTCTTTGATAGGACCTACATCCACCCGCACTTTAATAGCAAAATATTATTACAAATAGTTTTCATAATACAAAAATAATAACAGGCATAGTGAGTTTCCTGCGTATTATTGTTTGTGTTAGCATTGGTTTAAAACAAAACTGATTACAGGTATTAGATGAATATACTGTATTTCATGTTTCAAACCTTGCTATTAATAATGCATGACAATTTGTGTAATATTACTGTAATTCCCAATTTCGGAAATCGTATAAAATTTCATAAAAAAGTCGTGGAATTTTCATATTCCCATCTCATTGTATACTGATTATACATAACTCGTATCAGTTTTGTAAAACCTAAAATATAAGACGATAAAATAATCGAGTACATAATTATATTTCCCCTCGTCTCTTGGAGAAAAGGGGTGTGTCTACGGCAAAAGGAGTGCTATAAATTCATCGAAAATATTTTCAAACAAAGCATGGTGCACATCTCTGCCTGAACACATTGCAAATGCATGCATGTTATCTGTACTCCACGCAGGGACCCAATGCGTACTGCATTGATAATGCACGCATGAATATAAGCATTCATATCCACGATATAAGTCAGTGCGATAAATACGAAGCGCGGGCACATTTTCCTTCGCGACGTTTTTCTTTTTTTCTTTACATTATTTTGGAGAGCGGGAACGTACATTGCATTTCTAGATCGAGGAATATTGCGTTTGATGGCATGGATTTTATCACAGGGAAAATCAGTTTGAAGCCCTGACAACCATTTATTTGTTTAACTATTTGATTTAACGGTGCAATTACTCGTGAGCTTGTAAAAGGAGATAGAAAATAAAATAGAAGATTTTCTTCCATTTTTGTGACGCTGAGGAATTTCAGAGCTGGTACGCATGGGCTTCTGACCGAGAAGCCAGTAAGCATTTTCTTTTCCCACAAAAAGTTTATATTTTTGTTTTTATTGTACTTGAGACTAACATGCATAAATGATACTGAAGTACTAATTAGTTATTAATTAATCTTGAAGAATTTTAGTTTGCATGAAGTATTGATGATAGAGAGCCGATTGTGATTTTTACTATTTTTAATTTAATCAAGTTGTATTTATGTTAAAATGTTTCGATAGGAGCGGAGAAAGTCAATTTTGAGTTTATTCGAAATTAATATTGTATGGATATTAGTTTCAATGTATGGTTTTGTGGTTTCTCTACAATGTAGACATGCTCTCTACGAAGTCATTTTCCCATCGTTATGCTTTCGAAACTGGAGCGTGATGCACAGGTTTGCTATCTGTAAAATATCACCCTTATAATTCTTCTCTTTTTTCTCAGATCTGTCCAAAAATGCTTCGTAATCTTACCGCCACAACAAGCCAGAGTTATGAAAATTAATTTGAGCGCCAAAACGAAAATGGAAATGAGAAACGAATTTGCCGAGCTCAACGGAATTCGACTCGCTATCTTGCAAATGCGAGCAGGGAATGGAGGCAAAAATATCAAGATGTACGCCCTAACTCAAGTATTCCAAGCCTTTCAAAATGGAAGGAATTCTGTTCCCCGAACCACGTTTCATAAACGCTTGAAGAAGCTGCATATCGACAGAAAACCGTGTAAATTGAGACAGATCCATCGCTTGAAATGGCTAAAAGCTGTACCACATCGTACCAGCAAATGCTGTCTAATTTCCCATGACGATTTGCTGAAGCTATGCCGCTCATGTGGTGTAAAAACAGAGGGCTTGGCAAACGAAAATGGTGTCAAAATCAACCTCAAAACTAAGCACAAGAAACACACGAAAAATGTTAAGAAACGTGAAAAGAAGATAAAAAGAGAATGTACAGATGCAACTAAATTTGAGTTGGGGCATTCAGGGCGCTCGGATAGAATTATTGAGTGTCAGAACCTGTGCAACGCAGAGATTCCAAATGCTTCAAAATCCGACATATTTTTTGCTCGCAGTAGATCGGCGGACAGTGACTTCTGTACACAACATGTGCGTAGCATTGGCAATACAGATTGCAAGGGAACTACATGTAAACAAATAGGGGACAGCAGCGGCGCTGAGCATGTCTGTAGCAACTCGACGACTAAATCGGTGGAATTTTCGTTTTCTGAGCCTTGTATTGGCTTCCAGGCTTGTGAGAGGAAAACTGTGACATTTGACATTCATTCTACAGCATTTTCTACAGCAGACAGACCTTTAATTGGCGCTGGACGAGCAAATAATATGCGCGGAGAAGTCGATTTTGATTGCGGCGAAAAGGAAGGGACAAACATGGACGATAATGATACTACAGACACATGCAATCCTATTGCCACAGTTAGCAACGTGAGCCGCGAATGTGATATGCACAGTGAAACAAATATTACCACTTTGAAAGGAAAGGAATATTTCGGATTTACTGGACAGGAGAAGGAGGATAATTCTTGGCAGTCGTTTGGAAATGTCCCCGACCAAGATGGTGCCGCCATATTGGAGAATACCGAGGAGAGTAATGGTGGAGAGGTACGTTTTGTGAATGGATTTCAATTTGCGGACGCAGCTCAGCAGATTCGCGTGGGCTGTATGGATTTGGAGAGTGACAGCGACCAAGAAAGTGAGCTGTCTAACCTGGAAATCAACTCGAATCTGTCTGATTTATCGGAGCTTTCTGTGTCCAGTGAGTCCTTGGATTCGGTCTCGAGCACAGACACGAGCGTAGGGGAGCTCGTCAGGGTTCGATGGCGGGCCAGGGTCGGGTCAAATTCAGACGGCGAGTCGGAATGCACGACAAGCTTGTGTAGTCCGGCAAGGTTCATTCACGGAGCGAAGCCATGTCGTAATAACAAACCATGCATAGCAAACAACTGTGGTCAGCTAAGTTCAGATACCTCGCAGTGTAACTCCAATAACTTATGGTCGCAGCACTCTGCTATGTACGTCAAGAAAATAAACAACTCTTTGCGACTGAAGGATAATAAATGCTCAACAGTGCAGGGATATAGTAGAAATTGCCAAAGAAACATTCAGCGGGAAGTCCGTGGAAATCATGAAAACGAGCGGAGTAAGGAGCTTTCGTACAGCCGCAACTCTCCGGAGGTTGTCGTGGCTGGGCCGGGGGAACACCAAGATAGCGTTGCAGGTGCGGCCGCTCTGGTGTTGAAAAAGCGCGAAAAATCCTGGCTTGTCTCGCCACAAAAAGAGGGAGAGGAGACCTTAAATGGCGCCATCAAGCTTGGAGAGAAAAGAAAATCTGGCAAAAAGAAAGAAGAATTGGAAGATATTAAAACACGTACAAACAAAAAAAAACACAAGAAAAAGAAAAAGAGCAAGAAGGAGAAATGTAAATTTGACGGGAAGAGTTTGGAAACTTGTGATGTGAATGGGAATGTTACGACAATAATGAAAGGCACAGATGCGTGTTTGAATTCAGAAACCAAGTCAGAAATCTGTCAGAAGAGGAAAAGACACGGAGAGCAAGGGGACCCGAAGAAAGTGGCGGAATTGAAGCGAAAACTCGAAGCAATTTCCAGCGAGTTGGCACGCCTTCAAAAAGGCAAGGCTAAAAAATCCATCGGAAAGGGTGCACATAGCAAACACAAAAAGACCCGGCGATTAAAACCTAAAAAAACCCATGGCGGGTCGAGGATAAAGCGATCCAACAACAGGGGACTGGACGACCCTAAGACTGCCACTTTTAAGATGTCAGAGTTTCTATTATTACCGCCTTCGTTGGTTGTAAGGGATGGGGACTTGAAGCCGGCTTGTAGCATGGCTGTTCCGAGGGGCGTCCACCCTCCCAAATGCCACCCTGTTTGGAGGTGGAAAATCGGTGGTTCGCCTCTACCCAAACCAAACCGGCATAAAGTTCTACAACATGGTGTTATTACTGCAAGGTGAATGATAATATTACACCAACAATGTATTAATTTGTGGGGGGATTTTGTTGGAGAAGATTTTCATGAAATCCTTTTACATACTGACTGCCATTTCTATTTTATATAAATTAAATGTCGGGCATTATTGTGTGTCTTGATAATGTTAATATTGTGACAGTAACATGAGACCACTTAAATCGTAACTTTGATAGTTTTGCGCTTACACATTGAGTAGTAGGCCATATATATTTGTTTTATATATGAATTTATGCGAAAAGTTTACCAAAGAGAGTTTATGAAATGAAACTCGTTATTTTTTAAATGCCATTTCTTTGATTCCATGCATAAGAAACCAAATAATAATTAGCGACTGGTCTACAAAAATTTCTTAAAAAATATGTTTTGGGAAAAAAAAAATTGTAAATCGAAATTTGTTTGCAAAGCGTTATAGCTGTAATTGATTATGATGTAAACAGTTAAAATTATATGGATTGCCTATATATGGAAAACAATGTGAGCTTCTTTAGTCTCTGTTATTATGAAAATACGAGGTTTTCAATATTTCTAGAATCATGTGGAAAGAAACACGTGTAGAAGTTCAAATATTTACGATTGAGACGGATGGACAGTTCTAAAAAAACACAGTTTGCATTATATAGCTGTTTCTGAGAAAGGGGGCCGAAAAGGGCATAATTTATATTGTAATTTCAATTCTAGCAACATTCAAACTAAATTGCTAAGCGATTGAGGTTTTCCGTTACGGTGGACATTGGTTTTATGCAATATTTCGAACCTCCAAAGTATATCAAAAAAAGCAGTTGTTTTCAATGCTTGCAAGTTATATTGGACAATCATTTAGTTTAGGTTATACTCCTTGAAATTTTCTTTTACTGTCATAAACTTTTGATTTAGTATAAGTGCATATACATGTTAAGTCTGTTACCTTTTAGTATTATTTTTTTAATTTTGTTATACACATGTAAATTTTGTATATTCATTTTTGATAGTGAAGACTAAATAACCAAAACACCACGTGCTTCTGAATGGGCTTATCGACCATAAAGGAAATTCTGTTAAATCTGTTAAAATTAAGTGCACAAGCTGGTAATTCCTACAGAATATTTGGGAGTGGACGGAAAACATTGTGACCAACATATCATTCCTGGAGAACGGTTTATTCGTTTGTTTGTTAATTTCTTTCTTTCAAACATTTCCTTTATATGACTTTTCCATGTCACAGAATTATTTTATTCTATTTTACTTATGTAAATTCACTAAATTGACGAATTCGGATTGATGTCCTAGTCCACATGTCACGATGTTATGCACTTTATTTGGGATATGCCGTATACTAATCAATGTAGGGACGTGATTTTTCCAATGCCAAAAAAATATGTTTCTGTGCCAATGATACTCCTTAAAATCGCCCACCTATCAGTATTTTACAAATTTGGTCCATTTATTACGCTAAAAAATTATGGAGAATTTAGAAAAATTATATAATGTTGATGTGCACTGCGTCAGATTTTTTTAAAAACAAATAATTCTATCGGTACAAAGCGTGTTTGTACCGGTTGTCGATTTTTTTGTGATATCTTTTCTGTTGGAACTTCTGTAATAATGGGAAGATCATGAAGAGGTGTAGCCCCGAACTATTGGTCGATGTAAATGACGTTTTTGTGACGTTATATAATGATGTCCAAAACATTACATTTGAGAAGGGTTGTGATAATAAATGTTCTTTTATTAAAACAACAACAGGGACCATGCTTTTGCTTTTATTTCAAAACCTTTTTTCGATTGTTTTAAACGTTTTTATTGTTTAAAACGTTTTCTTTTTAACAGAAACATATTTAAAACGTTTTCTTTTTAACAGAAACATGTTTAAAACGTTTTCTTTTTAACAGAAACATGTTTTCACTGTGGTAATTCTCTCAAAATTCTCACTTGACTGTGGCATAACTAAGTATTATGGCGCTCGGCGCAAACAATAAACTTAGGGTATATTTTTGGCATTTTTTAATCCTAAAAAAAAAACACCGCGATTTCCTATGCATTTTACCCATAATAGTACATTGTGTATATCTTTTCAAAATGAACAATACTCAGTTTGTTCATTATTTGATGGGCCTGAGTGAGTACTTTTTTGAAACCTTTATTTAGCTCAAAAGTTTAACGTTGAGTTTTCATAACGTGTAAAAAGGGTTGTGAATTACATCTTGAGGTTTTGCAAATGTACTTAAATAATGCCAAACAGACGTAAAAATTGGATTTCACACTTTTCTACCAAAATCATGAAAAGATATACATGTATTGTTCCATATGAAAATTTGCATTTGGGTGCACTGAAATCAATGGCACATTTTCATGGGGGGGGGGGGGGGGGCTAAGGCTCGATTGCTGAAAATCAACGATCATATTAAAAATCCACGAGTGAGTGAAGAAAGCGAGCAAAATAATTAAAAACAAGTTAAACAACCCCTATTATGGCAAAATTATTACTTCAACATTGCATCAGGCGACCCTGCATGATAATAATCTGGTATGAAAAGCAGAAAAACGAGAGAAACAAAGAAGTGAAAGTTTGAGCAATATCCAATTAAAGATGGGAAAGTTGTGACCTTTTAAAAGTTGTCATCATCAATGAAACCCAAATTTGGCAACTCTGTCACGAGGTCCTCTCCTAATAGGGACTTTTAGATTTGCGTGGACTGATACGTGTGACGTCCATTCAAGGCAGTGCATTAAAAGGACGTCGATCGTAGCAATCCACGTTGTCCTTGTGCAAATCCAAAAGTCCCTATTAGCTCACTATACAGGAAATTTCATTATCGTAGTTATTGATGACGGTGTAGATTTGTTTCGTACAGGAGTTGTATGAAAAGTTGAAAACTCATTTTCAATAATCATTTTTATGATCAATGTATGATTGAAAATGATTTCGGATTTGTTTTTAATAGTACAGAGCAAATAAGAGGGGACCTCGCCGGAAACGTCACAGAGTTGCCAATTTGGTTTTGATTGATCACAACTTCAAAAAATCACAACTTTCTTATTTTTAATCAGATTTTGCTTAAAATTTCACAGACCTGTTCCTCTCACTACTCTGTTTCTATTAAACTCAACGTAATATTAGGGTGGACTTCCCCTTTAAGAAAACAGTTTTTTTAAAATCATGTGTAAAAGTTTACCCCGTCAGTGTACTGGCAAACGGGGCTGACATACCGTACATGGCGTGTATGTTGCCTGAACTACGGCATGTGCATGATTCAACAAGGCTAGGTTTCAAGATTTTTAAACAGGAACATCCCCGTAGACCGACATGCAGTAGTCCACAAGATTGATAATATTGGATAAGTGAAAAACTGTAGGAAAGTTGTGAAGAAGGCGAATTATTCCAACATAATCTGTCTCGGGGCTGTAAATCCTCTTGGCCTCTTGGGCCTTTGGTATCACTGTCGATTCCTCAGATAACTTTTTAGAAGACCCAATAGGAGAGAGAAAGGGTTTACCGTACTCGTATTGTGATAAGCAACTATGTATGGAATTGTGTACATGTATATGCCAAAATAAATACAAAACCAAGTTAATTAAAATATTGACACATTGAAAAACAAATGCATTTAAAATTTATAACACAATAATATTGTCTACGGGTCATTTTTTGTGTTAGACAAAACAACAAGAAGAAACGGGCGATTACATGTATATAGACTGAATGGCCCGAATTCACAAAGCAAGGTTTAGCTCAGACCAAGGTTTAAGTTTAAACCTCCTTTTGTTTCGCCAAACCTCCTTTTGTTATTTACAAACCAGGTTTATAAATAACAAAAGGAGGTTTGGCGAAACAAAAGGAGGTTTAAACTTAAACCTTGGTCTGAGCTAAACCTTGCTTTGTGAATTCGGGCCAATGTGGTCCACCTTGAATTAGAGAATGAAACAGAGGAAAAATATGCCTCGCACCTCGTGTTAATTTAATGTTAATTGGAATTAGAATCGTTAACACTCACCGCTAAGTGTAGTGTTATCTCTAAATTAATAGGGAGGAAATGATATTGGAAACCCTTTCAAGATTCGCTGATTCCAATTTAATGTACATGTACCAGTTTTTCTACAAGTAAATTGTGTGGGATCGCCAAAAACATGCCTTCCTACAAGAAATATTGGCGAACAAAATGCTGAAAAATTGTAACGGTTTCATCAATGTTAATTTCTTTATACGTTTGTTTCATTTCTGAGTTGTACCTTTAATCGAATCGTGACATTATCATTTTCTTCACCACAATATCAGTCGGTGACCGGTCAGCTCATAATCAGTAATCTACCCTTGGTTTTTTTATCTTTAGAAATATCATGCAAACATGGCGTACGTCCTAACTCCCGTCCTACTCCCCTCCCACCCCAACTGCAGTTATTAACTAAGTACTCATACCCTCACCAAGTTATGTGATTTTTTGTTATGTATGCGAAAAATGGATTTGTCCCGATTTATGTTTCTTAAGAATGTGACATAATTTTTTTTTATTAGAGCTTACATCTAAAAGTATTCAACACAGGTCCTACATGTAAGACTTTTTTGTAAGTAATTCAACCAGTCCACCTTTCATTCTTGAGTTACGATAACACTAAAAACATCAAATTCACAAGGGGAAATGAATAATTCAGTTGTTGACTGAAAATCCCCTCCTACTCCCCTCCTACTCTTGCTTCAAATTACAAGTTGCTGTAGTTATGGTTCGGTAGAATGTACATGTAGATGACTAGATATTATATCATAACCATTTTCATTCTGTATTTGTCCCAAAATGTTAGTGAACTCGTGTACAATTATTTGTCAAATTAATGCCATCTTACATTTTATTATGTACTAAGTTATACTCTCTAAAGTAAACATATTCTGTCATGGTCATTTTTCCATATCTCCCAGGAACCTATTCTTTACAAACAATGCTTTTCTACATTTTCCTGCTTAAAGTGACTCGGTAACATTATTGAAGGTTGATGGAAAAATTGTGTAATTTTTGTATGAAATGTTACTTACTAGTATTATATTCCTATACTCTACTAGCCCTCTAACAGGTAGGTTTTCTATGAAGGTGTCACTGGTCGACACCGTCTAACAGTTATTAACAGTAAATTCTCCCAACCATTATTGAATTTTTCCAACCGTTTTTCCTTGAAAATAAGTCATAAAACAGGCTATACAAAATCTGTCAACACTTAAATTTCTGGAATGGTATATAGGGCCAAATCATTGCTTTGTGACGATTTACGTTCCCTAAAATGTAATTGAATTGTAATAATATAGTTGGGAGAATTAATGAATCGATCAGATCATTTTTTCCCCAATTTGTATTGTTAATAATGGTCCGTTTTCACTCAAACTTTCAGATTATCTTTAATTGTTCATCAAGCATTGAAGTCACTACCTCAGCACCATTTTCTCTCATCTGAACAATGTTACAAAGTCCCTTTAACATTTCACAGTTTTGTATTTTTCTTGTCTGGGTTTCCTTTAACATGGTAATAGTAGTCAAACAAATTTGGTGGTATATAATTCGTCGCTGTTTTCACGAAGTGACGGTAGTGAAAAAATTGCATTCACTTTGCGTTACGATTTTTCTCACTACCGTCACTTCGTGAAAACAAGGACGAATTGTGTAGTCTGATTAGTTTGTCAATTACTATAATCATTTATTTTTTTATTTTGAAACAATATGTCTTTTATGTATATTTTGTTATCTGTATTGAATCTGCATGTGAAATGGGAAACCAATAACCTTAAACTTTAACTCAAAACTTTAACTTTAACTAAAACTAAAACTAAAACTTAGTGATTTACAACTACCTCCTTGGGAAACCATACTTTCTTGCGCTTTATTGCACACGGAGCTATCTTTTGGGCATTGAAGTCAATTCTCTCCTGCCTAGATTTTTTTAAATACATGTATTTTCGATTAATGTTACTCTGGTGAAGTGCCGCTGCATGCGTGCAAACTGCATATATAATATCTGGTCTTTTCAAAACTCGTAGAATTTGTGTGAATTGAACCGAAAATGTACATGTATGCACGTTCAACCAAATGTGTAAATGCAAGATCATCATCACATCGTGTCATTTTGTTTAATATCTTTCTTGTGCAATGTGCAGATTTCTTTTCCTTTTCCTCAAAAACCATGTTTTAAACATTCCTGGACACAATGTAAGCATGCCGTTTTAAAAAACGTTCTGTCAAAAACATGTACAAACGATGTTATAGTATATAATGCGTATACATGTACGTGTGTAGAGTATTCGCATCGGGCGTTTGAAAGCACAACAAATGATAATACGTGCATGTCCGCATGTACAACTCCAGTATGACAGTTCGGTCCATTTTGACTCTATGCGTATACCTGACTGCCATATTGTCTGTCCCTTTCCCACATACAGGCAAGAATCTCCTATCTAGAAACGATTTATTTTCTTGTTCATAAATGAATAAATGTCGTCAGTATTGTTGGTTTGTACTTGATGTAGAGAAACATCGTATGAATTGTCAGAGCGATGATATTTTGAGAGCATACCAAACTTACGACCACGACTTGGTTACCCCCACAATGAGCAAGTCATAATTCTCATGCGTACAGTGTCCGTATATTGCTGTATAACGTTGATGCTACATACAGTATCTGATTGTGTGTTTGTGATTTTAGTTAAAAAATGAATACATGAAACTCAGGAGATGTACATGTATGCGAAATACCTACCTTGAACTATTAAGCTACGGAATTATGTTGGGCGTGTCATAGTCATGATTTATCTTCTATGTGTTTATTATAGGGGAGAGCGGGCTAATGAGGCCCGTGGGTTTAAAAGAAGCCCCTCACAATCGTTCAAAATATCATTGTTTGCTCACTTACAACGTATGGTATGATCAAACCCATGCAAACAAGCTTTTTTCTGTGCCAGTTTCTGGGGTGTCACAACTCCCCTCCTCCGTGGAAAAAAAACAGGAAGTGTAAGAGGGGTCGTACGTCATTTTAACACTTTCTAGTCTCGATAATGTATTGTGTGGTCACCACCTCTCTCCATGATATGAAATTGAAGAAAAAAAAGGAAGGAACAAAATGGCCTTGCTTCAATAATAATATATTGAAAATCTCACATCTAGTTAGGATGAAATCCCATAACACATTTTGTAGTCTTCTAACTTTCAGACAACACGACATTCATGTACATTGATTCAATTCATGTTGCACACTGTTGAATTTTCTGCATTTCTGTAAGTGTACTCCAAAAGTCTCCCATGATAATTGAATTTGTATTATTATTATTATTATTATTATCACTTTGCATTGGTCTATGTTTAACGCAGAGAGAGAGAGAGAGGCGGTATAGGGATAAGGGGAAGGGAGAGCAGAGGGAGAGAAGGAGTGGAGAGAGCTAGAGAGGGAAAGAAGTGGGAGGACAATTTCAAATCATGCAAATGACAACGATATCTACTTTGATTTTTATATGTAGAGTGTATATCTAAACAAAAATTAACTAGAAAATATTGTTGAAGGAAACAACATGGCAAAATAACATTTTATGAAGAAAAAAAATGAAAGAAAGCAAGAAATAATTTTGAACAAATAGCATGCTGCATTTAAATGTTCTTATTTTAGGTATATACATGTAAATTGTTTATATGACATGTTTTATTCGTTTCGAGTGTGACTTACACGGTCAACCTTTATTGGACACATTGATGATGATCATTGTTATATTAAAAAGATAGTCCAAAGACTCCAAACCAAGAAATAAGTGTGAAAGGTGTATTCTTGTGCTTAAAGTGACTCGGTAACATTGTTGAAGGTTGATGGAAAAACTGCATAATTTATGTATGAAATGTTACTTGTTATATTCCTTCCACTGTACTAACCCTCTAACATGCACAACAATCCTAAACAATTTCCGAAACCACAAAGATATTTATGGTTTTCTTTGAAGGCGTCACTGTACAACATCCTCTAATAGTAAATTCTACCAACCATTTTTGAATTTTCCCAACCGTTTTCCCATGAAAATAAGACAGGCATTTAAAAATCTTCCTACACTGTCTGGAATGGTATATAGTTCCAATTCACTGCTTTCTGACGATTCACATTCACCTAAAATGTAATTAAATTGTAATAATATAGTTGGGAGAATTAAGGAATCGATCAGATCAGTTTTCCCCAATTGTTATCAATAATTAATAGAGAGAGAGAAAGAGAGTGTGAGAGAGGGAGAGGCAGTGAAAACAAAAGGGGTTACCACTAGAATAAAGGCTGAGGGGATTACTTTACTTCATGTAGTGGTTGCAGAGAGATAGAAAGGGGGCGAGTTCATAAAGGGTTGAAAACGTCTAAAATAAAACATGGAAGTAAATTGAGAACATCAACCCCAGGCAGACGAAAGGGGGAGCAGAGGCCGGAAGTTTTCCCCGTAAAAAGAAATTGGTAATAATTATGTGGCACTCTAGCCCCAAGATGGTACACGCCCCCTCCCTCCACCACGTGCTATCATACTATTGATACATGATTTAAAAAAGCAGGAGGGGAGTGGGTCGGTTCGTCAGCTCTCTGCAAAAAAGGACAACACCCCGTGTACTGTCGAAGTCTGTTTAGACGTGTCGAGATTTATGAACAATCTGTCAAGATAATAATCAACGTTTCCCTCCCTTCCTACCCCCGAGTTGAGATAAATCAGTCCCTTTCAGATGCGTTTGATATACACCAAAACGTCACCAAACTTACTACGATGTTTTGAATAAATTTGTATGTGAATAACGCTATTGATCATGCTTGTTGGAGAACTACATGTACATGCACTATCTTTCCTTGGAAATACATGTATTAGGCTTCTTACCATGATTTTTTCCCCCTTTTTTTCTTCCAACTTCGGTCAAGGTCGAATTATAAGAAACACGCATCTCATTATTAATGCATTTTCATATAGACAATGACCTTAGCTACAGCTTCTCCCGATTTTTTGTTCTTGTTTAGTATTAGCAATGCGATAAATAATATTAGTGTTTTATCACACAAACAAAAAGGATCATCAACCATATCACCAAACCACCATTCGCTCTGCACGGTATGACCGTAGATGGCACCATAGCAAGATGTCGATTTCAAGCTATTGATTTCCCGCAGTCGCTGAAGTGCATGCATCTCAAAATGACAATACATGTCTATTTCAAGCATGACGGTGTATCTTTATTCTCAGTTTAGCTTTTGAGTAATCATGACGATTTGAAACCGCTGCAGCTTTACTCATTTCTAAATCACACATTTGTTTACAGATCCTCTTAGCAGAACGAACCGAGCTCCTTCTTTTCTATCGAAACATTAAAAAAAGTATCAAATGTAAAACAGCGTCTTCGTGTAACTGGATCTGGATAATAGTTTACATGTTGGATTAACTCCATCTATCAAAGCTTTCCGTTTATTATTGGATAGGACCCTACATTGGTTTCCAAAATCATAACCCTTTTGATTTTATTAAAAGTTGGTCTTGAGTTCTGGCTATGACGAAAATACAGATATACAGTCAATCGCTGTCAGTCACAATAATGGTCAGGCGCCCTCTTGTGCGCCAAACATACAGAATGTCGTTCTATTGTTCATGTCCCCGATGAGAGGGAAGTGTAATAAGACACCGCATAGTTAGCGTTTGTACACTGTTGGTCATAATGGTGGAATAATTATTTTTACCCCAATTTATTGAATGATTTTGACAATGATTTATTCCTAATAGATCTAGATAATAGTTTACATACTTAAATTTTATTGAATGACAATTGGGGAGTGTTTGTTTTGCGTGACTGCTAAAGCATGTGTGTGCTACTATGCTAATCAACTAGGGGACCTATGTCCTTAAGTCATAACTGACAGTAATGGGGATTAATGCCTCATAAAAAGGCACTAATATAGCACATCGACACGGTTTTGATCCTGGGGGCTCACAGTTACGAGGCCATTGTTTAGCCAATGAATCATGACTGTACGCAGCGGGCGCTAGGGTACGTTGACGCCCCCACAAAAAACAAAAACAAAAAAAACACAAAGAAAATGCAATGAATTTTCAATAACTCATTGCATTTCCCCCCAGTCCCCAACAGGAAAAATTCCTCTGTAGGGCCATGCATTATGGTTCAAGGCATGCCCACATAGAAGATTTTTTTAGATGTCAATTTTACTTCTTTTTATTGATGGTTTCTTTCAATTATAACGTGTTTTACGTGGTCAACTACCCCCTCCCTGAATATTTGCCCGCCTCTGCATGTGCCCGATGAGAGGAAATGTAATAAGAGTAGGCATAATAATTATCGCCTCAAAATGTATATTACATAACTTAAAAGCAAGGGCAAATAAGGCATTCTGAGAAAAAAATTGTTTTAGAAATATAAATCCAACTTCTTTGTATTGAATTATAGTTTCTGGAATAATAACCATCATCACCATCATCATCACCATCATCATCATCATCATCACCATCATCATCATCATCACCATCATCATCATCATCATCATCACCATCATCACCATCATCATCATCATCATCATCACCATCATCATCACCATAATCATCATCATCATCATCATCATCATCATCATCATCATCATCATCATCACCATCCTCCTCATCACCATCATCATCATCATTATCATCATCATGATTGCTATCATATTTAGCAGCATCCTCACCACCCCCCCCCCCCCCCCGCTCCTCTTCAACCCATCAGTGGTACCATCATCATAACCCCACCATCTTCACAAATATCCCTGATGATGCTTGTGACATACCCCCTCTATCGATCAAGCGTAGGCAGGTTGCAAGCTGAAGTTTTCATCCCAATCATGCCTATGTTTACACCCATCGATTTCTGAAAGCAAACCTCACTCCAAAGAATAAGTGTAGGTAGTCTGACAAATGAAATAAGTTCCGTGCCTTTGATATAGAATATTTTGTACGAAGGTGTTCAAGAGATATATAAGTGAATATATTCTTGGCATGAGGTAATGCCTTTTAGCCTAACATGGGCGGAGCCATTTTCTTGAAAATGTGACCTACCCACTAGGAGACGTGTACATGTATCATCCACTAAGCTTTAGTTGGAATGAATTTTCAATTCTATAACAAAAACTTATGTTTTCAATGAGGGAAAAGCATAGCTGAGAAGCTAAAATGATATAACAGGGAAACAATTAATTGTAACTCTTTTATTTAAAACTACTAAAAATCTATTTCATTTATGAGAAACCTCCTCCTCAGAAGAGCACTAACTTATTTATGCAATTGTAGTACAAAGGATAATAGCAGGTGAATGACATACTATTACCACACACACATGGGAAGCTAGAAGCATCCATCAATTTGATAACGATTACTTGATAACAATTCGTATAGTACGTACATTATCAAGAAAATGTCGATGCCCATGTCGTGCTGACAAACTGTACATTATTCTTGCTTTATGCCTTTCTCATACACTTATATATTTTTTGATAGTTCATTAATGGACAAAAAAGGACAAAATATTATCTACAGATAATAATTGAGAAAGTCACCATTGGTGAGAGCAACCAGTGGCAAGATGGCCTGCCATAGTTAAGTCCAACTTAAAGTCGATCTTAGTTTTTGTGAAACACTCCCCTGGTATATTGTATCCAACTTAGACCTGCCTATTCACAAGAATATGCCACTTTGGAGGTAGCAGCACTTCTACAAAATATTATCCCGATCCCCAAATATCAACAGATGCTTTTATCATAAAGATTCTAAAACTATTTTATAGAAAGTAGAAAATGTAAAGACCAATGTAATATTGCGACTCATACTGATTATGTTTTTTTAAATTTTTACAAAGATTGATATCAACTTAAGTTGGCCTATGGCAGGCCGTTCATGTCGCTCTCACCATTGACCTCTCAAGGGACGTGCAGATCGTGGTCACAAATCTAAAGAATTGACTTCTTGTGTTTTTTAATAGATCAGTTGAAGAAATTTACATAAATTTAAGTTCTACTTGGACTATATTTAAGCCCCCCGCTCCCAACGTCTTCTACCAAAAGTATAATTAGAGTACAAATATCAAAGAAATTATGATCTTTAGATAATGTTTTTTTTTTTCCTCCTTTTTTTCAACAATGAACTATAAAAATGTAAATTCTTTAGATTTGTGACCACGATTTGCACGTCCCGTCCGAGACCA
This sequence comes from Strongylocentrotus purpuratus, assembly GCF_000002235.5. NCBI lineage: Eukaryota > Metazoa > Echinodermata > Echinoidea > Camarodonta > Strongylocentrotidae > Strongylocentrotus > Strongylocentrotus purpuratus. Next base: position 25,294,432 of record NW_022145604.1, read on the forward strand.
ATGCCGAATGGTGAAAGCCACCAGCGGCATGAGCGGCCTGCCATAGTTCATGTCCAACTTAGGTCGATTCTAGTCTTTGTGAAACACCCCCTGGACAATAAAAGTTAGGAGCTAAAAGATTAAAAAAATCATACAACGGCAATTGGTTATAGCAGATGTAAGCGATAGATAGCTAAAGTGAAGCATTTGAGATGAAGATGGACTCAGAGATAGGCCTAGATAAGTTACCGATTAGAGATTTAGATCATCAAGATTAAAGATCAAGATAAGATGTCAAGGAAGATAAGCATAAGAGCGATGATGAAAGGAGGGGTGCAGAAGCTAGAGGGGGTGTACGAGATACCACCCCTAGTGGTGCGGGCCGGCCGGAGTCCAAGCTGGAAGACAGTCCTCCTCTCAAAATCAACCTCCGTTTCTAACCACCCATCCATCCTCATCAATAGAAATGACCCTTTATCGACAAGTGGAAGAAAAGGAGAACTTTACACGCCACACGTGCGCAAATTACTTCCTTACTGGCCTGTCCAGCGATACACCAGTGGTGGGTGGAAGAGTCGGGCAGCCAGCCCTGCTCGGTCCGCGCCTCGATCAGGCCGTCTCGACACTCCTCGTATACTCAATCGATAATAAGGACGAGCGCTGTTGCAATATTCTTAACCATTCCCACTTCTCTGTATTTGTCTTAGGGTTGGGGTAGCCGGTCATGTCAGGCAGGCGATGCATATCCAGACATCGCCAGCGCCACACGTGCACAAAGTCATTCAGCTAAGATCAAAATACAATAACACTTGTAAGGAGAAATATACAAGGCTCTAATTGATTGACACAATCAACTTGTCTGTAATTATTTCCTTGCTCTCGCTTTCTCCCCTCATCATCCCGGCTAAGAAGGTCTTCTTTGGAGACAGTGTTCGGATGAAGGCTTTTCCTACAAAGCGAGAAACGCATTAAGCTAAACGAACGCTGGCGATTTATGATGGCGATCGGTGCCATAAAAATTTCCGATGATAAAACTGGTGGTTATTCGGATAATGAATGGATAATTATAGACGAATAATTACATGATTAACAAAAGAGGGTAAAGGATGTTTCAGATCTTTCTGCATCTGAACAGCCTTTCTTTATCATGCTCTTGGTATTACTATCTTCATCATCATAATTATGATTTGCATTATCATCATCATCATCATTATCATCATCAGCTTTTCCTTCTTTTTATTTCTTCTTCTCCTTCAAATTTTCTTCTTCTTCTTCTTCTTCTTCTTCTTCTTCTTCTTCTCCTTCTCCTCGTCCCCTCCCCCTCCTCCTCCTCCTCCTCCCCCTCCTCCTCCTCCTCCTCCTCCTTTCCTCTTCTCCTCCTCCCCCTCCTCCTCCTCCTCCTCCTCCCCCTCCTCCTCCTCCTCCTCCCCTCCTCCTCCCCCTCCTCCTCCTCCTCCCCCTCCTCCTTCTCCTCCTTTTCCTCCTTTCCTGTTCCTCCAGCTTCTTCTCCTTCTACTCCTCCTCCTTCTTATACCCTCCTTAATCTTCATCATATTCGTATGTTGTTCATCGTCATCTTGATCACTACCATTATCATCATAACCTGCCCCACCACATCATTCCATGCATCAACATTAATCCTCCTCCTCCCCCTCCTCCCCCTCCTCCTCCTCCTCCTCCTCCTCCTCATCATCATCATCATCATCACCACCATCATCCACTTCGTAATCAACTCATTCATCGCATTCTACATTCTCCTTCTGACTTTTTATAATTGCAGTCTCATTTTACAGCCACATCCTCCTTCTTAAGCATCTTAGAATAAAATGGAGAATGGTCATGAATGATCAAGATAGCTTTATACATGAAATCCATTTAAATCTTACTCTTTTTCTCTCTCATGATCCCCCTCAGTTTTCAACCTATTTGAAATACAACCCTTCCTAACGTGACCTCCGTCCCCCCCCCCCCCCCCCCACTTTCGCCGGTAAGTCATCGACGCTGGCTGCAACCAATACCATAGCAACCGTCACCAAGAAAGATGTGTCTCCTATCCTACTTTCCATCCCCAAAATCAATAACCAGACCCAAAACCATTTGAGCAGAAATTAAAATACTATCGCACTAAAAATCAACGGAACAAAAGCCGGTTGTTGTCAAAGGCACGAGGGATTTTTTTTTTTTAACCGGGTAGGACCCTACCATGCTTGCTGACGGTGGATATAACTTCGCGACTTTTTAATTAAAATCGCGTTCGTAATTAATTAGCTAGCGTGTTTCCAGCACGCCGTTTGACTGTCTAATGGCGGATCGGAGTGGGTAGCTATCAGTATGATCACTATGGGGTCTTGAGTGACATTTGACTTGGTTATTTCACTTCTTGGAGTCATTTTACGCCCCTGTGCACTCTTTCCCTCCTCATTTTTACTCTATTTTTGGATACAAAAAAATGATGCGTTTGGCCGATCGCATTACAATGTTTATAATTCATTAAAACTACGAGTCTGGAAAGAGTATCTCATTGAGCGCATGTCGTGTTTACTTCCTTTTTATATCGTAGGAAAGGCTGGCGACGCAAACCTAATTGTTCCCAGTACATCGTTGTTGTTGTGTCTATTTCTTATATAATTTAACTCTTTATTTTCTTTTAAAGCCACGTTGTATAGCTAGTCGGTCATCAGTATTAGTGAGTACACTCATAAGATTATAAATAGAGTGCCTTGTAATATGTCCATTGAAGAAAAAGAAGTATAGGCCTATAAATAAAAAATCATTATCATTCGAAAATGTAGAAAGAAAATACGTCTGGGTGGAGGAGTTTTGTAAGATGTTTTGACTTTTGAGACTTGGTGGAGCAAGAGGTAGTCTCAGTGAATCACAACCACAAACAACAGAATGACAGGAAAACATATAAATGATTTCAAATGATTTTATTTCTCATGCAAAACATAATACAAGAATAATTATATCACAATAAATATGCAATGAAACGACAAATATAATGGTAAAAGCACGAGAAAACAGGAACTAACTTGGAGCAGAGCTTGTTGAAGTGTTAGTTCCTCAGATGCTGTTTTACAATAAAACATGAACAAAGTATGATTAGAAATCAATAAATAAACAAATATGTAGCTAAGAAATTCTAAATTTGGGGGCGGAATTATAAAAAAATAAAAAAAGGGGAAAAATGGAGGAAAATAGTAGAAGGCAAAAAGAAAGAAAGAAACAAAAAAAGGGAAAATAAATTATTGCAAAAGCTCTAGAAAAGGGAAATGAGATAAGTAGAATGAGGGAGAAAGAGGTCGAATCGAGAGTCAAATAAACCGAGATTCGATCATGTATATGTGTATAAAAGTGTAATCTTTAACTTTTTTGTTAATGTGTATATAACCGAACATGTATATGATGGAAATGTTTGCTGCTTTTTTTCTTTCAGCGAAAGGGAAGGGGTTAATCTCAGTGACCCCATCATCAGCCTAAATTACAACAGAATGCATAATAAAAGTTGTTTGATCTTTGCCTCTGTTTTCTTCTCGCGAATGATATTGCGGATAATGAAACATTATACTCTTCAGCGCTCACGACAGACAGCGCTGAGGAACACAAAGTTCAAAGCCGGGTTCATAGACCCTACATTGATCGACAGTTGTTGGTCTACCATATACAGGTCTGGAAGAAGAAAAAAGAAAAAAATACCAGAATCATTTCAAAGGGCTTTTATATTACTTAAAGACATGTAACGAACAATAAAACCTTTGTACCCCCACGAATGAATGAACATAATCAAAGCAACTGCACCATGCTATTATAGTATGGAATATCAGCCTGTCCACACAAATAACGCTTAGATATCCTTTATTGGTAAATAAATCAATTTAACATTGCTGTATACGGGTATACATGGTCTTTGCTCTGTATCTCCGTGCGTTTCTTTTATCTGCCTTCAATTCTCCTTTTTATTCATCTTTTTTCTTCTTTGAGTTTTTTGGATGCTCGCTTTGTCAGAGTTCTTATATTACAGTAGAAGATTTATGCAAATAGTAAACACTGCCTTTAACGCATCATCCTTCACAACAAATATTAATCTATACATTAATGAGGCAGTGACAGATTAGTATGCAGTCACAGTGTACGTGGTGTATGCATTACCCAGTATCCAGTTCGCGAGAGGGAGTTCTTGAAACGGTAGCAAAGTGCAGAGGTACACGTTTCCATGGTGATACAGCCAAGATGCGGTGGTATTAAGATGTTAACATTTATGAGCTGGAGCGGGAGAGATTGAACATGGTCATTAATTAAAATGGGTTGTAAACTTTTATTCCAGTGATGTGCATGGTTTAAGTTGGATAAAGATGTCTGAATTAATGATTCTTAGGTATTATTTACTGAACTTGAAAGACGCTGAAACGCACTGGGAGCCAACGTGATGAGAGACGCGGTAAAACTAAAATACGTTATTAAATTGAGATCTTATTTCATTATAAATACTCATTAAGCGTTTAAAGGTTCTTAAACACTTTGACGTGGTCGGGAAATGGAGTGAACTGTAAAGTTGTCTACGAAATCGGGAAAAGTTGAATTTGTGCTAAGTTAGTTAAAAATGTTGAACGTATTGTCCGTAAATATGAATGTTGATATTAATGAGAAAGATAATCATTTTATTCGTACTGTGACACGAATATTTGTGAAACAAAACATCATCATATAGGATGAAAGATGTTTAATATCATAGGATGCCATTGTCACCAACCATTGATATATATATATATAATTTCAGACTTTTCTCACATTTACCATATTATTCTTTGAGCTGTTTCTTTTTTAACAAATAATTCAAAAGTTAATTAAGTCAATTCCTTTAAAATATCAGACTGAAATCCATTAAAACCGAGCTCAAGTTTCAGGTGTTTGCGTTTCAGGCCAATTATTATCATGTGCATGAAAACGGATGATCAATTCGCATGTTTTAACCTAATATCCCTAAAGAACAACACAAACCTGTAATCAACATGGCTGTCATAGGGAATAAAACAGCGGTATACATACGTTTAATAGGTTTACATTTAAGAGAAATAAGAGATTATTTTTTTAGGGAAACCAATTTATATAGCCTATACATGTATCTTCGTAGTATTACTTATGATCGTGTCATACACTAGTATAAATAAGTGGAATTATACTTTGTATGCGGTTTCTTGTAATTTATTTCCCAAGTTATTCTCTAGTACATAAACAGTGATAAAATTCCAAGAATAAATATCTATAATGTCTATATGTGTGTGACAACGTATCGTAAAGTTTATATATTTTCTTTATGAAGAAAATTTGGAGAAAGCAATAAATGTTTAAATTATTTGGATGTCTGAGTTCGTTGATTATTTTTGGTTTCTTTTTATCGTTCAAGGATTTATAAATGCCGTTAAGATATGCTGTTTAGATATTGATTGGGTTTATTCGAACTTTGTTTTTATTTTCTCTACTTGAGAATGAACAAATGAAAATAGTTTTCATTTCATAAATGTTAGGCCTTCATACCAGGCCTTGTTTATATTTTCTTTCTGTGGGAATGGATATCAGAGGGTTATCATCAGGGTCCGATTTTTCTTTTCTTTTTCGGAGGGGTTATAAACAATCGCACCACGTGGATGAGACCACGTGGATGAAGGGGGTCTAGCTGGGTGGAGTGCGCGGTGGTGTGGGAATACCGAACACGGGAGCCACGCGCCCAAAGATTGTTCGCTTGTTTAACCTGAGTCAACCAATTCATCTCCTAAAATAATAGGGGATGAATAAGAGAGTGGGAGAATATAAAACAAACCATAACACCTCAGCAGCTATAGACCTTGTAGTAGGTCGATCTTTTTCTCAACCTAGGCGCTGGGAAAGAAATGTTCAGAGTTTCTCACACAGCCACTTCCTTTTTTTTCACGAACAGGACAAGTTCAAGTCTACTTTTTTCGCCTCCCTTTTACCCCTCAAGCTCCCTCTCCCCACCTCCATATTTTGTCTCTGTCTCTCTGTCTCTCTCTCTCTCTCTGTCGCTGTCTCTGTCTCTACCTCTCTCTTTCTCTCTCTCTTTTTCTGTTTTTCTTCTTCTTCCAATGGATCTTTATATCTTTCGCTTTTTATTTATCCCTTTTCTTTTCGAGTTTATATTTCTTTCTCTTTCTTTGTCTGTTTTTATTTCTTTTTCTACTTCAGATCTCTTTCTCCCATTCGTTGATGTCTTTTGTTAAAATATTTTGGTTCTCTCCCATTGCTCTGTCTATCTCTCTTTTTCTTTCTATCTTCATCTAGTTCTCTTTGCAACCACTTTGCGTCACTTTGTATCTCTCCATATTGTTTTCTCTCTGTTATCTCTTCTTTCTTCCACACCTTTAATAACAAATATTCTTTCTCTCTCTCTCTCTCTTTCTATCCTTCTCTTTCTCTCTCTACTCCCATTTTGGTATCTTGTCTATTTATTTATCACTTTCTCTCTCTTTAGTCTATTTCTACCTCTCTCTTTCTCTCAGTTCACTGTCTCTCTCTCTCTCCCTCTCTCTCTTTCTCTCTCTCTCTCTCTCTCTCTCTCTCTCTCTCTCTTTCCATTGCTTACTCCCTTATTGTGTAATTTGGGATACTCGCTTTCTTTCGGCCCGGCTGGATTGGTCTTTTCTTCGTCGCCACCATAGGAGGCTTGTCCCGAACCCTTCGCACAGGTCTCGAGTAACGGGTTAAAGGGCTCCAGCACAAAGACGGCGCACGCTCCCCCGACGCATCCCCCTTTCACGGAGGACAAAAGCCCGAGTTTTCACGGAGAGAACCGTTTAAAATATTAATACATCGCTCTGTTTTTTTAAAGGTGGTTTCTTTTATGCGCCTCCTAATATAAGCATCGTATGCGGTTTTGGACGTGCGCTTTCCGTTGACCAGGCAGGGAGTGGAGGTTATCTGGACGGCTAGACACGGCGTGCAGTAATGAGGCAGGATGGACACTCGCTCCTGGCGGAAAATTACCTTAATGATAATTTTATTCATACTCATTAGGATAGTGACAGAGATAAGATCTCTATTGAGACATGTCTTGATTGCTTTCATTAAATTTAACGGATAATTGGGAATATCAAATGAAATACTGTATTTATCACAGCTTTCCGGACCAAGGATAGTTTTGTAGATCATATAATTTAGCTGGACTTTAGATCAATCCAACGTTTGAAATAGTTTCTACAAAACAAACTCTGCGAAACGTCATAAAACCTGCAAGTTCTCTATTTTTGTTATCCTCGGTGTTCTCAATTTAAAGTGAAATAGTTATGCTATTGATCATCATCATGCACTCTAAGAAAAAAGGGTGCAAAAAAGGGTGCAAAATAAAAGTTTGCATATTGCAAGCATATTCATGATTACTTTACACGTGTTCACATAAAAATACATTTATCATGATTTGTTAAGCAAATTATGACAATGCACATCAATTTTGGGGATTTTTTTTTCCTTCGGCAATCATTAACCAATAGAATATTTTGTCTGATCATGTTACAATTACATTCACGTTTTAGGAATAGATAATATTGAGTATATGATTACTAACCAAGAAACAACATGCATGTTTAATTTTATTTATTTATTTATTTATTTATGATTTTTTTCAACAGGGTAGTTTCATTCAGTTCCACTGGAAGCCAGTGGATCTGCTTTTCCAGAAAGCCCTGCATAATACAATGAGAGTTTAAGAGGGTCCCAGATTGCATGTAATATATTTGTGTACGAGCAAATTTCACGAGTATTCCTCGAGTATGGGTGCAGGATTGCACCTTTTAAAGGGTGCAGGATTGAACCCCTAAAGGTGCTGCTATTGTTGCATCGCTTTGCACCCCTAAAGGTGCAGAATTGAACCATAAAGGGTACTAATATGTCCCCTAAAAGGTTCAATCAGGATTGCACCTTTAAAAAGAGTGCAGGATTTAACCCCTAAAGGTGCTGCCAGTGTTGCATTGGTTTGCACCTCTAAAGGTGCATACTTGCACCATTTTTTCTTAGTGTGTGCAGTAGCAGCAGTAGTAGCATCATCACTACTACCACCACCAACATCACGATTATGATCATCTTCATATTAATCGTCATCAACATCATCATCCTCCCATTCCTGCTCGTTAACACATCAATCCTCCTCCTCATCCTCATTATTATCCACCTCCTTTTTATCATGTTTTCCCCTTTCGTGCTATCTCTAATCCGTCCTCTTTCTGAATTATTAATATCTTTTTTGATTTATATTTTCTCATCTTTGTTTGTCATAATTCTTCTCGCTCTTGCCATTTACCTTCATATCCCAAATTTTCTTCATCAATCCATCTCCCCCCTCTCATACCGTACCCCTCCTCTTCCAAACACACCCATCTCCGCACCCCGAATTCCACCTGTCATACCCTCAATTCTTACCCCTCACTCTCAGCCCCTCGTAGACTTAATTGTAAACGGTTAAAGCACCAGAAATAACGATCTCTATCAAACGTCCCCATCTCATGAATAAATAATATCAATAAAATGCAGACTGCACGCCCGCATCTATATGGCTCTACGATAATTGACTGGTTATGTGGATGAATTATTGCGGTCGGCTGATTCTATAAAGGAAAAAATGGTATTCAAGTTGGTAATCATGTTTGATGTACAAGTGTAGGTCGTTTTTATTTAAAAAATAGTTCGACCGATCTGTTCGTTAGCTTAATAATATCATAGATTGTTTAGAGTACGTTGGGAAAACCTTGTTTAAATTTCAGCGTTTCTACTTAAAGGGGAAGTCCACTCCGATATCTAATCGTTTTTAGTAGAAGCAAAAGACAGAGAAGAACAGGTCAGCGAAGTTTGAGCAGATCTCGATTAAAAATAAGAAATTTATGATTCTTTGAAGGTGAGATTAATCAACCACAAATTGGCAACACTGTGATGTATCTTGCGAGCTCCCCTCCCACTCGCTCAGTACATGACATTTCATAAACTTTCATTTTCTTCGTCATTGATGACGGAATAGATAGTTTCAAATTTGTGAATGTGCTATGTAATTATAGTTGCACACTATAGACACACTGGGCAGCTAAAAACGAGCACGACGATGCTCTTTACGTGGTTTGAGGGCGACAAATTAACGATTCCAGATGATTAAATCGAGTAGAGTACTCCGACCCGGCCCACTTGTTGAATTGTATAATGATAATACGGTAAAATACTAAACAAAGGGGAAAAAAAAGAATTATGTAAGTATGGGAATATGGAATTGACCAATCAAAGGCCCAGAGTCTCACTATAATGTTGATCGATTAATAATTATAACGCCTGTTTTGGTTTTCAATGTAGAAACGTTCGAGAATCAGTAGGGATGGGTACAGGAGACCCTCATCGCCCTGGCCTGCATCCTAAACACTCGCCTCTCTCTCCATCTCGCCTCCCCGTCATCACAGTGTTCCATCTCGGGTGTTGACATTCTTCGCGTGGCGCCGCGACCTTGTCAACGAGACTGCCATCCTCTCAAGACGCTTTCTTCCCGTTGCCTTGACAACATTTGGAAGTAAGATGCGCGCTTGGTGTCTGACTCCGTGACGATCACGCAGTGCGCTCCCTTTCCTCCGCTGCGGATCAAATAAACACGCTCGACGACCATTCGAAGATAGTTTACATCACATTTGAGATGCGTGCTTGCTAAGAGAGCGGGAGAGAGGGAATGATGGATGGAAGGATGAAGAAAGAGAGAGACACACAAACAAAATTGAGAAGGAGAGGAGAAGGAGGAGGAAGAAGAAGGGGAAGGAGAAGAAAGCGAAGGAAAAAAGATGAAAAGGGGCTGAAAAAAAGAAGAGAGGAGAGATTGAAAACGAGAAGAAGACTGGAGAAGAAGAAGAAAGAGGAAGAAGATGAGGAGGGAGGCGGGAGAAAAGGAAGAGAGAGAGTGAGGGGAAAAAAAGGGAAAGGCTAAAAAGAGAGTGGCAAATATGAACCAACTTCAACAGAGAGTGAGTAAGAGAGAGAGAGAGAAATAGGGAGAAAGAGAGAGAGAGAGAGAGAGAGAGAGAGAGAGGGAGAGAGAGAGAGAGAGAGAGAGAGGGGGAAGGGGGGGGGGGGGGACTTTCATCTCCTTACTCCGGTCACGGGGTTTTGTCTCGGTGCAGTACTATACTGTCCAGCTTCAGGACTCGGCCTCAGCAGGACCCATCACGGACACGTGCCTTACCCGCGGCCGGAGCTCCTCCGAGGCACAATTCTTGCGCTCCGTACGCTGACAGGGGGCCGTGCTCACCCATCAAAGAACATCATACAAATGCATTTTCTATTAATTCCTAATTACATGATGATTTACAATATCACTATTCTAGGAGCCATCAACCTCCTGTAACAGCAGACATACTACACTTACTTGTATAACTTGGTCTATTTCAAAGACTGTGTATGGCCATTGCCGCCAGAAAAACACCCTAGCACTCTTTTAATGTGGGCTTCCTTATCACCTGTTTTTTGTTTAGAAGAAACCATAAGGTTAATGTCCCCTGATACATGTTTTCCAACTTTACCGCGTTAAACTCCTTTACGACGGCGCTTCATTCATACATGGTTCGTGTTTGAGAGCGATCAAGGCTCGTTGTTGTTGATGCGGCGGTTAACCCAGTCATATCTGAACAAGGCCTTTCTCTTTGGTGCGGTGACGGACTGCTGTACTTGAAAATGTCAAGGAGCACTTACAATGTACACGAGTTGGAAGAGGTGGTTGAGCCGAGCGCTGGAAATACATAACACATGAAGTACAGGTGTGGGTGTTTTTTGTGATATTTTTTGGATGACATGTTAGTAGTCCAGGGGGGAGTTTCACAAAGATCCTAAGTTGAACTTATCTCTAAGTTGGACTTAACAATTATGGAAAGCCGTTAGCATCTATGAAAATATTTTGTTAAAGTTATTTTAAAAGGTATAAAATGTTGATTCAAATCATTCATATTGTCTATTATTAAGGAGATTTCATTTTCTTAATGTAGAATTTATGAAAAGTCTAAAATACTTGAATTTTTGCTTTTGGAAATATTTGATTCAAAGGCTACAAATGGCTCTCCATAATTTTTAAGTCCAACTTAGAGTTTTAAGTCTGACTTTGAATCTTTGTGAACCCCCCCCCCCCCAGTTCTCCTTCTATAGTTCTACTCATTCACTTGTTCGTCTTCTTCCTTCTTCTTCGTGTCCTGTAGCAAACACATTTTCCTGCTCCTCCTTCTCCACATTACCGTGATTCGTCTTCATCCTCATCATCATCATCATCATCATCATCATCGTCGTCGTCGTCGTCGTCGGCATCATAATCATCATTTTATCATCATCTTCATTATCATCATCATCATTATCATCATCATCATGGTCATCTTCTTCTTCTCCTTCTTCCTCTTCTTCATCATCTCTTGCATACCCTCTCGCCTTCTCTTGCTCCCTCTCTCACTTCTTCCACAATATATCCCCTCCCCCTTCTCCCTTTTTCTTCCTTTCTCTTTTTCACCCTCTCTCTCTCTCTCTCTCTCTCTCTCATAATTATCTCCCTCCATCGTTATCCAAACCGTTATTGACCTTGTCAGTCATTATATCTTTTCCATGTCTTTTTTTGGAAACCTTTCCACCGCTATTTCTAAGATAAAAGAAACCATAACAGAAAATGGCACATTTCCTCCATGGGCCTCTCCTGCTGTAATACCCTAACATTAATGATAATCAAGAAAACAACAAGTTCATTAGGAAGGATCATGCCCCATGTTTGTACATCAAGTACCTACTGAAAAAGAAAAGAAACGCATTCCATTGACATTGAAAGCAAAGCATCTTGCACACAAAAAATCCTTAAACAATACAGATTTGTAAGATCTGCATCCTCTTTCGGAAATTTAAAATCTTCTGGCTTAGGATTCTTGTTTGGCCATACGCCAGTCAACACGTAACCCCACAATTGGTTCGACGATTGACCACTTCTACACTAACCGTCCAGATCTATTTGATTCTATTAATGTTCAGCCTAACCCGGTTTCGAGTGATCATCTCGCCATCTATTTTAGATTCAGACTGCTCAAGCCATTCGTTGGAAAGGGTACATTACGCGAATTTCTCCTCTACAAAAAAGCCGACTTTGACCATTTCAATCAATTGTTGGAGTTAGCTCCCTGGGACCTGTATTTTGACCCTAATGATGTTGATGCCACTTGGGAAGGATTCCTTGATTTGTTGTTGGCAGCTTCCCGTGATGCCATACCACATAAGTTATCCGGATCCAAGAAGACAAAAGCGTGGATCACTCGAGAAATCAAGGGCCTCATTAGGAAGAAACATAGGCTCTTCACAATTGCTAAATGCTCTAATAGTTCAGGTGACTGGATGAAGTTCAAAGAAGTCCGGAATAAAACGAAGAGCATGATTAACAGTTCATACTGGTTGTATGTCAACCACCTGTTTTCATTGAATGATAACCGAAAACGTTTCTTTGCCTATGTTAGGTCAAGAAAGACTAGCTTGGCCCCTCCGGTCCTCGTTGATAACAACAACGTCATCAATAAACCAAACGACATTGCAGAAAGGTTTGCAACTTACTTCCAGTCTATTTACCCTCCTCCTAGTAACTTACCAAATGTTCCTGACGCGTGTGTTCATCCGATTCCTCCACTTTGTTCCGTCGAGATATCTACTAGTGATATAGCAAAGGCTATAATGCTTCTACAAGATAAGAAAAGTCCAGGACCTGATTCTATCACGCCAACGATGCTTAAGAAATCTGTAAAAGTTATCTCACCAATTCTTCAGCGCCTATTCGCCTTGTTTCTTCGACATCAATCTCTACCATCTTCGTGGAAACAGGCTAATATCTCACCTGTTTTCAAAGCTGGTGATCGGTCGCTTGTAACAAATTATCGTCCAGTAGCACTAACGTCCATTGTTAGTAAATTGATGGAATCGTTCATTTCTAGGGCAATCTGCAATCACATGGAATCGAATTGCCTTTCATCACAAGTCCAGCATGGTTTTGTATCTAAAAAATCATGTGTGACCCAACTTCTGACCATTACTCACCAGTGGGTGTCTATCTTAGATCAACGTCGCCCGCCCCGTATTGACGCAGTCTTTTTCGACTTTTCAAAAGCCTTCGACCGCATGCCTCACGATGTTCTATTGCACAAATTGTCTTCATTATATAATGTTACTGGTGACGTATGGTACTGGATTCGGTCTTTCCTGTCTGGACGTCAACAGCGTGTTCAGTATAAAGGATATTTCTCTTCACGGAGTTCACCAACATCCGGTATCCCACAGGGCAGCGTATTAGGTCCTTGTCTATTTAACTTGTTCATCAATGACCTGCCCCGCTACATTGACTCCTCATGTGCATTATTCGCGGATGACACTGTCATCTCTCGCCCCATGTATGCTCCCGTCGATCACCAATACCTCCAAAATGACATCGATAGCATTCATCAGTGGTGCCAAGACAACAAGATGTGTCTCAACGCTTCAAAATCTAAAGTCATGAGGATATCATGCGCTAAGAATCCAGGTATTCCCGAGTACAGCATCAATAGCGTTCTTCTTGATGTAGTAACTGAGACCAAATATTTAGGTGTCATGATAAATAACCGCTTATCTTGGAATAGTCACGTCAACTACATTGTCTCACGAGCCAACCGGCTCCTTGGGCTGCTTTCTAGTGTTTCATCTGGTCTCTCTTCCCACGCTACACTTTGTCTGTACAAAGCTCTTATTCTACCCATACTCGAGTATGGTCTACCGGTTTGGTCCCCGTATACGAAAAATTTAATCGGTAAGATTGAAGGTATTCAACGTAGAGCAACCCGAATTATCAAATTGGCACTTGGTGCTCCCACTTGAAGGTGTTGAACTCTGGCTTGTAAATCTGTATATATGATTCCGTATTTATTCATGTTGTATTATACATTATATTTCTTAATAATATTAATAATGATTGTAACTATTATGTTATAATCGTAGCAATAATAATGATTGCAATAACAATAATATAAATGATGTTGATAATAATGACGAATATGCTTATACATATTTGTAACAGTGTGATCTTTTAATGCTGTTTATGCTTTCTTATTGCTAGTTGTTTAATTGCTGCTGTTTATAGTCATTTATAGAATATAAATAATTCTTCAATTCTATAAATAAGACTTCACATAATAACCACCTGAGATGTATACCGTATAATTTTTGCTCCATTTCTCATTATATAATATGAAACAATAATGATATGTACTTGAAATAATACACAGTCCATTTTAACCATTCCAAACCATTCCAAAATTGTATTACTGAATTTTAATATTTTCATAAACATGATATAGGGCTTACCTTCATCTGTACATATTATGATCGTGCAATAGCTTCGAGACTGGTTGTTGTTGAAATTGTATTATCAATGAAAATTAATTTTTTGTTGATGTTTTAATATAAATATTGATGTCAATGATATAAATTATAATAATCATAATAATAATGATAGTAACGGTAGTAGTAATAATGTTAATAACGATAATGATAATGATATTATATATATTTTTTTTACAACGTGATGATGGTGTTAATGATTAACAGTAACAATATGTTACTATACCTGTCATGAATTCACAATTTAAAAAAAAATTGTCATGCAATGTTTTTTTTTTTTTTTTTTTTTCTCTTTCTTTTCTTTTTTTCTTTTTCTTTTTCCTTCGTTTTTCTCCCTTTTTCCTCCATTTTTCTTCTCATCTATCTTTTCTTTTTAAAGCTTTATTTTAACCAATATCAGGTGCATCTAGTCGGGTGTGGGGAGGAAGGTCTGCGGATCACAGTTATTTGGTTAACTTTTTCCATACCCGGGCAGCTCGACCGGATGCACCTGCTATTGCAATATTTATATATGCTTTCTATTGATTTTTTAATCTCAATTCATGTTTGTTATATTGTTGTATTATGTGACTTGATTTGCCAAATAAAATAATAATAATAATAATAGAAATGTCCCTTCCCTCGTTTCTTATTCTCTTGATGCGATGGATTAGGGGGGGGGGGGGGTAATCTCCTGTTGAGGATGATCTCATATGTAAAGCTCTTTAAGTGGATTACAAATCGATGTTTTGTTGTTATGAGAGTATTCAATCATTCAAGACTTAATAAAGACGTGTAAACACTGAGCTATCCTCCGAAGGCTAGAAGAAAAAAAATGGCAAACATGAAACTTAAAGATAAAGGTGAGTTCTGGTCATCCGATTGCATTGTGAAAGAAAAGTTGTGGAATGGATCAGAAAAAGTTGATCAACTAGCATATAAGTATTGGTGTGCACTGCAAGGTTCTGGAATCACTGTACACCGAAAGATGTATATCGGACTACACGAACATGTGCCATAAAAATCAGTCCCGATTTTTATGATGCTACATGCCATGTTTAGAATATTAAGGCATTTGAAGAGCTATGCTTTTCAGGGAACATTTTTTATCTGATGTTCTTCCACACTTCCATGATACAATGATAACGCTCACAAATTATTTTTCACCTCTTCCCAGAACTCAACCTTCTCTTTAATGCTGATACAAAAACGCCTTTAAGTTTTTTGATCCTCAAAAATCAAGTCACTCAGCATATCGAGGACGTAATGGTGTAAGCCATATGATTTTCTCACAACATTTGAACTTCATAAACACTTTGGTGTAGAAACGAATTGCATTGAAGAAGTCATTTACCAAAAATGAGAAATGTGCTAAAAAAAATATTTAAAAACTAGACATATAATACTTGTTTGGAACAAGTATAGGTGGGCTGGTCAACTAAAATTTGAGACAAATTAGAGCAAAAATAAGCGACATACTGCTTACAAATTCTTTAAAAAAAATATCATGTAGATTCATAACGTGAATTAAAATCACCTTCTATAGGCATAACATACAAATTATGTCATTTTTGACATGAGGCCTTTAATCGAAATTTTCACTCTAATGACGTCGTCAAAATGAAAAATGGTTATTATTAAACTTGTAGAGAATTATCATAGCTACAACATATCGAAATTTTGAAGAAAATTGATCAATATATACAGAGATACAATCAATTTTCCATAAATATGCTGACGTCATAATATGCAAATTCCTATTTTTAGTTCGAAGGTCATTATGATGATGTCACGATACACTTAATGGCCAAATGAGACATGGAATCATATCTCCGACTCATACTCTATCCAAATATGAAAAAAAAATGAAGGTCACGGTTCATTCCAAAGAGCTATAATGAATTTTGTATAGGCATGTTTTTTCCATATATGCTATGTATTAAAAGCGCTCGCGCGCACTGTCATTTATCTTGAATTGACGCTCATCTTGTTATTAATGGTCATAAAGAGATAAACATGGTATCAAATTCCTTAAAAAAATATGAGAAATATCATGAAAGAAAAAAAAATGGCGATTCTATGTTTTGTAATGGTGTTACGCGCGAGAACGCGCGCGCATGCACGTATGCGCGATTTTTTATAAAATGCTTAAAATGACCTAAAACGTATGCCAAAAAAATTTGAGACGATTTTGAGCATTTAAAAATTTTGCGCGCGCATTGACGCGCGGACGTACGCGCACGCGCGCGTTTTTTGACCTGAAATTGACCGGACACATATTGACCTTGATCCTGATAAATATGAATGAGAAATTACTTTTGGTTATGAAGACATGATCATGAGTTGATTTTCAATTTTTTTCACAAAATGGCGCCTAGATGACGTCATCAGTCAAGGTCAAGGTCGAAAAATTTCCTATGCTTTGTGAATATGCCTTTACATATGTGTGTTAAATTTTAAGATATTTGATTGAGCCATTTTCAAATTATCTTGAACACAAAAAAGTGGGTCGAAATAAGAAAAATAAATAAATAAATAAATAAATAAATAAATAATAAATAAAGGCGATTTTAACAAAAATATAAGGTGGTCTGTATTAGATACAGCCCACCTGAAAAAAAAAATAAATAAATAAAAAAAAAAAAAAAAAAAAAAAATCGAAACTTAAAAATGACCACTAAACTCCGGTACTGGAATGTTTTGTATGGTACGTCTTCCATACGGCTGCGAGAGCTTGACGTTGAATAAATCTTTGGACAGCAGAAATGTTTAGGATCTCTGGGACTGATACTGATAGAATATCAAACGATGAAGTGTCGATTATCTAATATCATAAGGAAAAGAAAACTTTAGGTTGTTGGGCATATAATGAGAAGAGAAGGAACAGAAAACAGAACATTTACAGGTAAAATTGAGGGAAAGACAAGCTAAGGGAGACAGTGCATCAAATGCATTGATAGTTTCATTCATCTGACTGGTAACAGAAGCAACGTCACATTACGAAGAACCAGAGGTAGCTTGAAAGCCTTGATCGCCAAGTTTGGAACAGACAACACACCTCGCAAGCAAGCAAACACATTTGTGCATTTTGAAGGTTTATTTGGAATTTACTAATTACATTTTTTGCTTGCTTAGTCACTGCTCTTTATAAAATGAAATACTAAAAATACAATCTGAGTCATACTTTTCAAAGATGTTTTCATTGGTCTAATACAAAGATTCGACGCCGCTATATAAGCCGTTGTCATTGGCTTACACAATTGTATTTAACGTGTAGTACCTCACTTGGATATTTCTCGTTCTTTTCTTCTATTTCTCTATTTTCTTCTCTTTTAGTTCAAACTGGATTTTGAATTAGAGCGCAAAGCTTCTTGTGGGATTTCCTCCTTTGTTAAACGATGCCTGATCAATCGATTGGAGATTTCGTTCATTATACACGTCTAAAATATCTCGGTCATAATCTACGGTGAAACTCCACATACAGCTTGCTGTAAAACAGTTTAAATAAAATAAAAAGAATTAAGGAAATTGTGGACAGAAACAAGGAATTCACATATCCTATATCATGTATCCTAACAACTGAAATAGAACTGAAAGAAAAGGTCAGGTTCTGGTATGAAACATGTGAAAGATAACAACTACTTTGTGAGCTTCCACATTCTTTAGTTTGTCAGTTTGGAAAAATATCATAGTATATAAAATCTCCCTTGTATTGTCCTGGTTTATCCGAAATTATAGGAATAGCTGATAAGTATGGACCAATTAGGGGAGGGGAAGGGGATGGGAAACATGGGAGAGGCGAAGTTGAACAAACTCCTTTTCCTTAAAGATTAGTGGTCAGAGCGAAACCCTTCAACCTTCTTTTCATTTTTTTTTAGAAATACCATCATCTATTATTTTCACAATCCTCCTAATTAAGGATTCGTCTGAAATACCAAATGGGAGCAAGAATATATTAGCCATGACTCAAACATGTAGATGACTCATATACTTAAATGGGGGGGGGGGGGGGGTAATTGAGATAAGGCAGGTAAGCGTCTACCGGAGTCTCTCCCACCATAGACGTAATACAAATTCTATTACGTCTATGCTCCCACATACCTAAAATAAAATCGAAAAAAAAGCGATAGAGACAGAAATGGTGGTATGTTTTAGAGAAAGAAAGGGAGAGAGATTGAGACTGAGAGAGAGAGAGAGAGAGAGAGAGAGAGAGAGAAAGAGAGTTAGAGAGATAGATGAATAACTATTTTTGAACATAAAGGGGCCAATGGAAGATGAATACGAAAGGGAAGGAGGGACTAAGTGTACGTGAGAGAACGTGGCAGAGGGGGGAGAGAGAGAGAGAGAGAGAGAGAGAGAGAGAAAGAGAGACAGAGAGAGAGACAGGGGAGTGCAGATATAGACGGATGGCGAAGATGATACAGAGGACATAGAAGAATATAGAATAAGACTGAGAAAGGTAGATGGAGAAAGGAAGAGTGAGAGAGAGAGAGTTAGAAAGAGAGCGAGAGAGAGAGAGAGGTATGATGTTTGTATGAGAAAGAGAGAGTTACGGAAAGATAGATAGAAAAAAATCTGTGGCATAGAGAGAAAGGGAGAAAGTGGGAGGGGATTGAGCAATGTAGAATGTATATAAGATAGATGAAATAAGAGGAAAGAGAAAGAACTGAAGTGACAAAAAAAGATAAAGAACGAAAGAGCAAAAAGAAAGAACTATCTGAAGCTGTCGTAACCAGACGGTGTAAGCGGTAACTCGTATTGTTGTGTCGGGTAAGGCTGGGCGGCTAATTGGTACTCAAGTGGCATCCCTATGGTACGTGTTTGTCCTCATACACCGAGCCGCGTGTGCTGTAACTCATCCGCTGTTTGATCTCTCATTCGCCTCCATTCCTCAAACAAAAAAGAAATGATAGTAAAAACTTTCCCACCGTATAACTCTGTACATCCTCACATCATTATCAGCTCCTATCTCCCCTTTCATTCTTTCTTTCATCAATTCTTGTTAGCCTACCAACATTTTTCGGCCCAGACGGGCGGGGTCGAGGGCGCACAGGACGTGCGTTGGGAGTTGAAACTTCTGTGCGTTCATGTTCAAATACGAAATGCAATGAAAAGGTAAGAGAGAGAGATAGAGGGGGGGGGGGGGGGGGGGGGGGGGGGCGGCAGAAAGAGTTATAGAATTACATGGAAAGAACTTTGGTTGAACTTCTGAAACAGCTGATATGATTAGAAATGTATACATGAAGATTATATCATAGGCTTATTTGCATTATAAATAAAATTACTACTTTTCGACAAAACTGACAAAAAAACCCTAATTTGAAACGGTTTCTATCTGGATAACATTTAAGATAAGAACTGATTGAATTAACGAGTAAAAAGTGCATGGATGATACAGGCCCTAGTTTTAAAGGGGAGGGTCTTAGGGGCTCAAGCCTCACTCCCCCTCTAAAGAAATAGAAATCTTGGTTATAAATGGCCCCTCCACAGCCCTCAGAGCACACCCACATTATTCGTTTTCAACCGCACCTACCCCAAAATTCTAAACTTGGTGCGATTCAATTTTAGTCCCACGATAACAAACAAAAAACTCGACTGGACTCGGGAACTCGACTGAGCTCATGTTGACTAAAACTCTGCAAAACTCAACACCCCTCGACTCAGCGCGGGGCTTGATTTAGACTTTATCATATTCGTGGTCCTATTAAAATGCTGATTACGTCACTGACAGTTTAAACAAAATATTACATCGAGTCAGACTCAAGTCGTAACCTGACTACCTTGGTTCATAACTTGATTTGAGTAAAATCAAGACGAGATTCTGCTCAACTCAACACCTGTTGACTCAGCGCGGGGATTGATTTAGACTTTATCACAATTCGTAGCCTATTGAAACATTGCTTACGTCACTGACAGTTTAAAAAAAATATTAAATCGAGTCAGACTCAAATCGGATTTCTTTTTTAACCTGACCACATTGGTTCATAACTTGATTTGAGTAAAATCAAGGCGATATTCTGCTCAACTAAACACCTGTTGACTCAGCGCGGGGCTTGATTTACTAGACTTTATCATATTCGTAGCCTATTAAAACATTGATTACGTCACTGACGTTTTGTATAGTCAAACTAAAAATAATCAGTCATTCAGGGCTTAATGTATGTACCTTTTCTCTTTAAGGTTTAAGGTATCTTTGCCTCAGATTCTAAACAAAATCCTGGATTTAACTCATGCTACATCATGATTATAAACCTTTAGGTCAGTCAGGAATCCCATGACTTTTATAAGCCGATCGCCTATCTGATTATCAAGATATTTATGATTGGAAATCCAAATGTCAAAAACTGTTTTCCTAACGGTTTTTATTACACTACAGTCTATTGGGGAAAATGAGTATGGTAAAAGCGGTCACTCCAAGATTGTTACTTTTTCTGAGGCACTTCATGATTTGAGTCAAATCAAGGAGAGATTTTGACTTGACTCAGGACTCATCCATCTGTTGGTTTCCTACGACTCGTCAATATTTCTGCTGACTCTGAACTCAGGACATCGGGACCACTTGTAGAGTGAATCGAGGCTCATATTAACCTAAGTATAACACTAACACCTGATACTATTTCACTTTTGCAGCCAACATCAAATTCCGTAGAACTTTTCAGGAATTATGAATATCTCATGTATGTCTCACTATTGTATGGGCTTGCCACTATTATGTACATATCGTACCCCACTATCATACCCCACTATCGAACCCCACTATACGATCGTGATTTGCGGGATGTCGCGTTTATCGTCCCTTCACGATTCAAAATAAAGGCCTTGTGTCTGCCCAGCTGTTTTGACCCGGGAAGCAGACAGTTTCTCGGAGGTCAACTTCACACACATGCTTGTACACAACACCTGGGTGGTCCTATTTGTATGTGAGGTTCAAAACAGCTTTGCGTTTATCGATCTCTCAGAAACGTGATTCTGGCTGTATGTCACATTCAAAACACACCTTTTTGCGTCTTTAGATATGCCCATATCTAAAGACATTTGAAAAAGGCTTTGCGTTTATCACCTTCTAAATTTGCCTGAAAGACGTTTGAGAAACCTGATTCTAGCCAAAAATCTGGTCGATAAACGCAACCCATGTCTAGTGGCAAGCAAACCCCGTGACGACCTAGTCCATGTGCGTCGCATCAAGGGTGAGAGCACGCGACAAATTATCGAACATAAATTATATTTCCGTACGCTGTTATTTACACCGTGCGTATCAAAGAGAGAGAATTTAAACGTAGGACCATGAGAAACTAACACATGATGCGCAAAAATCATATCGATTTCAAATTACACAAATATTGAATGACATTGATGGGAACTGGAGGTTGCCTTAACAAGTGGTTACTATTACTAGGAGGAATCGTGTTGCATGTGTGAAAGTGATATACTAAAACTCTGTTTTTATCTAATTGAATATCTGTATCAAATAGTGCTTTCCTATTAATGAATATTACTTTCTTATCTTATTCATTCATTTGTATCATATTCATTTATCCTATTCTATGAATATTATCTTCACTCGAATGTGAACAAAGTAAATATAGAAATATATATTTATATGTATTGGGGTTGCTAGCTATGACATAAAAGTATTATTATAGGGTAGCTTGTACTAAAAAATAAAAAGGTCAACTAGATTTTTACTTATTCATACTATGAAGTGTTAAATAATTGATATGATGAACTGATATTGCACCATCAAAACATTACACATTCGTTTAATATAAACTTTAAACTGAAAAATGAAAATCAATACACCGCATTAGAGAAACGATTAAATCGAAATCTGAACGCAGCCCACAACAGAAACAACCTAAAATGTATTTTGTTCTCTATTGTAGACTCATATAACAGTATGTAGGCCTATAATATTATTTTATGAACAATAATTTTTCTGTTAATATGCTTTGATGTTACTCACCCACGCATGAAGAAAGAACAAAAATAATGCATCAGAGTTGTTGATGATGCTAATTTATATGTATTTTAAATTGAATCTCTATTGAGTATATATATTTTCACTGTTTGTTTATATAAAATGTTGGGACAGATAGTATACCTTTTTGGTGGGTTCTTGCAGCAGACCCCTCCCTCCCTCCCACCCCAAAAAGGGGGCATGATCAAAGTGAGAAGGGCGGTTTTCTCAAATTTAGTGGTCCAAAAAAAGCAGGGCGTCGCAAGGGGCGTCAAGCTACATGCGAAAGCGAGCAGGTTTACGGTGTGAATTGCTATGCGCAACAGCAGATGAGCGAAGTTTGAGAACACAAAATCTGAAGATGCGCACTGAAATGACTGCGCATATGCACCTGTGCATGCTGATTAGTCTGTTTCTGCAGACCTTTTATTCGCCAATATAGAATTGATGTCGATTTGTATTTCACCTGACTGCTAAGCAAGCATATTTGTGTGCTTGTAAGAAAGCAACCAGGGGACCGACGGCTTTAAGTCCTCTCCGAGTGACTTGGTATTGAGGATTGCCTCCCCATGGAAGACTCAGTTCCTTTTTTATCTGTATATTTTTGTTTGAAAATCGATAAATCGTATACACAAAACAATTACATCACATCTTACGATAGAGTAACTCAGGTGTATGGAAATTCATTTGTTGATTTTCGTTCTGACTAGGCAAAACATTATGACGATTTCACGTCATCTAAATATATAATCACAACTGACTAAGATTTTGATCGTTTATATTCTTTTTAGAGATCAGGCCCCCGTCTTACAAAGAGTCGCAATCAATCGCAAGTTTGCAGTCTCCTATCTCTTATGTACATAGTTGCGATTAATATCAGTTGCAAATAAGTTGCGATTGATATCAACTCTTTGTAAGACGGGGCCCTGGATGCCCTTTGCTTTTTCATAAACTTTATTATACTGACACCGATTAATCTAAATTGTCGCTTCAAATTAATTTATTCATATATGAAATACAATAATTACGTATTTGTTTTTCTTTCCATGAGTGTCAGAAATGAATTATTGATTTGTTAGTTTTCTGTTAACTCAACAGTTCATTAATACTTGTATCTTGAAAAGTCAATTTTATTTATGTTCAAATGAAAATCAATAAAATCCCTGTGGAGGGAAAAAATATGGAAAAAAAAATAATTACGTTGGCTCTTTTCTTAATACAGTGTTGTTTAGACACAAAAGTAATTCGTAGGGAGAAAAAAAAACGACTAAAAACGAGACGGGAGTGATAAATAATGAGAGCTAATTGATGAATATGAATAGAAATAAATTAAGAAGCAAAACTACTATATTTATGCAGCGCTTTCGGTAACTTCTATTAAATGTGTTGCTTCAAACTCAGAATTCTAAAATATGAAGGTAAACAAATACCTGCAGTATGCACTTACACCATGTTTAGCTAGTTCATGAAATTTCCCCTTCACTAAATCTCTCTCCTCCCCCTCACATTTGAATATTCATGGATAATATTAATTTACAAATAATGTATTCGCCATAATGGCAAAGTCCAAAAACTACTTGAAAAATATCATTCTTTAATATATTTGTCTTGAAATTATACTTTCATACAAACAGTCATTTCCAAACAATAACTAAAGCCTGAAATTCGCAATACATCTGACGAAACAATGCCTTATTTTATTGAGGTCTGAATCATGAGACCATTTTCGATGTCTGTATACAATGTATATTTATATACATAATAGAATCACACCCGAACCCTCCCGTAATTGATACTATAGGGGCGTTTCCATAGATAACCAGAGATACTCTTCAATGTAATATTACCTCTTAAAGGCACACTGTCCTACTTGAAGCGACTTGCTCCCTCTATATAGAAAACTTCCCCAATCGGTGCCGGTTGGTCCCCCATGATCCTCTTTTTCTTATGTTAAATGAGAGCTGAGTTAATGAGATAGCCACCTGTCACAGTTACCTCGCTGGCTCGCTTGGTGGTCTAATCCCTTCTGGCTGAAGTAGTAACGCCTGCCTTTAAAGATTTTGTTTAGCGGTAGAAAAATATCATTAAAATTAAAGTCATTAAAAATGAGAGGCTCGGCAACACACACATCAGAAAGGTAGCATTCGTTGTACATCAAAGGTTATCATGGTTACGTTAGATAGTAATGGCAATGCGAACGTACTTGTGTACTTTAATCTTGACGAAATCACAACCAGATCTCTCGTCTCTGCCAGCAATCGTATTTGATTTGCAAATGTCTCCTCTCACCCAATCCCCATTTTTTGTTTTACTAATTTTATTTGAAATTAATCGATCTACTTACACTAAAGAAAAAAAAATGATGTGTGAATATTTTCCAACAGGACAGACATCGATTGAAACCCAAACAAAATACGGATGGGAAAATTCTCTTCTGGTGTTTAAACTAGAGAAAGGTTAACATGGTCAATACGAGGATAATTTTTCAGTCACGCACATTTCAACAATGATCATTGTGAAAGTGTGTGAATCAAATCCGTACAACAATGCGAACAGAAATCTCAAAATGCAATTCTTTTTGAGGTTATTATAGGAAATGTCACAAGACGCTAAACTAGGTTTAAACGATGATTAGCTTTGAATGGTTCTTGTTGATCACAGGGAGTTCGCTTTCTTTTATTCGTCTTCTTCTACTTTTCTCACAAACACGTGTTATGTCGTACAACTGGGATTTATGCAGGAAACGTTAACGGTGTGAAACACACGGGCGTGGTCGCATTTAACATTAATAAATACCCCCTTCACCCCCCCCCCCCTCCCCCTCCTCTCCATCCCATCTCATCTGTTCACCGCACTTAAGGGAGGAATAAAGAGAATATTGTCCCGTTGTTATGGTTACTGTCTTTGCTCATGTTTGTCGACAAATTTGCCCCCTTGTCAGATTCCAGGCGACGCCCCTCGGTGTGATTTCACCAGCTGATCGGGGGAAGGAGGGGGTCGCAGGCCGATAGCGAGCCTACGCCCTCGCCCCTCTCCACCATGCGCGGTTAGGAAAGATTTTCTTGTGTAGAGGGGGGGGGGGGGGGGGGGGGCTTGCATTTCTTTTTTTCTTCTACATAATGGGTCGCTTAAATCAATTGAACTTTAGGTCGGGTGGGGCTCTACCCCCTCCCCCTTGCCCCCCCCCCCCCCTTATAACCGCTACTCTTCTTCACCACCACCTCCATCACCATCTCATTCTTGGGAACGGTGGCCGGGCAACATAAGGACAGTTCGTGATGGGGACATGGGAACGAGAAGTGTGGGAAAAGTATGTTGTTAGATTGTTTGATATGGGCCGAGTGTGGGATGCATCTGAGTCAATGGAACACACTGCAGTGTGCCCTTGTTTGCTCGGTGAGGATCCTCCCCTATACAGTTTCTTTTTTTAAATGTCCATGATGTCGGAGCTTGGGAGTGGTCGTGGTGGTAGTGGTGGTGGTTCGAGGACATGGGTAACAGAATGAGCATGGTGATGTTGATGGAGATGAAGAAGGGGGTGGGATGGAGACATTGATCAAGAGATGTGAAAAGGGAAGAAGGGAGAAACATTGGGAGATATAAATCAAGAGACATGATGTGGATCAGATAGAGGGAAAGAGAGAGGGAGGGGGCGGGGGACGGAGAGAGAGAGAGAGAGAGAGAGAGAGATAGAGAGAGAGAGAGAGAGAAAGAGAGAGAGAAAGATAGAGAGAGAGAGAGTTAGAGAGGGAGGGAGAGAGAGAGAGAGAGAGAGAGAGAGAGAGAGAGGAAAAGAAAAGAAAATCAATTAAAGAAAAGGAAATCAATTAAAGAAAAAAATAAATTAAAGGGGAAACTAGGACAAAAACAAAAACAGAAATTACAACTAAAAAGAGAGTGACAAATATGAACCAACTTTAACAGAGTGAGAGAGAGAGAGAGAGAGAGAGAGAGAGAGAGAGAGAGAAAGAGAAAGAGTAAAGGATAGAGAGAGATGGGGATTGGGGAAGGAGTGATATGTGGAAGGAGAATCAAATTATATACCAGCAAGAGAGAAAGAGGATGAAGTCGGCAGTACAGTATTTACTTTGCCAATCACAGCCAGGATTGAACACATAATGTTAGCGAAATCGAGGACAGATTAGTACACATTTATGATTGGGGCCACACCCAAACTCCAAGCACGAAATAGACGTCTAGACGGGGATAAAAGGTAAGAAGTTGAGAGCCAAAGTGAGGGTAATCAAAAGGGAAAGACAATGTTCCAAAAGGTAAAAAAAGGTCAATCAAGTAAAATATAAAGAAGGCATGGTAGATTTGAAGAATTAAGGGAGGAGAACAAAGAAGGGATAAAGGAAAAGAGAGATAAACCGAACAAGAGTAATGATATTCAGTTTTAAGCTTCCTACGTGTTTTCATCTGTGTGCGCCAACAAGGTAGACAAAGTCGGAAAGATACGAAGGCCTGCAAACATGGAAAATGAAAAGAATTACGAATGAAATATAAAATAACACTATAGGGGACAATAAGGACCAAAAAACATAATACTTGTCTTACACGAACACATATTCTGATATGAGAATAAGGTCAGATGTAAAACTGAATGATATTTATAATCAAAGAAGTGTATAAGAAGAAAGAAGATTTGGAAGAGGCAAATGGAATTAAATTAATTATAACAGAGACAGATAAAAGGGAAAAGGGGCAGCTGTAAAACATGGGAAACAAAGAGAGAGAGAGATCGTGGGAGAGACAGAGAGCCGGAGAGACAGAGAGACAGAGAGAAAAAGAAAGAGATATAGATAGGGGAGGGAGAGAGACCAGTCAATGGTGTCTCCATATATTTAATAACTGGGAGGGGCGACACCTTTCCCCAAAGGCTTGTTTCTAGTCAGCCACACATATTTTAAGGAAGGTAGACCATTTCCACGGTTCAGTTACATTTTTATTTGGCCTTTAAAAGGGGCAGGAGGGCTTGATAGCCAACTTGACTACTTAACATTGTTTTTCTGTTATTTTTATGTTTAAAACTAATCATCAGCCAGGTAGTTTAAAGGTGCAACCTAATCCAAACAGTCAATTATTACTTCGTGCTTAACTTCTATTTATTTATTTCGCGTCTGCGCAACACAGCTTGGTTTATTCTATGATAACAGTTTCAAGACTTCCACAACAAAACACACATTTTGTTTGTTTTCCAACAGGTTATGACGTCATTTTTACGTCATCATGGTCAGTAATTCGCGCTTTTCCCCCACCACATCAGTGCCTTGTGTAAGTTTAGGATTAAATACAGGGCTCGCGTGCTATTCGCGTGCCCCATATATCACTACAATTTCTGTTGCATTAACGAGATCTCTCTCTGTTTACTCAAGAATCGCAAAGTTTGTTGTTTAGACAGTGAGAGATAAACCTTTTGTTTATAAGCGATTAAAAATAACTTTATCTAAGCCCGGTGGTGGGGCAATATACAGCTAACTAAAGATATAGTGCAGTTACTTAATGAACAAAGGATTGGCAGGCCTATAGCTCGTAAGGAAATAAATTTCATGGGCCCCTTATCGTAATAAGTTAAATTCGCATTTCTAATTGCTAAGAGCAGCGAATTATTAGGACAAATTCAAACGTTTTTTTAATGAGATCTTAGCTACCTTTGAGCGACGAGAAGCGACACGGCCATTGGTTTAAATCATTCTGCAAGATTAGGATGGGAATAATCAATATGTTTTTGACTGTTTGATTATATTTCTGCGTTTTTTCAACTCAATAATAAGTAATATACAAACGTCGTACATATATATTATTAACAAAAGTCGAATTACATATTTAATCATATCATAATGTAAATCAATCGAATAATTATAGGCCCTACCTTTAAACAAAAGCATAGTTGACAAATCATTACAAAAATTGAAAAATGCAGGAGACCACCATCTTAAGCTAGAGCTTGAACGTGACGGCGGCCTCATGAAAGCAACTGATATGCACCAAACTATGATATATATAAGTAGAAAAATAATATTTATAACAACAATATTTGTTCAGCTTCACAATCTATATTCTCTTTAAAAAAAATATTGTTTAGAAAACTAACCTATAACGAATGTGACTGGTTATATATCCTGCTCATTAATTTTCAACAATTTTTATGCAGAAAAATCGTGTCATGTTTGTGAATTTACAGACCTGAAATTTTACGGTAATTGTGCCCAAATTTGGCGAAATTAGTTCATTTGCTTTATCTGAACAAAAATAAGCGAGTATACTATGAATTATATCGATGTTGATTGCCTGAATGTCTGAACTCCTAATTTCAAATGCTTTTTATTTAATTACGATTTCACAAATCAGATAATTCTTTGTCAGTGCAGAAAAATTTACAATTTACAATATTTTCACAAAGGAAGAAATCATGCCTATTGATAGATTTGTTATCTCCCATTTTGATAGCACTTGTGCACAACAAAGAACATTATAATTACACAGTTAGGACGAATTGTTTAATTTTACACACGACAATTAAATATCAAACTTTTTGTTCAACAACTAGGGCGTTAAAATATGTTAACGTTTCCTATTGAAATTCTGTTCCAATTATAATGCAATGCCCATTCTCTGCCGGCGTCGCAAAAGAACTTAAGGCGAAGATATATTACCCGTGAAAACTCTTATTTGAAGAGATCATAGAATTGGCCCGCTTTATAAATTTCCGCACCCTCTTAACAAAAGCAAATTATTCAGCTCAAGTAAAGGTCATTATTCATATGGCGATTCAATTGGTGAAATCAAAATCATATAAATGAACTAAATAAACATCGTGCATGAAGTTGTATCACACCGCAGACCAATGGTCAAAGCGATATGAAAAGTTGGTAAGGACATATCAATAATTTCCTGATGAAAATTGAGTGAGGGTGCGGTCAGAATTACTTGCTGTCTGAGCACCGAGTGAAAGGCGTTGCCCTCCTTTAATAGCAATTTGATCCAGCTCGATGCTTTTGGGGTGAAATTTAGATACATTTCTGTGCAAATATTGGCCTATTGTTCCGTCGAGCACGATTTGGTTCGTCACTACAAGCATACGCACGCACTGACATCGCTCACGCGTGGTTTATGTTGGCAATACAGCGGACGGCGATCTGCGCGCGAGGGGGCGTGTCGTCGCCCTGATTGGTCGGATGCGACCGGAGTCGTCTGCGCATGTGTGGTTTCGGAATATCTCCAGCGAAGATCTCGGTCTCGGATAGCGGGCTTGGATGGGGACAGAACATCTCGGCGACTCCGCTATAAAACTTCGTTCTTGAAACTTCTTCGGCATTTTAATTTCTAGGGTTCGGAGAGGAATCCCAGGCAAGGTGCCCTGGATGTTGGAATGGGATCAACACCAACCGCTTTCAAATATAACATTGATACATCTCTTCATGCTCCACTGGCAACCAAACTCATCTCAACCCAATTCAACGGACACACTTGCTGCTTATAAACTACCCAGAACAATTTGATAATCCACCTGCGCTCCCAACCAACTCATAACTTCTCAAAACCAACTTCAGGTATATACTCAGAGATCACTATGGAAAATATTCCTTACGGTCACGAATCGCTTCTCTATCACCAGCCGACAGCATATCACCAGTACAGTCACCCTTATGATAGGAATGTCTTCGAACCCCTCAACCAGAGCTATGGGCGTCGGCCCTTCCAACATGAGGGGGGTAAGGCGACGCGGAGGAGGAGAAAACCCAAGTGCCCCACGCAGCAGGTCCGACAGAGACAAGCAGCTAACCTGAGAGAGAGGAAGAGAATGTCATCTATCAATGATGCCTTTGAAGGACTTAGGGAACACATCCCCACGTTGCCTTACGAGAAGAGACTGTCTAAGGTGGACACCCTGAGGCTGGCTATAGGGTACATCAATTTTCTGGCAGAGATGATCGAGAACGAGGGAGCTGACCTGGAGTCGCCAGCGACAAGTCCGGAAGAAAACCAGAAGAAAGTTATCATTTGCCACCGAGGTGAGTTTTTACATCTCATAATCGTTGCCATCTTTCTTCTTCTCCTCCTCTCTCATTTTCCTCCTCTTTCACTTTAACTTCTTCTTTTTCTTTTTCTCCTCCTCTTCTTCGTTAACCATCTTCTCCCTACTCCTTCTTCTTCTCCCCTCCTCCTTCTTCTTCTCCTCCTTCTTCTTCTCCTTCTTCTTCTCCTCCTTCTTCTTCTCATTCTTTATCTACTTCTTCTCCATCCTTTTCTTCACCAATCTTCTTCCTTGCCCCCTATTTCGAGGCACATTCACTGATCATTGTGTCATTCGACTTTTAATAATTTCATACCTAAAGTAGCATAAAATCTAACCAACTTTTTCATTCATGTCAAATGTAATAGGTAATCAAAACATACACATTTTTATAATAACTTGTCACAGAAATAACATTTTTTTCCTCGTCAAATTGAACATCAAACTAATATTGAGTAACATAATTATTTGTAAACTTAGTAAATTATTTACGTGTCAAGATTTATACAAGCATGAGGTCATGAAATATAACGACACATTGAAATACAAGAAATATCTACTTGCATGGCATATTGTTGCTGACAAATCAATATCACAATTATTAATCCGATATTTTACAATGAAAAACATGCAATGTTTTCATAGAATTTGTATTTTGCCTACAAAACATTGCTCTAAATAGTCATCAACAAGGCTAAACGCTTTTCAAAATTACCAACAAATGCGTTAACAGCGTATGAGTTAGAACACCATATTACTCTGTATGATTATTTCGTCATCCTACTCTCTTCATCTCCGTTATCCCTCCCCCCAAAAAGCCGAGGATTGGAGCTACAGAATTAAAAAAGAAAAGATCAAAAGGCAAAAATAAGCAAGCCACCATTTTAAGGAACGGAACTATACTATACGGTGAAAAAAAATATAATGGGAATGTGGATTAAGCAACCTAAAGCATTCACGTGTAGAATACAACTGTATACCTGCAAGTGAAGGATTAATGCATTAGCCATGGTTCTTGGTGGAATTAACAAGGTTTTCTCTTGTCGTTTGCGCTATTGAAATGGAGACGAGATCAATACCTGATCGATAACGGTGAGGATAGAAAGAATGGGCTAGGGAATGCCGAGGGACCCGTTCGACACACAAGACGGAGCAATCGACTGAAGAAAATGAAAGAACTATTATAAGACACCAGAGAACATCGTGGCTTGTGTACTTTATATAACTCAAACATTGTCTTCGCCTCTCTTGTATATTTTTCTTTTCAAAACTTATTCAACTCTTGTCGACATTAGGTCGTCATTTCCAACTTCTTCTATGCTTGACTCTATCAATTCATTATTTATTCATAACTTAATGTTATATTTATCCAAGGTAATAAGCTAAGAGGAGAGAGAGAGTGGCTTAAAGATTTTTTTAAAATCAACAATATAACTGTCATGACAGTATACGGTTACTCATGTTGCAGCCATGATCAGGTGAAAGTTATTTCAAGCTTATCTTCGACTGCGTGTCTCGTTCTCACTCTACATCTTCTAATATCAGTATATTAAGAAACTCCCAAATGTAGGGATAGGACGAGCCAACATTTACATTTATTACCCCTCTTTCGATAAGTTAACTCATATTAAAAGAAACTGAATGATTAAATGACGCGCAACTTTACTTTCACCGTCACTTAACGTCGAAGATGAGAAGTTATTTGTCATTCGTGCTTCTGACCTCTTGAAAAAGAATTTTATCGGTGTTTCTGAGGGATTCTCACCTTTTGTCCACATCCCTCAAGTCTACCCTTTAAGAAGTCTCTTCTTGTCCATCAAAACTTTCGGTATCCTCTTTACAAAATGCCCTCGAAACGCTGCTTGAATTGTGGCATTATAATTAAGGTACCCATGTTTTCTTCTCATGACAACAAGCACCGTCTAATACCGATAACAAGTTTCCACACTGGTCCCGTTAAACCTATTTGTCATTTTCGGATTACCCCACTGGTATTGTCGGTTACCCCCATACAATCCGAAGAGGGTTTTATTTCCCCCCCTATCTAATCTTGAGCGGTACCGTAACATAACAAGGCTCTCCCCCACCGATTAAGGGCTTAGCAAATCCGCTTTCCATTGAAGATTACCTGTAGGTTTTCTAACACAAGTGTAAGGAAATTGGGACTCGTAAAGGCGGTTAATACCAAAATGAACATAGGGGCTTTGAACCCCTGGCAATAGAAACCTACACCGCCATAAAAAGAGAGGAATTGTGTTGGACAGGAATTAAACTTGCGATCGGGCAATGGCAAACTGGGAAAGGCGATAATTATTCGGCACATAAACCGTCACCTAAACATGTAGTAAATGGCTGTGAAATTGAATTTTATTTGGGAAGCCTGTGGCTGGAGCATGGCCTAGTACGGCTATACAGCAGCTCCGACCGATTGACAATGGGCCAATGTACTCTTCTTTCAAACTATACGACAGGATAAAAAACAAGAATACGGATATTGAGGTGGCCATGAATTGACAACAAATATACCATGAAATACATCTGTAGTTGAAATATGTAATATTTTGATGCTTGTATCAAATTTATCAATAAAAATTAGTAGATGAGAGTTAGGAGAGTCACAAGTGTAAAGCATCACTTTCATCAAACACCCAAGGATTCAATAAGTGGACACAAAATTAAATACATAAGTGGAAGACAAAAGCGCTTGTGAGTTACACTTTAAATGAATAGTTAAAAGTTTGATAAAACACGACGACGTTTATTTTTCTGGTACCCTCTTATGAATGAAATAATGAAATCACAAAACAAACATTCGATACAAAATGAAGGATAACAGCAACATTAAATTGAAGTGTAATTGCAAGTCCTAGCAAAACTCATCGCTTTTTCGCTGTGCAGTTTGTTTTTCAGCACATGCATTATGCTTATATGTCGTATCAAAAAGTAGAATCGATTCCAATCATCTCTAAATTTCAAGTCTTTCTCTCCTTCTTTCGTTTCATCTTCACAGGATCGCCGATACCGCTTGATAACGAGTTCGGCGTCACGCCGCTCGCCGGCCACTCCCTCTCATGGAGCAATGAAAAGCACTCGCAGCCAGCCCCAAACGGTACCATGGTCGCCAAGGTATGGACGCCGGAGGATCCCCGACAGTCGTCGTCCAGCAGCTCTCCGATGTCGACAGGAAGCAGCAGCAGCGAGCACTTCTCGCCGTCGGGTTCATACGATTATGACGAACTTGAAGGCGTGACGACGTTGGCGGGACTCACGATAGCTCAGCAACTCACCCCTATTCATCACCACCTTGAAGAGAGATGTCACTGAAAATATACTTTTTTAGATCCCAGATTTTAAAAATTCTAAAGAAAACAATAAATTTATTGAGTTAAACAAGCAACTTTGCTATTTTCAACTTCATGAGAAATGCATTTTTTAATAGAGAATAAGCAGTATATTTGTAGCAACTCTATGGACAAAACAGCCTAACAAATTTGGTTAGTGACATGTTTCGTCCATTTAAAATAAGGGTTGCAATTATAAAATATTCCACTCGAAGTTTTGTTTCGTTTCTTTTAACTTTTCGATGGGGTTCCTTCCGATCATAAACAAAATTTACAAAAAGTGTACAAATGTGGGATTCCTTGACAAAAAAACAAAATTATAATTAAGGGTGGCTGTTACAAGGGGACCCAAACAGTAAAGCAAGCTCCTAGAACACCGTAGAAATATGCTCCAATTTATTGCATTTTAAATCATCGGCTTGGTATTGATAATCGTACGTCTTCCAAATCTATACGGATATCAAGCCCAAATGAAGTGTTCCTTTTATTTGTGGTTAGAAATCACTTTGATGGCGTATCCAACAAAGAATAGATCGAGGGGCAAACCCCCATTTAATGGTGGAAAAGTTTGATCGTGCGTCAATAAATATATACCACTTTCAGCATCTCTAGTGGGTCTATAACCCTTGCGGAGCTGCATGAGTACAATACTACGCCTCCTCCCGAGGAGGGTCCACCCCCCTTCTTGATCAGTGTTTGGATACGCCATTGCAAAGTAAATTATAGTTAATAGCATTATCTGAATCGGTTCTAAGATTATAACAATTTAATTACATGGACTCATCTCCCCAATGACACTTTTAAGGTTACAACTCTATCTTACCAAATAACTCGTTGTTTTCATTAAACATAAATTGCAAATAAACTTCAAAATCATTAAAAATAAACTTGTATTGATCTATGCACCATGTGGGTTGCTTAAAGATCTATTGAATCATATACATGAACATTTTGAGAGTCTAACCTATTTAATGCGAAATGGTATCTTTACTAAATGTGCATGCTTACAATTAGAAAATCATAGTGAAAGAAGGTTTCCAATATCTTTCGCTGCAAAATAATATTTCAACGGACCTCTACAAATTAAGACCCCAACTCTGAATATATTGATAACTCAACCATTTTGAAACATACAGAAACTCTATTGTGTTACGTTAGTTTATGACTAACAAACTCGATATCTTGTCAACTCGCCGAAACCAACTAATTAACTTACATCATCATATCATTGTGATGTGCATGTCTTCAAAATATTTTCTCAAGATTTATTCGTTGAACTTATGAGAATCTTTTTATTCTTATTTTATTTTCACGTCGTGCCTTCTTTGTATAACATGATATTTTTCTTTGTTTAGAGAGTGAGTGTGGTATTGTACATATGAAAACTGTTGTATATAACAAATTATGATTAACTCATACATATATCATTTTGTTTGCTTGTTTGATACTTTATATGTGTGAATTGTGCGTACTAATATACGGTATAGGCCCGAAAATACCAGAACAAACTCACAATGTTTTCAAATTAATTATAATCTGGATAGATTTTATGTGATTATATTTTTAATTTACAATCTTTAACTTTCAAGCATTAATCTTAGCGGAATTTGAATAACGCAAAGTTTAATACGGAATATGGATATCTAATTGGACTATAATGGTATTACAAATATGGGTTTTAATATCATTGCAATTGTTAAGAATGCTTAATAAGTAAATCTAAGCATCTTGATCAAAATTCCACGACACATTCAGCTTCAAAAATAGCTTATAGAATTCACAAATTTAGACAAATATTTAAAAGTAGGCTGACCGTTGTAAAGGATGTAATGATTTTTCTTTTCGTTCGTAAGTTTCTGGTCGGAAAAGTGTGCAATATTACTTTTTGTTTTGTAAGATATAAGATACTAAAGAAAAAAAGTGAAATTGAAACGAATGTATATACGTCTTAATGTAAACATACATTTCTCTATTTTACTGATTAACTCTATTGCTGATTTTCGAGACATTCCATTATTTTCGGATACATTCCAAAGCTGCAAATGAGATATTAAAATCAATTATTTCGTGTTTCTAGGATGAAATTCCCATGTAGGGACCATCTTTAGGATTATTTCGATTACTTTTATTTACAATTATATCGTGTAAAACATTCCAGATAGACCATACCTTGTTCATATATGTCGGGTTTCTGTTATTTTTGCTTTGATTTTATTCATGAACATCACCTGATTTGTCTTTATATATATCTATATATATTAACTCAATTCTCGTTCACGTGGAAAGACCAAATTATATCGTTTTCTATTGTAAAGCAACTTTTTCGAATCATGAATGAAAAATAAATCTCACTTTCAACTTATTTATGCTTGAATACATCATTTCTGTTTATGTGGTTATAAATAAGCTA
Source organism: Strongylocentrotus purpuratus (assembly GCF_000002235.5). Classification (NCBI taxonomy): domain Eukaryota; kingdom Metazoa; phylum Echinodermata; class Echinoidea; order Camarodonta; family Strongylocentrotidae; genus Strongylocentrotus; species Strongylocentrotus purpuratus. The sequence goes on from NW_022145604.1 coordinate 25,330,521, forward strand.
GTATTTGTTTATTCAGGTTATATCGCCATAAGTCATAACAGTTTTATTTATGTTTAAAATATTATCAAATAGATAAAAGACAGGTTATCTATAGTTCAGCATCTGCATATTCATAATAGATAAACACTTAAATTATCGCATCTTGTTATTCAGGAATCTGGACATATCATTAGGACATGAAATGGAATTATCGTTAATCTATAGAAATTAGGATTTTAAAACCATTTCGTAGCAAGACTCACTAATTAACAATGACTAGATCATACCTATAAGTTACATAAGTTTCTAAATAATAATAATAATAATAGTGGGTTCTTGTATAGCGCTCATGTCAGTCAAATTTGACCCTCCTGGCGCTCCCGATCATCTTCTTCTTCTTAAAGGCATCGTTTAACAATGTTAAATCTGAGATACACGGCCCTACATGTTATCAGTGTCTGTGATATGGTGTAATATTGAAGCCCTAAAAAATTGCGCTTCAAAATGATCAAGAAGTGCCTCAAAAAAGTAAAAATCTTTGAGTGACCGGTTTTACCATACTCGTTTTCCCCAATAGACTGTAGTGTTATGAAAACCGTCAGGCGAACGGTTTTCAAAATGTGTAATTCCAATCATAAATATCTTGATAATCTGCCAGGCAATCGGCTTGTAAAAGTCATGGGGTTCCTGACTGACCTAAAGGTTTATAATTATCATTGAATCATGAGTTAAATCCAGAATTTTGTTTCAGAATCTGAGACAAAGTTACCGGATCCCTTTAAACAAAAACAAAACCATCGTCATCACCAATTTTAGAATCTGTTACCATTTATATCACCAAAATAATCGTCATCATCATTATCGCCGTCATCACCACCACCATCATCACCATCATCATCTCCACCACCACCACCACCACCACCACCACTACCACCACCACCACCACCACCACTACCACCACCACCACCACCACCACTACCATCATCATCTCCACCAGTGGCGTAGACAGGTTCGTACACCTGGGGGGATGACTCAGGGGCGGATCTAGCTTTTTGCTAAGGGGGGGGGTTGACCAATAATGACGATGCGGAGCATCGTCCACGAGCCGCGAAGCGGCGAGCCGATTTTTTTGGGGGTGTTTATTTGAACCCCGTAAGTGATGTTTTCCTGGCATCTATTAACACAATGGAGACCATAAAAAGCAGTGCATGATAACGTCTTTTTAAATCAAGTAACAGTTAAATACACAGTTATATCCAGAGTTATCATGTGTTTGGTTAAGTTACCAGATGAGTTGAATATCTTCTCACAATATTTGCACTTGAAAGGGTTTCTCTCCAGCGTGCGTTCTTTTTTCTTTCTTTTTTTCTTTTTTTTCCTTCTTTTTTTTTCCTTTTTTTGTTTGTTTGTTTTTTGGCCGCCCAAGGGGGGGGGGGTTTAAACCCCCTAACCCCCCCCCCCCCCCGTAGATCCGCGCCTGTTTAATCTTGTGGTTATCTTGTGGTTTCCAAACCACAAGATAACCACAAAATACTTGTAAGATTTTCTTTTTTTTACCGTCTGAATTGGCTTTCACCGTGTGAATGCGGCTAATAACAATAAACACAATTACAATAATGATGAGGATTATTATTATCATCATCATAATTATTATTATTATTAATATTATAATTGTTATCATTATTATTATTACTATTATTATCATCATTATGACTTATTAAGTAAGCAAATATCATTCCCCAAAACCTGGGGGGGATGATTGTACATGCCATCCCCCTCATCCCCCCCGTTGTCTACGCCCCTGATCTCCACCACCACCACTACCACCCCCACCACCACCACCACCACCACCACCACCACCATCATCATCTCCACCGTCACCACCACCACCCCCACCACCACCACCACCACCACCACCACCACCACCACCACCACCACCACCACCACCACCATCACCATCACCACCATCATCTCATCATCATCACCACCACCATACCAATCATCGTAAATCGGTTCATCATCATCATCGTGACGCATTGCATTACATTTCTAAAACTAACACCTCTCGTCATATTTCTGCACCTGTGTTCATAATCACCACTCTACTACGCAATTTATATCCATATTCAATAATATAAAACCCTATTCTATTTCTACCTGTTTTCCAAGCCCCCCCCCCCCCCCCCCTGCTCCCTTCTCCTCGACAAACAAATTTTTACCCCAATATGGCTGCCAACTCAATGACGCACGAGCCCATATCAGTAATAGTAACAGGTGTATCAGAGCTACCACTTTCCCGTAATTGGTAAGCGTTGTTAAGCATTTCAACCGGGAATGCATGGGTTAAGAATTTGGGGTATTTGTTAATGCCTAGGCTTGGTGATGTACAGTTTTCAATTACGGGCTTATTTTTGTTCTATGTAGAGAAAATTTGAAACAAAAAAATTAATTGTATTTTGTGTGCGTCCTCTCTTTCTTTCTCTCCCTCTCCCTCATTCCTTTGCTCAACCCCCCTCTCTTTCATTCATTACCATTGGCACCATATCTCTCTTTCTCTCTCTCATTAAACACACAGTAATTATGTTTCCATGCAAAATATCAAATTCTGTCATAATTACTGGTTTATTCTTGTATACCCTTTGATAAAGGAATACTCAATTATAACCCGTGTATTATGAAATTAGTTAAGATTTAAAAAATATGAAGATGTCTAATTCATAATGAAATATAAACTGTTAGTTTGACAGGTTTAAAAGTAACATCATGTAATTTGTTTGACAGATTCTATAACATTCGTTTAAAAAGAGTAATGAAATAAGATAATTCAGAGAAGAAAAAAAAAACTTGAATTCAAACATTTATATGTCCTACTTATAAAAATAAACATATCATGAAATATACATTTGAATTGTAAGAAGGAGGCGAAATTGCCTAAAAGAAAGAGGCTTGCTTATGATGTAGAAAAACGATAGAGTGTGTACAATGACAGACATCGAAATGAAAAGAATAAACGGGAATATCTCAACAACGTTATGCAGGATTGGTTGTCGAATATATAATCATCATGATAATCATGTTTATCGTCTATCGGCACGCGAATAGAGATAATACACGCAGATAATTAGACGTGTCAGAGGTCATGTTTATATAGGCCTAGATCGATCTCCCTGGAAGTTATTGGCCCGCTGATGAATTATTGTCATTAATATAACGATATCGTATATGCAATATCAGAACGTGTTGATAAGGATTTTATCTGCTTACTGTTTCTATATTTTCTTACTCTCCATCTCTCTCTCTCTCTCTCTCTCTCTCTCTCTCTCTCTCTCTCTATCTCTCTCTCTCTCTCTCTCATTCACTTTATGTCTGTCTACATAACCTGTCTGTCTATCTATGTATCTGTTTGTCAGTTGTCTGAATATCTGTATTTATCTGCATCCCTGTTCTATATTGTGTTTTACATCTTTATTTCTTTTTACTTTCCTTCTCCATTTTTCTCTCATTGTTTGCTTGTTTCCCCTCTCACCACTTTCCAACTTTCTATTTCTCTCTTTTTCTCTTCATCATACAAACATTTTCCCCTCTTCCCCTCTCTCGCTTTCTCTTTATTTCTCTTTATCGTCTCTCCCTCTCTTTCCCACCACTGTCTGTCTCTCTCCCTCAACCTTTAAAAATCTTTAATTACAGGACATTGATTGCCTGTTAAATATTCAGTAAACTGGGACTTAAACGTAAATAGTTATAATGACACTGAAATAAAAAAGGGGGTTTCTCAAAAAGTATTATGGTTCCGAAGTCCCTTTTTTATGAAAACAAAAGTCCAACGTATTCTTCATTTTCCCTGTACGATAAATTTTCTTTGGCACGCGAACACGCGTGCTGCTTTATTAACTTAATATACTCTTAAATAAATCGTCGTAAATACTCGAAAGGGCTACTTTATTTGTTTCTTCAGGCCTTATTTGCTCTGGTCGCGTTTAATTATTGATCTTGGATGGGTTTGACGATTCTGTACAGCACCCTTCATTTAAATAATGTATTCTGTTCATTTTAAATGAACATCCTGCCCCTTAGACTGTGGATTCGTCATACCTTTTCCAGTAAGTTTACAAAGCTCATTTTCAAACTTGTTTTCAAATAATGCATATTATCGTGATTCTTAAAAATTATAAATTCCTCATTTTGCTCTTGTTATACTCTGTTGCGGTTCAATGTATTGATCTTTTTCTCATTTTTATGATGACACTTTGAAACATGGAATTTTCTTTCATCTATTTAAGGATTGTTCTTATTACCGATAATAATTCTTAAATATACATGTCATGATACTTCTTCCTATTCATTTGCCACTTCACCTCTTACCCCCCCCCCCCCCTCTCTCTCTTTCTCTCTCTCTCTCTTCCTCTCTCTCTTTCTATCTATCTCTCCTCGTCTTTATCTCCGTCTCTCCGTCTCCCTATCTCCATCTCTTCTTCCCTCCGTCGCTCTCCATCCCTTCCGCTATGATCATCTAGCTCCACGCATCCCCTCCTTGCTTTCCGTCTCCCTATCTCCATATCTTCTTCCCTCCATCGCTCTCCATCCCTTCCGCCATGATCATCTAGCTCCACGCATCCCCTTCTTGCTATCCGTCTCCCTATCTCCATCTCTTCTTCCCTCCATCTCGTCTTCCCCCATCGTTCTCCATCCCTTCCGCTGTGATCATCTAGCTACACGCATCCCCTCCTTGCTTTCTGTCTCCCTATCTCCATCTCTTCTTCCCTCCATCTCTTCTTCGAGTTCTTCCCCCATCGTTCTCCATCCCTTCCGCCCTGATCATCTACAGCTCCGCGCATCCCCTCCTTGCTTTCCCCGGATAACGCGAAGTAGAATGACTACGATCGGATACGAATTATTGGTCTTTCGTCAATAAACCGAGCCTAACCTTGACAATATACCGTGTATGTGTGATCAATTATAAATTCCTTCCGTTGCTATACAGGCTCTCCCGTTAGCCCGCAATTAAAATTCCTCCGGCTTGTAGAAATGTTCGACCAAGCTCGATTGGCGTATCATAATATTGAATAGCCCACACGTGTGCGCGTTCCACCTCTTTTTATTACCTTTTTAGCAATTCTGTCTCTCACTCTGTCCTTTTTTGTTGTCTGTCGTCGGATTCTGATAGATGAATGAATGAGTCAAGCCGTCGAGAGAAAATTGAATTTATGGATTTGGTAAGAGAAGGCAGGCCGCGTCATTTATTAGCCTCTCACTCGGGTTCAATATTATTATCGAGGAATGAGATGAGGTTCATAGCGGTGGATGTTGTACTCCATCTTAAAGATCTTTCTCTTCATGCGATGGTGTTTTATATCCCTGCTATAGGTTAGACATGTTTATTACCATGTTACTAGTCAAACATCGTTTTGTTTTCTCTTTGTCAAGTTTAAAGGCGCATAGAAGTGGGCTCTCATGGGGAATTTAGTCAATCACCAGGATTAGCCTTCATTTTTTATGACCAATAGGCCTTACGTAATGCTCCACCAATCGCCCCATAATACCCGAAGACCATCCGAGAGATTATGGGGTATTTAATGATGGGACTACGGGTTTCTGTGTGCGAGACTTGAACACCCATTGATGGTATTTCCACCAAGTGTGGTGTACTGCACATGGAAACTAACTACAATCTCCCTTTTAAAGGGAGGCTTTACTACTTCAGCCAGAAGAGATTGGCCACCAGTGAGCCAGCGAGGTCACTGGACAGGTGGCTATCTCATTAACTCAGCTCTTATTTAACATAAGAAAAAGAGGATCATGGGGGACCAACAGGCACCGATTTGGGAAGTTTTCTATATAGAGGGAGCAAGTAGCTACAAGTAGGACAGTGTGCCTTTAAGCTATATTTGCCACTCTCCACCCAGGTTTAGTAATATACATGATAGATACTTGGCGTGGTCACGATGATACATTGCACTGATAAAGTGATAGCGACGGTAGTAGCTTTATAACGGGGGGGGGGGGGGGGGAGATATCCCAATCACTATGGAAGCAAAATAAGAACGTTATCGCAATGTGTATGCGCTTTATAAAACGTGTTGTTTTTAACATCATCATCAAATTACAATCGTCTTAAAGGTACTATGTCCCATTTGCAGGCCAATAAAAATGAAAAGGTTAAATTCCAACGGCACTTGAAAAATAATTACTAATTTAGAACTTCCCTAAAATAAAGGGAGCTTGAAAATGTCTTTAAGTGGAAAAATAACGACTTTTAGTTGTCGAATTGATTTAAGAGCTACAGAGCCAGTAAGTAATAGTCTGATTTTCAGACCACTGTACCGAATGGTCGTACGTTTTTTGCTGCGCAAAGATTCAATCAGTTTAATTTTGGCCATTACAAGAAGTGGGTTATTGATGTAGACAAATGCTCATGTACCTTTTACAGCTCATAAGTATGTTATTACCAAAGAAGAAAAAGCCAGTCAGTTACTCAATAGTGACTGACAGTGAAGTCTTGCAAGTTAACGGGTTTCCTTGCATAGTTTGAATATTAGGACACTGCTAACATTTAAATTTCACAGATAGGACATATATAGATCACATATTCATAACTCGTTAAGCCCTTAAGTCAGTCAGGAACCCCATAACTTTTACAAGCCGATCGCCTGTCTGATTATCAAGATATTTATGATTGGAAATCGGAACAAAATTTTGCGTTTGCCTATCGGTTTTCATAACACTACAGTCTATTGGGGGGTAACGAGTATGGTAAAACCGGTCACTCAAAGATTTTTACTTTTTTGAGGCACTCCTTGATCATTTTGTAGTGCATTTTTTTTAGGGCTTCAATATTACACCATATCACAGACACTGATAACACGTAGGGCCGTGTATCTCAGATTTAACATTGTTAAACGATCCCTTCAAAAGTAAATGCGGTAACCGCGACTAATCATGATCCTTCATCACTCATTATCCCAACTATCAATTTTTATGTTTAGAATTTCGAGAATGAGAGAAAGAGAAAGAAAAATTCGGTTTGAATCACAATTTATTAATAATAATGGTTTCGTCTGGTCTAACTGAATAGATATCTTCGCTGCTCGAATATTGGTAATTTCACGCTCCTCTAGGCTGCAGCCCCCCCCCCCTTCTAGCCTTGTAGGATCTTCTTGTCATGATACAGGGGGGGGGGGGAATACATGAACTGGATTCAAAGAATTTCAGAAAAGATAATTTCCGGAGAAGAGTAACAGATCACATAAAATGGACAACGACAAGCGGGATCCACGCAAGCCGACGAGCAATCACCCGACAGGACAAAAATTATACAGTCTTTGTCGATGAGGGCGGAATACCAGCCCATGCAACAAACCGCGTCATTTGTTGAGATTCGTCCAGTGTACAGTGTACAGTGTACAGAGTGGAAAATGTAATTCATAAAAGTATAATACCCCCGACCTTTTCTCAAGTTGGTAGAAGGGGGGGGGGGGGGGTAAGTTTAGAATGTTCAAATGATCTCAAATGTTGTTTTGAAACGAAAAGGAATTCTCTCAAAAGTATTTTTAAAATGAAATGTGGTGCATGAGTATCTCACTTATCATTTACTTTAGGAGCTAACGTTGTGCAGCAAAGTATTCCGTTCATTTGCCTGTAACCACAAAGAAAACGCATTATGTTAAATAAACAATTGAAGAAAAAGATGTAATTTGAAAAAATGATTTTCATTTAGCGCAACCAATGAAAGAAGGAAGAAATAAATTACATCAGAAAAGGGATTCACATAAAAAGAAGAAGATGGCACCGAGTTTATAGAAAAATAGAAAGTAGAAGCTATGTGATTGAATTAAACAAAATTATGAAGATTTTTTTTTGTATAATCAAGAATAAAGGGCGAGTGAATTAAATTATTCTTGTGCGAACCTACACACCTACATGTACGAGCATTAGTTCCAAGTAGGTTCGTTTTCCATTTCCTGTAACTGAATGATTTTGCATTACTGGGCCCTGTATTACAAAGAATCGATATCAATCGCATCTTATTTGCGATTGATATCAGTCGCAACTAAGTGCACACGAGATAGGAGATTGCAAACTTGCGATTGATTTGAGGACTTGCGATTGATTTGGATCAATCGCAACCTTTTGTAAGACGGGGCCCAGGACTAAACAAAACAATGTCAAAGATATTTCAATGCTAACTTTCTGTTTTATAATTACGTTTAAAATTGTGATTATCTTGTCATTGATTATATCATGTGGAAAATGAAATAAATTCGCTCTGCATAGAGCGATTACTACTACTCCTACTACTAGCGATGAGCAGGACAAAACACGGGAAAATATAAAGGAGAAGCGATAAGAGACAATATAATGAAGAAAAGTTTGACGAAAAAGATAGGAAGGCATAGGGTGATAGTGATTAAATTAAAAAGAACAATCTGTGGTAATTTAATTCAGATTCAGACATAATACAAGATAGAAAGACAAAAAGGACATAGACATATTCAATTTAGCACGTATCCAAATAGATCCAACACAGCTATTGTATCTCACTCCAGCGAAATTGCCATAATGCAATTATTAATCGCCCCTTTTCCATCCAGTTCGCCTATACACCAGTTAGCAATTTTCTCTTGTTCAAACAAGTAATATGTAATTAATGATATAATAGTCTTCGATTATTCATGACGGTAGCTATTTCAAACAAATGGCCTAGGAAAGAAAGACGACAAAAATTAGCAATGGTGTTATTTTAGAAAAGATTGTAACAGCTATATCAGAACACACATATGCTAGGTGGCGAAAATTTCTCACGAGATTTTGTTTTTCAATGTACTCTGTGCACGTGTGAGTTTATACGGGCGCGTTAATTGCACAAACGTATTGAACGTGTTGATATCACACAAATGGGTTTTACATAAGCGATTGGGGATGGTCTGTATTTTAATGGCCGATCAGAATGGAATAAATTGCCCTATATGAGATCATAGAGATTAGATAAAACGTGCTTGCAGATAATTATTGTAAGAAACTATTTCATATTCCTGGGGAGTAGCGGGGAGAGGGTGAAAGAATTTAAGCTGCTGTGCGCAAAGCTTCGTCAATTATTGTCAACATTCTTTAACTTAATTGGACATTATCTAAATTAGTTAAGATTTGTATATGGGTTTATTTTATGAGTTCTACATGTAAATGTATTTCACATGGTTTGCTCATAGTGGTAGAGATAACTTATCTATACCACTATGATACGGTATATGTGAGTATACAAGACGAGGAGGGGCGGGGGGCTACTAGATCGGGAAGGTGAAATTTCTCAATATTTGGGCAACGATCATCACAGCAACAATGGTCTACATTCATAAAAGTATGCTTCTGTAAAAATCACCTTAAGAAAACGCACTTCTCCTTCTCCACAAGTTCTTGGAGCACCAGTTCAATATTGATTTTCTTCTGTTTCTAAAAGCCTTGGCGTAATCTAAACTGAACCACTGATACACCGGAAAGAGCAATCTAGATGTACATAAGACCTCGGTGCATCATGTATTCTAGATAGGCCTACTATACCATCCCCTTTCGAATTCCCGATGACCGAAACTATCAAGCGGGCATGACAATGATCGAATTTAGCGTCTTAAAAGTACGGCAGAGGTGGCAGTGACTGAATACGGGGCCCGAGGGGAGGAGGAGGAGGAGGAGGAGGAGGAGGAGGAGGAGGAGGAGGAGGAGGAGGAGGAGGAGAAGGAGGAGGAGGAGGAGGAAAAAGAGGAGGAGGAGGAGGAGGAAGAGGAGGAGGAGGAAGAGGAGGGGGAGGAGGAGGAGGAGGAGGAGGAGGAGGAGGAGGAGGAGGAGGAAGAAGAGGATGAAGAGGAGGAGTAAGAGGATGAAAGGAGGAGGAGGAGGAGGAAGAAGAGGATGAAGAGGAGGAGTAAGAGGATGAAAGGAGGAGGAGGAGGAGGAGGAGGAGGAGGAGGAGTAGGAGGAGGGGGAGGAGGAGGAGGTGGAGGAAGAGGAGGAGGAGGAGGAGGAGGAGGAGGAGGAGGAGGAGGAAGAAGAGGATGAAGAGGAGGAGTAAGAGGATGAAAGGAGGAGGAGGAGGAGGAGGAGAAGGAGGAGGAGGAGGAGGAGGAAGAGGAGGAGGAAGAGGAGGTGGAGGAGTAAGTGGAGGAGGAAGAGGATGAAAGGAGGAGGAGGAGGAGGAGGAGGAGGAGGAGGAGGAGGAGGAAGAGGAGGAGGAGGAGGAAGAGGAGGAGGAAGAGGAGGAGGAGGAAGAGGAGGAGGAAGAGGAGGAGGAGGAAGAGGAGGAGGAGGAAGAGGAGGAGGAAGAGGAGGAGAAGGAGGAGGAGGAGGAGGAGGAAGAGGAGGAGGAAGAGGAGGTGGAGGAGTAAGTGGAGGAGGAAGAGGATGAAGAGGAGGAGGAAGAGGGGGAGGAGGAAGAAGAAGAGGAGTATGGGGATAATACTGATGACGATGATAATGATGATGATAATGCTAACAATACTGATAATGATGAAAATTATAATGATAATGATGATGATAATCATGATGATGAGGATAATGGTACTGATAATGATGAAATTATAATGATAATGATGTTGATGATGATGCTGATGACAATGAAAAATATGATAACGATGAAGGCGACGGCAATGATGCTGATGACGATGGTGAAGGTTTAAGTCGACAATGGCGATTGTCTTTGCTGTTGGGATGATGATAAATAAAATGAAATGAAATTCTAATTTTCATTTAGAGTTATTTTTCCGCTTTTTAAAATGTTACTTCATCTCTTGATCTCAAGATTATGTGAATGGTCAAATTCATGTAGCTTTGGAGGGAGTCGCTGAAATGATTACTAAATATTCGCCACAAATGTTATTTTGTTATAATTGACATATGCAAAGGGTTATTGATAGAAAGTCAGATTTTTAAAACATATCTTTAATAAAAAGAAAGAAAGAAACAAAACAAAACAAAATGAAATAAAGGAATAATCATAAACAAAAAATACAAACCAAGCTGCTTTTTTTAAGCGACGATTATAGTCATCCTCATAATACTACATTATTTTGATCGAGAGAGGACGTTTCTCGCTATCTAGGTACACACGGTGGGAAGCTTTCTACACACGTACAAAGCCGGTATACAAGTACTTGCAAACTGAATCGGCTAAAATTGGAAGTGACCAGATGGAAGGCGTACTAGTCATATGAGGCAGGGCGAAGGGGGCTAAGAAGGAGAGGGCTGCAGCTCATCCAATAATTGTTTACAAACTTCATATTGTTTCGTTTTTAAATTTTCCATATCTTTCCTTAAATATTTCAACAACAACAAAAATCGCAATATATTCCAAAACGAATCGCCCATAACTGAATTGCATGGAATGACACAGTACAGCATCCGCAGCCCACTTCCACGTTAACATGAAAGAAAAAGTCTCAACTCTTAGCTCGTCCGTTTCGCTTGCTCGCCAAGTTGTTGACTATGAAAGTTGATGTTTGGAAAGAGACAGTCGCCGCTAAAGAAATTATGCCTAACGTGGAGAGGTGAATGAAAGAAAGAGAAAGAGAGGGAGAGAGAAAGATGGGGAAAGATAGACAAATTGAGATAGGGGGTGGGGGGGGGGGTGTGGACGATGCAACAGTTCACGTCATACCCATCAATTAACAAAAGAATGATGACATAATATATTAATATGAAAATTGAATTGAACTGAATTGATCGTTTTTGCCTGATTTTGTCTATTTCTTTTGAGAATAAATGCACCTTTTTCAAAATAACATCAGTAACTTTTATCCTTCACAAAATTCAGTATGATGGAATACTCCCCCCCCCCCCCCACCCCAACCTCTCCTTGCATATTCTCTTATCGAACCCTCAACAGGACTTGGCATACAAACACCGGGGGTGCCAATCCGAAAGATTCCGAGAAGTAGGCACGAAATCTTTAATTATCAATCTTATCCTCCCACCGCCCTATAAACCCTATACCCCAAACTCGCCCTAACCTGTTTCTCAAATTGTTTAATTTCTGATTACGAAACGAGAGGCCAACGTAAAGAGAACTTGTCCGCGATCAATATTGGTTAAGTGTGCCAGCCTGTTTACACAATTCTTCAACGGGGTGCTAATGTTATTTTAATTTTGCGCAATCTTGAAGCGATTATTTCCAACGCCAATTTTCCTCCTTTAATATCCACACTTCTTCTTCTTTTGTTCGTGGCATCGAAAGATAAACTTTGCTCTTATGAGAGATAAGACATATGTTTGGATTCTCATCAGTTTCTTCTCTTGGAAAAAAAGAATAAAAGGAAGATGGACTATGATCCGTGTCTTCAACGTCGTTTAGGATCCTGCCCCTGCGGTCGATGTTCGTATTTTACACTTATACCATGAAAGCTCTTGCACTTTTAGGTGCAATAAATAAATTAGAGGGGGAAAAGAAAGGAAGGGAGAGAGAGAGAGAGAGAGAGAGAGAGAGAGAGAGAGAGAGAGAGAGAGAGAGAGAGAGAGAGTGTGTGTGTGTGTGAGAGAGAGAGCGAAATTAAAATTAAATACAGAGATATTTAAAGTAAAGTTGTAATAATGTCGATTTGGAATAATAAGCTGTTTGGTGGATACCAGTCTGTTGTCACGAACGTCAAAACATCATGAAATAAATCATTTGAACAACTTCTGAATTAGGATCAACTTGGAGAACCATGGCAATAATAATGCGATTCCCTTCATGTTTCTGAAGTTCCATATGGCGGATTTTTTTCTTCTTCTAAATAAATGTAGATATCAAAAGAGAAAAGAAAAAAATCCCAAATGCTCCTTTCAAATCATGAATCAGTCCTCTAATACAAGAATTAAGAATTAAATTTAGCAAGCGGTACTGTTCTTAATGCTCTCTATATTGTCTTTCTGTGCGCTATATAATGTACCGACAGAATAATCATGATAAAATGAAAAGTGAAAAACATCAAGCAAAATCAACCACCAGTTAATGCGTGGCAGACATGCAAACAACTTACAAATGGCGCGCTAAATATAGCTTGGTTATCAAGTCGAGTCTGCGAAACAAATGTTACGACAAATGTTTAATCATATCCAATATTCTTTGTTTCACGGAACATGTTTCTTCTCATTTTTTGTTGATGTTCTTTTTTTTTTAAATGAGGGCTTAGCTATTGCCTGCATGCTCCGTGACTTCACATGACGACAACTGTTCTTGGGGTGCTTCAATTCTTACTAAATATTAGCTTGAAGAAGCTCCAGATGAGTATTTGCCTTCTCCCTTAAGAAGAGAGAGATAACGGACAATTGAGCGAACAAAGGTCTCGTCATTATTCGTGATAAAGAGAGTACCTGAAATCTCTTTGAATAAACACATAAATCGTGACTGCCTTCTGTGTGTTAGCTGGTGTGCAAAGGTTTCTGCCCCCTTCCCCTCCCCACCACTCCGTCCTCTTTGTAGATGGTTTGTATGCTTGCTTGATAAAAGGAGATACATATGATGCACAGCGTTGTCTTTCTGTTTGTCTAACAAGAGATAAACTTCTGTCACTGACGTCAATGTTTCTTTCATTCATTATAATCAAAGATGTTTTATTAAGAAGGTTCTGTTAAAAGCATTGTTTAACAATGTTTCCAGTTTTACAAATCTGAGATGCATGGTGTTATATACGTGTTATCAGTGTCTGTGATACGGGTTGATATTGAAGGAATGAAGCATAAAAATATTGCGCTTCAAATTAATCATGAAGTGCCTCAAAAAAAGTTAAAATCTTTGAGTGACCGGTTTTACCCTACTCATTTTCCCCTATAGACTGTAGTGTTATAAAAACTGTTGGGAAAACGGTTTTTGAAATTTCGATCTCCAATCATAAATATCTTGATAATCAGACGGGCGATCGGCTTGTAAAAGTCATGGGATTCCTGACTGACCTAAAGGTTTATAATTATGATTGAGCTAAATCCAGGATTTTGTTTAGAATCTGAGACAAGGATATCCAATCCCTTTAAACTGTTGAGTTTACTCCTAATGAAACTGTTGAGTTTACTCCTAATGAAACTCCTAGGAGTTTACTCCTAATGAAATACAATAGCATTAACAGCAGCTTATCCCACCTAAAAATAGTTTGTGATGTCTTTCTAAAATTTAAAAGTATTATTTTGTTAGTATATTATTACTTTGGATCCATGGGTCGAAGAGATATAGCAACCGACCTAAGGTATATTGTGTTTTATAATGATGATAATAATGATAATGATAATAATAATTATAATGATAACGATAACGATAATGATGATGATGATGATGATAATAATAATAATAATAATAATAATAATATGTCTTGTTTACCCAGGGTAGCCTCATCAGTATACTGTTCTCCCTGAAGGCCCTGCAATCATATCATTATCCGGCTGTATAATGATAATGAATAATGAGAATGAGAGTAATAATATTATGAGTTTATATAGCAATTAGTACGTCGACAATATCTTTTTTCGCTTTACAGATACATGTATATCATTAGCCCGGGCCCCGCCTTATAAAGAGTTACGATTGATCCAAATCAGTCGTAAGTCCGCCAATCAATCGCAAGTTTGCAATCTCTTATGTACATATTTGCGATCGATATCAACTCTCTATGAGAGGCTGGGGGAAAAAGGAGACGGGCCCCTGGTCATCATATTCAGGCTTGCCCGCCCGCACATACTGTATGCACATCCTCCACTCCATGGGGAGCATTCCAGCCATGCGCCGTTTTAAAATACGCTCACAATGCGGAGCAAAATGGAATAACTTTCTTATCTAACCGGGCACCTTGGTCGATGGAGAGTTGGCCAATGTTAACCCGTTTACTGCTGAATTCGCTTTTTCTCATAGGTTTAATACAGGGGCCACCATGTTCCAGAAGGCAATGGATTAATGTCTTGCCATATGACATTTAATAGCGCCGGGATGGGAATTGAACGCCGTAACTTGTGATCTACAGTCCGGTGACTTATCCACAACACTTCTACAAATTATTACAAATAGGAAGTCACAATATGAAACATGAAAGATAAACTAAGGAAAAGCATCGTCATCATTCTCAGACAGAGATCTATCATGGCGATGGAGAGTTATCATCATCGACTTTATAATTGTCACCCTAATCGCAGTCGTCGTCCTCGTCGTATGCTGCACCCCCATTCCTTTTCCCTCGCTCCTCCTCCTTCCTCTTCTCTCGCTCGTTCTTCTCCTTCTTCCCATCACCCCATCTATTCTCTTGCTCCTCCTTCCTCTTTTCTCGCTCGTCCTTCTCCTTCTTCCCATCACCCCCTCTATTCTCTTGCTCCTCCTTCCTCTTCTCTCGCTCGTCCTTCTCCTTCTTCTCATCATCCCATCTATTCTCTTGCTCCTCCTTCCTCTTTTCTCGCTCGTCCTTCTCCTTCTTCCCATCACCCCCTCTATTCTCTTGCTCCTCCTTCCTCTTCTCTCGCTCGTCCTTCTCCTTCTTCTCATCACCCACCTCATTCTCTTGCTCCTCCTTCCTCTCCTCTTTTCTCGCTCGTCCTTCTCCTTCTTCCCATCACCTCCTCTATTCTCTTGCTCCTCCTTCCTCTCCTCTTCTCTCGCTCGTCCTTCTCCTTCTTCCCATCACCTCCTCTATTCTCTTGCTCCTCCTCCTTCCTCTTCTCTCGCTCGTCCTTCTCCTTCTTCCCATCACCTCCTCTATTCTCTTGCTCCTCCTTCCTCTCCTCTCGCTCGTCCTTCTCCTTCTTCTCATCACCCACCTCATTCTCTTGCTCCTCCTCCTTCCTCTTCTTTCTCGTTCTTCTCCTTCTTCCCATCACCTCCTCTATTCTCTTGCTCCTCCTCCTTCCTCTTCTCTCGCTCGTCCTTCTCCTTCTTCCCATCACCCCCTCTATTCTCTTGCTCCTCCTTCATCTTCTTCGCCCTCATTCTTCTCCTTCTTCTCATCACCCACCTCGTTCTCCTTCTTCTTCTCTCTTGTTCTTCTCCTTCTTCTCATCGCCCCATCTATTCCCTCGCTCCTCCACCTCCTCATTCTCCTTCTTCGTCTCTCTCGTTCTTCTCTTTCTTCTCAATACCCTCCTCATTCTCCTTCTTCTTCTCTCTCGTTCTTCTCCTTCATCTCATCGCCCCATTTATTCCCTCGCTCCTCCTCCTTCTTCTTCTCTCTCGTTCTTCTCCTTCATCTCATCACCCCTCCATTCCCTCGCTCCTCCTCCTCCTCCTTCTCCTTCTTCTCTCTTGTTATTCTCCTTCTTCTCATTATCAGGTGACATGTGAGAGAATGAAGAGACCGAACGCGAGGGGAGAGGGTAGGTCTAACTTCCTTCCAGTGTATTGCATGTCTTAACCTAGGGCATTAGAGGTATGGCATGAAAGTCTTGGGTTATTTATTTTATTTATTTATTTATTTCTGATATATATACAGAGCTATGCATTGTTTGAGATTTACGATTTGCAAAAAAACATATCTGATTGTACTTTTGACGAAGATTCTTCCGTAATATTTGACATTTTATAATATTTGTTCTTTGAGGCTTATTTTTTCTCTCAAATGTTCACACATTTTGATTTCCCCTCTATTTACTCTTGCCAAATTAGTACTTTAATTGTTCGTTTCTTATACTTATATTTCATTATGGAATCAATTATATTATCATCATGATCATAGCACATCCACGCTATTTCATGTAACATTCTACAATAATAAATCTCATCCCTCTTCTCCTCTTCCTTGTCATCGTGATCGTGATCATCTTCATCACCATCATCATCGTCATCACAACCGACAACATTGATACCACAACCGATACCATCATCATCACCGCCGTTTTCATCGTCATTCTCGACTCCATTTTCTTCCTTCTTATCATCGCCACCGTCATCATTGTTTACTTCGCTTTCAGCAAAATCGCAATCTAATTATTATTTTTCATGCTAATCAACGTGTTAGCGTATACGGCCTCCAAGCGAGTGAAGTGACTGTGTGCTGCTAGAAATGGGAAGGGGGATGGGGGGGGGGGGGGGGGGGGGTAGGAAGAGAGGTTAATGTAAATTGGAAAACTCATTGAGAGGGCCTACGGTCCTGAACTGCGCTATAGAAGAACAATATGTTAGTAGTAGTAGTAGCAGTAGTAGAAGTAGTAGTAGTAGTAGTAGTAGTAGTAGTAGTAGTAGTAGTAGTAGTAGTAGTAGTAGTAGTAGTAGTATGGAGGAACACACATACACATTGATTAATAGTGAAGGGTACATTAACTTTGATTGTAGGGGACTCAGACAGTGTTCAGCTTTTGGGTGGGTATTTGCGTATTCAGTATCTTTATCCACATCCTCATAACCTTCCTCCTCCTCGTCCTCACCATCATAATCATCATCGCCACCACCATCATCATCATCATCATCACCATCATCACCACCACCACCACCACCACCAGCACCACCACCACCACCAGCATCATCATCACCACCACCACTACCACAACCACCACCACCACCAACAACAACACCATCATCAGCCCTTTCGTGTTACATGTATTTTCCTATCGGTAATTGACCTATTGGGTAACGTGTGTTGTTATGTACTGAGCCCGGGAAGGGATGTGTGAAAAATATTTGTTATCTCATTAAAACCAGATAATATCTCATTTTAATAAGATAATTTTCTCATTAAAACTACATATTTATCTCATTAAAACGAGATGTATCTCATTAAAACGAGATAATTCTGAATTGGCGAATTTGTGCAACATATAGGCCTATACCAAGCTATATAGCTGATAGCTACGACTTCGATTTTGCACATCCACATGGTCATATGGCGCTGACGTATACGTGTGGAAAGGTAGGTGCTATGTCAGTATGTGATCATTTTGCTGCCGATTAAAACACTAAGCTTTATCAATTAGACCTTTTCACTGGCTGAATTTGTCTCAATCAAATGTACTTAAGTCTTGACAGTTGACATCAGGTGCGTAGCCAGGGGGCGATCGCCCCCCCCCCCCCAAACGCCGGCCATAAAGAGAGAGAGAGAGAAAAGAAAAAAGTAAGAGGACGTAAGAAGAAAAAGGAGCAGATAAAGAAACATGTTTGAAAATTCAGACATTATTAAGAGTCGAGAACGGTACAACGACTAGTCTTCTTTCTCTAATAATTTAATGAAACGTCAAAGCTCCGCGCTTCGCGCGGGAGGGGAAAACTGAATTCAGACAGGGATTAAGAATAGAGAACGGTACAACGAACTATGTCTTTTTTCTCTAATAATTTAATGAAATGTCGAAGCTTCCGCGGTTCGATCGCGCGAGAGGGGGAACTGAATTCAAACAAAGATTAAGAGTGCGCCTTGGATACATACCCTGCCCCCCCCCACTCCGGGGTCGGAGGGACCGCATGCGTGCTCCCAAAATGTCCGGTAAAGGGTTACTTTTCATGCACCAAAATCCGGCCCGTATTGACTTTACACACCAGACTTAGGGGAGTGTTTTCAAAAGGAGGGAGCATGCATACGCGTACCCTAAATAACACTGAGTGGGGGGCGGGGGCGGGGATACATCCAACTAGAGTAGTAACAGACTTTATAACAAGTGTATCAACCGCCCGGCCCCCACCCCCCCCCCCCCCACTCAGTGTTATTTAGGGTACGCATATGCTTGTTCCCTCTTTTTGAAAGCACCCCCTATCTGAGGACTGCCAACATTTCCGAATCCCCCTTTCGCGGGCTTTTCGCGGGCTTTTCCTGCCTTGGAGACCCCCCTAAATCATGAAAAATGCTCAATGTACCCCCCCCCCCCCTAAATTCGGAATTATTTCTCAGGAGTCCAAAGAGATGAGAGAAAAAAAGAAAAAACATCCCTTTTTTAAAGAAATCTCCGGGTGAAAAGTTAATACACCCCTTTTTTTTTTACAATTCTCGGGCCGGAGTTTGTCGCACGAAAAGTACCCTTTACCGGACATTTTGGTAACACGCATGGGGTCTGTCCGTTCTCGGAGTGGGGGGGGGGGGGTCAACCGTCAAGACTCAATTACATTTGATTGAGACAAATTCAGGCAGTGAAAAGGTCTGATTATTATTAATAAAGCTTAGTATTTTAATCGGCATCAAAACGATCACATTGCACTTATCAGTGCCATGACCAAAATAATGTGCAAAGTCGAAGTCGTAGCTAGTTATAGCTGCTTGGTATGATACGCGTACGGTGCATAAATTCGCCAATTCAGAATTATCTCGTTTTAATGAGATAATTATTTCATTAAAATGAGATATATATCGTTTTTAATGAGATATTTATCTTATTAACATGAAATATTATCTCGTTATAATGCGATAAAAAATATTTTTCCCATGTCCCTTCCCGGGCTCCGTAGTTATGACTATGGCCCACGCACTGGGAACTAAATTCCTTGTTTCCTTTGCCCCCCCCTCCCCCCTTCCGTTCTCTCTCTCCTCTCCTCCCCCCCCCCCCCCCCTCTCTCTCTCTCTCTCTCTCTCTCTCTCTCTCTCTCTCTCTCTCTCTCCCTTACCTAATCTTTCTTTCGCTATATAGTATTTTAAAAATCCATCTATCTACCTCAGTTTTATTTTATCTTCTATTCCACAGTTTCTCTCTATTACCCATCCCCTCCCAGCTGTTTCTTAGTTGACTCCATGGAGCACCTTTGTGAAAATTTGTTACTTTAGATTATTTGACAAATTAACTCAATGGCCCAATTCGTATGAATCAAATATGAGAGTTACATCTCCATTTATTCTTTTTAACATTTCTCGGTAAAACACAGCAGCTGCCAGGTTTATAAAGAAAAAAGAAAACAAATGCGGCAAGAACTCGATTATATGATTCCTCTTTCGTCTCCGACAAAAGGACCGAGTCACGTGGTCTTTTTTTTTTTTAGCTGAAAGATGGTGAGGGAGGAATGGAGAGGCTTGTAGGATGGTTCAGGTTCGTTGCCCGGGGCACACCTCGTAAAGATGAGGGCACTTGTCTGTGGCCGACAATGAATGAACATGGACGCTGTTAGAGAGCGATGATGAGCTTCGTATTACCCGCATATTGATAGAGAATTCAAGGAATACATTGATGACTAAAGGGTTTAACAGGAGGTCACTTCTTTTACATTTTTAGCGATGTGGATAGGGGTAAGTGGGGGTCGGGGGGGGGGGGTGATGATAACATTTAGAGGGTTTGAAGTTTACTACTAATCGTTTACGACTCCATATTTGGATATCGCATTCAAGTGCGCACGAAGTTGTAGGGTACACAGGGTATTCGTCAAAGATTCGACATTTTGCATACTTAAAGATGAAGACCAGTTCTGGTCATGCTATTGCAGTGTGAAAGAAACGTTGTGGAATTGATCAGAAAAGGTTGATCATCTAGCATATAAGTATCGGTGTGTACTGCAAGGTTCTGGAATCATCAAAATCATTAGCAATTTGGCCCAGTCTTGGTAAAGTTACAGGCACTGTACACAGAAAGATGTATATGGGACTACGCGACATGTGTGCGATATCTATCCGGTCCGGATAGTATAGATATAATAATTTACCAAATATATCAATTAGTAGGCGGTTTCCCGGCAAAATTTGTACCATCACGTATTAGTCAAAACATATTCTTTCACATGATTGGTAATAATTAAGAGCTTCCATTTCATTTTTTGAGAGGGGGGCGTTTCCAAAACTGGTCTATACCTTTAATGGTAATGATGATGACTGATTTCATATTTTCTGTGATAGCACTATATGCCAGAAACCACCGATCAAAGTGCTTCAGTAACGAAATTCTTCAGCATGTGAAGCGTTTCACTATATACATGTATGCGTCATGGGCATTTGATTTCAAATAGATTTGGTGCCTTAAAAATTTACATATATATATCTCATTATTATCATAAAATAATCCACAATTGACAAATTAGGTACATCCTAGTGGGATGTTCAGGATACTTCAAATTTATATTGACTTCTTTTAAACTAGGTTATGTAAAACAATATTTTGCATTTTGTATGTAATTCACGTATTTCGAATTGTATTAACCTCTCCTGTATTAGCATACAATAGTTTTATAGGCAGATTATCAATTTATAGCAAATGCCTACATGTATACTGCAGTTTGGTATTCATGCAAAAGAAAAGTATTAGATTGAGATTGGAATGGAAGTGGAGTAGGAAGACGATTAGGAAAGTCTGAATCGCGAGGGGAGTGGTGTGCAAATAACCGAGCTTTTCCTTATCTGTGAGTTGGGTTTAAAAGACTGAAATCCTCATCGATATCTTTAACATTATCACGGACGCTAACATCATAATTATTCATCATCGCCTTCGTCTTCGGCATCATCATAATCATCACTACCACCACAACCACCATCTTCATCATCACCACCACCACCACCACCATCATCATAATCATCATCACCACCACCACCACCACCACCACCACCACCACCACCACCATCATCATCATAATCATCACTACCACCACAACTACTATCTTCATCATCAGCACCACCACCACCATCATCATAATCATCATCACCACCACCACCACCACCACCACCATCGTCATCATCATAACCACCACCACCCCCACCATCATCATCATCTGCACCATCATCATCATTATCCTCATCATCATCATCACCACCACCACCACCATCATCATCATCATCATCATCACCACCACCACCACCACCATCATCATCATCATCACCACCACCACCACCATCACCATTATCATCACCATCATCACCATCACCATCACCATCACCATCCTAATCATCATCAGCACCACCACCATCATCACCATCACCATCACCACCACCACCACCACCATCATCATCATCATCATCATCACCACCACCACCACCATCACCATCATCATCATCACCACCACTACCACCATCACCATCATCATCATCATCATCACCATCACCATCACCATCCTAATCATCATCAGCACCACCACCATCACCATTATCATCACCATTATCACCATCACCATCACCACCACCATCACCATCATCATCATCACCACCACCACCACCATCACCATTATCATCACCATCATCACCATCACCATCACCATCCTAATCATCATCATCACCATCACCATTACCATCCTAATCATCATCAGCACCACCACCATCACCATCACAATCACCATCCTTATCACCATCACCATCACAATCACCATCCTTATCACCATCATCACCACCACCCCAACGATTACCACCACCACCACCACGGTTATCATTATCCGGCCGTTATCTCGTCACTGCAAGGCTTCCCATCCATCTCTTTGTATTGTTTTATGTCCATTTTTGTTTAATTTCCGTACCAGCAAAGTTGCTACAGTTTTCCACAAGTGAACCAATAGTTATGCTTTGGTTTCGAATAAAAAAATTCATGACATGATTCCTAAATTATACGCATGTATTACAGATTGTCTATTGATTGTCATTAATTAGTGACGAATAATATAAATATTACACATAATTATTATCAATAAAGATATAAGACTACATCTACCGTATTATTCTTATTACAGAAGAGATGATATGACCGGTTCACCTATTTCATTTAACTAAGTATTGTTCCTTCAGGTGCTTTGTTTTTTTTTGCGATTTTGTCTGAACGTTACAGAGACATCAATGTATATATATATATATATATATATATATATATATATATATATATATATATATATATATATATGTATGTATATATTCCTCAGAGCATTTATTTCATATCAAGATCTTTAAAATCAATAGAATGTTAAGCATAAACAAATACAAAAAGGTAACTATAACGTCCAATTTAACTTACACGTATCAGTTAAATTTTCAAATTAAAATGAAATGATTCCTTTATCATTTATTCGTTGTATCAGTACTTTTCCTTTCTGCTGCATTTGTTCTTCTCTTTTCTCTGATTTCCTTTCAAACACATGTTCAAATACAGAATCTCATTAATCTATTCCAGTTATGTTGCGTTCCCAAATAAAAATAAAAAAGACAGTAATTGTGATTTGTGGTAAAGCAGGAGTAATCTTAGTGCTTAAAGATGAAATTAGCAGGTAAAATCTGTATGATATTTTAAGAAAGAAAGTTTTATTTGAATGTTTTTGAAAATAAATATTTGCGAGAAATATTGCCGAGATGTTAAAAAAGCATTAACACACCTTGTTCATCATATAAATGGCTTAATGATTTGAATGATATCTTAATAAACCAGTAAAATAACAACACCCCATGCTTTTTAAAAAGCAACAAGTCTGCTATAAAACACTATTCATGATCATCACCAGTATGGATGGCTTGTTGATTTGAATTGTATTTTGATCTGTAGTTTATTCTCGTTAATCAAATTTTGATAGGACGTGGGGGCTGGGTATCGACGGCTGGTGTCTGGGGAGATGGGTCATGATTGATGATGTTAACAACGGGAGTGTTGCTGGGAGAGATAGGAGGGTAAATAGATGGACGGGCGGAGGAGGGAGGGGTGAAATATAGAACAGACTATTTTTTAAAGAGGGATTCGTCCTTAACCAAGTTTTGGTTCTTGACGAGTTTTCCGTAACAGTCTTAGTATGTAGACGTAGTCTTAGTATGTAACTACAACTTTTAGAAAGATAAGGAGGGAGAAGGACATGGGTAGATGAGGATAATATGAAGCTGGGTGTGTGTGTATGTGGGACAGAGTAAGGCAGAGATAGGGAGAGAGAGAGAGAGAGAGAGAGAGAGAGAGAGAGAGAATTAAAGAGAGAGATAATGACAGAGATAAGTAAAGACAGAATGAGATAGCGTAAGACAGTGAGTGTGTGTGTGAGAAAGAGAGCGAGAGAGAGAGAGAAAATTAAAGAGAGAGAATGACAGAGATATGAAAAGACAAAATGAAAGAGAGAGAGAGAGAGAGAGAGAGAGAGAGAGAGAGAGAGAGAGAGAGAGAGAGAATGGCTAGATATATGGGTAGATAAAGATCTGATATAGATAGATAAATCAATGGATAGATATATTTTGATAAATAGACATATAAATAGAATTGGGACTCCCTCACTAAGCGTTCGCCTCATATAGGTAGTCTACGTTTACCCAACACCAATATACAAACTTCTCATGTATTATCCCTTCACCCGAACGCTCAATGTTGAAATACCGTGATTGGCGCAATCAATGCTCTCCATATATTCCATTTTCAATAGATCCGACGACAGAATAGAGCATGATTTATTTTGTTTGAAGAAGGGATTGAAACAGTATTATTCAGCTCACCACCCCCTTTGACGCGCCGCATGAAAGAGAGAGAGAGAGAGAGACAGAGAGACAGAGAGAGAGAGAAAAGGAAAGAATGAGAGGGAGGGAGAGGGGAGGGGAGTTGCATGTCTCTGTCTCTGCAGTCTCTTTATCGACATGATCATCGACTTTCATCCGTGCAGGGGCGGGATGGGCGAAATTTTCCTTTCCAAAACAAACAGACAATATCGAGGAGTAATACAGTGAGATCCCATGTAACCAAATGGTACACATGTGTCTCTGCTTGTTTTAGGCAGATGATGGCGGGCATTTTCAACAAGAAAAATAAGCGCAAACCATTTCATGTTCCGAAAACATATTGTATGGGAAGATTGAACCGCCGTCGCATCATCTATTTTTTTCTTCTTGATGCCTCCCCGCCTTGTTAGCATTGATGGGCTTGAATGTGATTTTAAAATTGTATTTTCCGGCAACAAAGCGCTCTCGTTGTGTTGGATAAGCAGGACACATTTCGTCTAGCCACCATTGTTCTACATTTTCAACGCTTATGTTTGTTTTTTAGTATTGAAAATAATGAACATTCAGTAAAACTTTGAAATAAAGCAGCTCCTGAAAATCACATCGAATGCCCACATTAGGATTACGATTTTGAATCCAATAGTCCAGATGTCTGCAGCAATTGGATGATTGATGAATAAAAGGTGAATTCAGCCTTATACTGCCTTATTTGTGCGTAAAGCACCGACACAATATGATGATCAATTTCACATGATATCTTAATTCCATGCCGGATTTTTATCCCAGAATTTCCTTTATTAAAACCCCCAAATCAAGTATTCTGTGAGATATTTAGTGCATAGTTTGTATCATCTGTTAAATGACGCACACATAGTTATTTTTCAAGCCATATAAAGCTACCATGTGCAATAAAATCCAATTGTCTGCCATCCCTTGCAAACCAAATTACATTTGGGAGAACCAGTCGTAATGTTCAATTACATTTTCAATAGTAATACTTAATATGATTTTCCCCATGTGAATAACAGATTCGGTTGACTGAACAACAATTCATCAAAGATTTACGATATGTTGACGGTACACATGAAGAAAGCGTAATCGGTGAATAGGGAAAATAATAGGGGGCCTGTCAAAATATATCGCCTGTTATGAGATGGATGGTTGAACAGCAGAATGATGAAAGAACGTATTGCAAAACGAAACTTTCCCAGGAAGAAATGAATTAAATGTTGTCGAAGTTTGTTAAAGGTTTTTTTCGCTACATTCTATAAATTGATAGTAATGAACAAAGGCGAATTTTCGTCACCCTATATCACAAAAGAAAATACTGTTTGCATAATTCGAATATATGTAGGGGGAAGGTGGTGGATTTAAATCATCAACAGAGACATTAAGAAAGAGGCTATCATTAAAACCTCAGCTATCTCAAATTGAGATGAACATTTGAAAATAAAAAGTTTAGAAATATTTATTGAAAAAGGAAGAACATATTTGTATTAGTCGATAGCAAATATCCGGACATTCGTCTCCCTGTCTAATACTTCTATGATTCAGCTTATAGTGATCGAAGGGTATGGAAACATACAAAATAGGATGTGATTCGAATCTAAATGGTCGGTTTGGGCTGCAACATTTTGCATTATTCCTTAGGATTTTTTCTTTAAAAAACCCATAAAATCCATCTTCGAAATCGGGCGATTTGCAGAATTCACGGAAATTCTACATTTCGTCACCCAAGTGGTTGCATAACATGGTATGACGTCATCATGCAATTTTTTAATGAAAACTTAAAATATAATGAAATAACAACATGCGATGATTATGTCTGTTATTGAGCAAACATGTTTTTTCGATCCGTGATGAAATTTTATGCGTCTTTTAATCAATTTTGATCATCAAAATCTTTTTTCCGATTGCCAATTTTAGCGACTTTCTGCAAATTTATCAATTTTCGTCACCCTCGTCACCCGGTCTGTTGTCAAAAGTGATGACGTAATTATAAAGAATAACATTAAATAATGACCTTGAATTGGGTTCTTAAGAAATGTATGAAGAATTGAAGATTTATCAAATGCAAAATCATGCGCACTTTCATTTTTCTCACTTCTCAAATTAGAGTTAAAAGAGAAGAAATTCAAGAAATTAACCCAAATTTTGCTCCAACTCAATCTCGTCACCCTTTTAGTGCTACTTAAAGACTAATTAATGTCATAGCAATACAAAGAGATTACGCAATACATGTGTGATTAAAGTCTTGGTAGTGTGCGTATATATTAACCACATTACTATATTTGATGAAAATATTCAAGAAACTTTAACATAAACTTTAAAACTTTAGAAATTGTTCAAATTAGATGGTGCCTTTCCTTTCTTTCGACATCAACAATTTCTACGATTTCACTCCCAGAGTCTGAAATACCGTCATATTCTGTTACGTAACAGGGCAACAAGCAATACTACAAGGCTACTGTTGCTCGAACAGCTTTATATTAACCAGGAGAACGTGTGGGGGAATTGTGCATCCGGTTTCTCACCTTGAATGTTTATATTTTGAAAGTTGAATTGACTTATTTGTAATATGTACAATTTATATTTTCGTCAACACAATTCTAAACAATGTACAAGCTCTCTCGATAATCTTTGTTTGAGTGTTCTGGTATAGCATGATGGGTGCTTATATTCAAAAGCTCGTAAATGGACCATTGGTACGTCAAAAAAGGTGTTATGATGTGGAAAAATCATATTGATTATACTTTTTACTTTTCAGAAAATTGGGAGATCGGTTTGTAAAGTTCATTTCGTCACCTTTCATTTAGCCTTGAAATGGAAAACCTTTATCATTCATTGCCTGATACGACGTAATACTACGTCATAACCCCCTATTTTGATCTAAACTAATGCATTGCTTGAAAGAAGTGAATCTGAAATATATTAACAGATCTCTCAAAAAGAAAAATCTTAAAAATGTATACCTTTCCAAATTCATTCAAAAGTGATGAAAATAATTCGGCAATTAACAATCTTTTCATATTTAACATGAAATTTCCTACCAGTTTTATGTGATTCTAACTATTTGTATTGCTCTTACGAATGCATATATATATTAAAGGAAACGCCAAATAAAAGTTGCTAAGATGTTTCTGACATTCTATTAAAACTGGGTCAGCCGAAACAATTTTCTTAAAGCATCAACAATATTGTATTAAAAAAAATTCTGCTCAACTATTTTTGCTGACTATAGGCTGTTGTAGATTTAGTTACGCCATCAGCGAAGCAAGGCAGTACGCTTTGTTGGAAAAACGGCTTCTGATATAGATCCTATTTGGTTAAATCCCGGCTTTCAATTAGTGGCACATTTTTACGACCCGGATTTGGAAATGTTAAAAAATTGACGTTTTCGCACCTTCCCCAAAATTGAGAATTAATGGAAGCGTTCTCCGTCCTGACCGAACACCAACTTGGACGGCGTTCCTCCCCCTTCTCACAGCGGGCTTCTAGCCAGGCGCTTGGGGTTAATGCATCTTTCTTAATTCATCGTGACGCATGACCACTGACTGATGGCCAGCCTACAATGTTTGCTAAAAGCATTAAAACAAAATGCCTCTGTTTTGCCTCAATTTACGAGAAAAATATTGAAAATATAAACAGTGGAGTTTGATAAACGCCAGTGGGGGCCTAAAGTGAATTTGTTAACACCATGCCCTATGTTGACTTGACGGTTTAACGATGGACAGACGGCCTGCGCGCATATGTTGCCCTTATGGATTACGCCTGGTCATTGATTTTAAATACAAGTAGAAAAGGTTTTGCGCGCAGCTTATGAAGCCAATATGTTATTGCTCCGAAGATTATATACTCGGCAAAAGGTTGATGAAAGGATTAGAGAAGAAACGGCGAGTGTCGAGACAGGGTAGGACGCAGGTCGGATGAAGAGAATCGGAGAGATGGGTATGGAATGAGTAGGGGTAGGGGGAAATTAAAAGATGAGGGATTCATTTCTGAGGTTTGAATGAAGCACCTGCTGATGTGTAGCGCTGGTTAGGGGCGAGCGGGAAGACGTCAGTCGATTAAAATCAGGTTCATTCGTAACAGGTGGCACTTTCTTTGACCGACATAGGGTCAACGTAGCCCCCATTGCCGACCTCCAAACAACCCTCGCCAGACATTAACTACCCCCCTTCTCTTACCCCTATCAGGGATGCCGCGCTCTTGGCTAGCCCAGGCTTCAGACACCCTCCTGATAAATTGTGTATGTTTAACTGCATATATGTGCACCTGGGGAGGAGTGGCTTGAAAATGGAAAGGCGAGGGAAGAGAGACGCAAAAGAGTCGGGGACGGCGGGGCAGCTGGTCCGGGCGAAGTCTCCATCTCTTAGCCCCCCGACTACTAACAATGTCCCCCTGACTAACAGGTCCGTACATCAGTCTCGCCCTTCCCCCTACCCCCTTCCACCATTGTCCCTTGACAATGTATGCACAGCTCGTGATGATGACGTCTGCCCCATAAAAACACACTTTTCCATTGGTCTAGGTTTCCTGTAAGCCTTTGAAGTAAACACAGAGAGAAACAGAAGGCGCCTTTGTTAGGGAGGTAAAGCCAGTGGAGACACACGACAGGTCGAGAGAAGTAGCGAGCCGGCTGCCCGCCACCCGTACCGGCCTCCACACGCATTGTTACCGCACTTGACACACTTGAATTGAAAAACATCGGTGCCAAAAAGTCCTCCCCATCACCTGCCAGCGAGCTAATCATTATTATACCTCCAATCCGCGGTAGCTCTAGCTAATGACACTCGGCAGTGATTGGCTGGTGAAGGACCGGCCGAGGAGCGGGGGAAGGAGGCGGTCATGTCTCGTTCTTACCCTAGGCAGCATCTCCTACCCTGTCACTGACAATGAACTTCGATTAGAACAAAGAACAAGAGAGTCTTGCCACTTTTCCTACGCCAATCGCAAACCCTAAAAGCAGATGTTTCGATAGAAAATACAAATAATTGAATCTTCCATCTTCTTTGGAATTTTCCCTGAAAGTTTGAGCGAATCACCGCGCGAGTTTGAGACAGGACGCGTCAATCTTAGTCCCCATCTCAAGTTGAATCACTCGCGGGATGAATATTTAAATGAGGTACGCGGTGGGGGCAGAGTGCGTAATTATCATAAATGATACTCGGCGTGAACTCTCCAACAAACGAGACTGAAGTGTGAGGTGCATCGCTCGGTACAGGTGCATAGCATCTTATCATCAGTCGTCAGCGTGGCGCGGTCTTTCTCAACACTCAGTGAGTATAAGACCCATCCTACCCAGTTGCTAGACGCGTGTTATAGGCAAACAATCCAAGCTCAGACACGTTTCTTTACTTTTCCAGCTTTGACAAAGTCCAAAGTATTATCGCCCCCACCTGCTTGGCGTATTCGAGCCACAGGTGTCGCGACGCAAAACGCGCGCCGCAAAAACTCTGGTCGCACCGTCCGGGCCGAGAACTTTTCGTCACCCTGCCGCCTTTTCCTATACAAAACACGCCCCTTTTATAAAGACACCATATTTTGCTAGCCTACATATCATACTATGCGTAGGAAAGATACCAGAATCAAGGCGCAAAAGACACGCCGATCAGAGAAGGTAATTTCGAAGAGCGCGAAGCCAAAACTTTGCTCAAAGACGCAACAAAATTGCCTTCTCGCGCCGCGAAAAGCCGAAATACTGTACGCATTCAACACAGGGAGCTTGTATTGTCCTCTCATGCATAACAAACGTGTACATTATGAGCGCACAACTGACCAGACAGGGCCAATCGGCACTCGAAAACACCCTTGCATCCTACAACTTACGCTTGACGTCTTTTTGCCATTTTTCGTTGTATTTTCTTAGCAATCGAGCTCAAATTATCGCTTAAAATGTCATATTCCTTGATTTTTTCCATTGTGTGTATCGTTCACTTTCTATTGTTTCGTACGCACACACAGAGTAGGATACATAAATGTATCTTTGAATGCAAGGTAGGTAGAGCGCTCATACTAGCCGCGCTATATTGACGCTGTATGTAAGCATAACCGTACGCAATAATACCACCTTGCAAAATTCGTCTTTTGGTTTTCTTATTATTTGTCCTTCAAACATGGTCAAAATATATCATTGATGAAAGACAGAAAGTTATTTTTTATCTATCTTCAATAAAGAATTATTTTCAAAGAAGAAACCGAAGAGTTTTGGGAGAAAAGGCTGCTCTAAAATTTAAATACCCATGTCGTGTAGTGGGAATTATAACGCCTTGTATGGTGTCTCCTATCATAGAAGCTATCACCTTAATTCTTCTATGTCGTTAAAATAACATTATTTCAAGATGGTTCGAATTTCTTACGAATCGACCATTCTGTGTGTTCTTAGAGCACCATTTTGCCTCATATCTCCTGCTATATGTGATCTTAATTCGAGACTTTCTTGTGTTCATCCCTTTGAGCCATTTAGTGTCAGGATAAAAGGAAAATCTCGTTAATGTTCCTAAGATAATAATGTAAATCAACATTCAATGAAGACTTCAACAAACCCGGTCGTGTTTTTGTTATAACTAGTCTCTTCATTACGGTAAAAGAGCAAAACTGCCGTCATACATGAAATAGATATGTCCTGAAAATATTAAGAGTGATTTAGATTCACAACTTATTTCACGCATGCTATTGCAAATTATGAATATCAAACGCTTAATATTCTTTTTGGTAGAGATGAAAAGTATACTACCAGAACGTGGGGAACATTTGAAGGTAAAACAAACTTCTACGGATGTATTTCCAGATAACAAAACAGTCGGGGCTGTTTTTCCCAATAATTCATCATTTTCCGGGAAAATTAATGATGGCATTAACATTGCAGATCAAAATATTACGTTGACGAACGGAAAAACAAAAGAAGAAGCAATATTTCACAACTATAATGCAAACATTTTACCAATCTTTCCATTTATAAGCCAAACTCAAGACATACCCCCTCCAGGTATAGGCTCGTGTATAATGTAAGAATCATAACGCCGCACAGAACCGAAAACATACATACCTAAGACTGTATCACACACATATCAATACGAACTTTCAATGCCTTTACAAGGGGATTTTTCTCCAAATCCCTATCTAGGCCAAGGTGTAGAAATAATGTAGATATCAGATAGACATAACATTATTAGGCGTCGTAGTAGTCCCCGAAGAAGAATTAGAGTAATACAATATTCGGGCACAAAGAGCGTTACTAAGTTTAAATTTACTTAAGAGCTATACATTAAGGCAAGAGCGCTTATATAATATATTATACTTATTAAAGAGATTTTTGTATTTGTTTATAATATAAAACAAAGGTTTGTTTTAGTGTATCCTCTTTATAAATGCCACGAATGCCTGCATTAATAATTCCTTAATCGAACTTAGAATGTGTTTCCCCCCTCCACAATATACCTTAAATCTTGTTCTCCGTCAAAAACAAAAAAATCAACCCCGTGAAAATATGATGAAACACGTAAATTATATGAAGCTCCTCACTTGATGAAATGTAAAATAAATCCATAATTTACGGAGCGGCACTATGCAAGCAGACAAAAAAATATCATCAACATTGAATTCACAGATGAGGTTTAAACATTTTAGACAAAATAAATTCGGGAACCGGGTTTCCCCTTTTTAAATGTATACCTATGAGCACACACTTGCTCTCTGATCCCTTACTGACACTGTCCCATTAAAACCTGTTCTTGGAAATCCATTATTGGTCTTTGAATTTATTGACTTAATCACGCAATATAATTTCAAAGAATAACAATTCCATACGTTATGGCAGTTCCCCGAATATTAAAACATCCACTTTTAAAGGTTTATCCCGGAGTGCGAGATTTTACGATTCCGTTCATGGCATTCGGGATTATATTTATGCCTCAAATTTTGTGATACGAATTGTGCTGTGCTCATTAATAAATTATGCTCTCGACTAAAACTATTTTACTTATTCCATGCGCCTGATGAAGCTATTAAAATCTAATTTCGTTTGCCCTTTTTTTTCTCTTCATTGTCAAAATCACAAGTATTTCATTGCCCGACTCCTCACCGGAATCGCCGCCGGATTGACGTTGAACGTAGTCGGAGACATGTATTTAGCCCTCATAGCCCCAAGCATTGCCTCCCTCTCGCGTTCTGTTCTAGTTAATCTCCCCCTCATTTTGTCCATTCTAAGTGGCAGGCTTCTGCGTCAGTTTACGAGGAAGGGAAGGGAAGGGATTAGGGAAAAGACTATTAAAAACCGCAAAATGTGTAGAACCATGGTAGCGGTTAAACTTTGTTGTAAAGCCCTATTCAATAAAGAAAACCGCAAGTTTTTTGTCTTCATTTGATGTTGAGCGCTTTATTCGTAATTTCTGTCTTGTATGTGGATTGTCAAATAAAGACTTTTTTCCTTTTCTTTATGTGATGTCAAATAAAGACTTAATTGACGTCTATGCATGATGTTATTTTCAATCTATTTTTTATCAATTCCTGTCTCTTTTCCTTCAGTCCTTTAATATCTCTGTCTGTTTCTTTCTCTCTCTCTCTCTCTGTATATACATCTCTCAACTGCTTCATTCCCTTATTTTGTTTTCTCTCTCTCTCTCTCTCCTTCCCTCCCTCCCTCCCTCACCCCTCCTGTTCTCTCATTTTCCTTTCTTCTTTTTCTTCTTCCTCCTCATCCCCTTCTATACCCTTTTGCGTTCCCGGCCTGCTCATCCAACCTCCCCCTCTCTCCCCTTTTATATTTTCAAACTATTTTACAATTAATTTACATAAGAAAAGATTCTCCACATGATTATGATAACTATCGCGACGGTCGGGAAAAAATAGGCGAAGTTCACCATCCGTTTCTCCCATCTCTGATCTGCATGCTCCCTTGACCTCCCAGCCGCAAGCTTGCGGTCCGACATCGCACAACAAAAGGGGGCAGGGTCACTCATGGGCACGGAAACTCATCGGGTGGAAGTTGAATGGTTGAGCACATCTCGGACAAAAGCCGCTCACCGGGCAATGCATTAGGTAAAGCGAAACGGGGTAACAGTCTTCTTACGCGCGCAACAATGTCGTGTGTGCGGAGAAACGCAATGTTTATCATATCATGCTGTTCTTTTTAAATGTATTATATTCAATTTGCATAATGTGCCATCAACATATGCCGATGATAGGCACCCACAAATGTCATTAGAAAACTGCAGGAATTCTAATTCATTAATCAATATGCACGCAAAATAATTTAGACTTGATTTGATTTGATTTTATTTCTGCATTTTTTCCAAATAAAATATAACTGAATAACAAATAACATAATATACATGTAAGGTATAATACAACATAAACAAACAATAATTTCTTCATGTCAAAATGTTTTTTTACATAATATATGTACATAATTATAATAACGAAACTTATTATTTCCATAACATATTATCATAAATTTAAAGTATTATCCTAACTATTCTGGTGGAAAAGTGCAGGAGACCGCAATCATAAGCAAAGCTTGACAAGGATGGCGGCCTCAAAAAAAACAAAAAAAACTACTACTACGGCTGCTGCTGCTACGACTACTACGTCTAATACTGCTAATAATAATGATAATTACAATGATAGTAATAATAACTATGATGATAATAATAATTATGATTACAATAATACTACTAATAATAATAATGAAGAAAAAATAATAATAACCCAGTTCAAAAGTTCTTTACAAATTGAAATTACTCACAGGGAGCCTCGAAGCTAGTATTTGTTTCCAGTTCATCGTGACTGTGCCATGGACCAGTGATAGGCCTGGTGGTAAAGTTGCTGCCCGACAAGTAATAGATGACAGGTTCAAATCCAGCTGGTTCTTTATTTACTGGGTGCTAGCCGAAATTTCTTTCGAACTGAAATTACCCACAGGAAGCCTAACTTTCGAAGCTGGAAAATCAGATGTGAGTAAGATTGAGGCGAAATATCCCATATTTATATATTTTGCAATCAGAAGATTTAATGTTCTTGAGATGGGCAAATCACAAAATCTCAAAATATTTCTCTTTGAAGATGGGATAAACTTTATCTCCCTCTTATTAAGAAGAAAACTATTTGGCCTACAATTTTCGTATCGGCTAAATGAGGTTACTTTTGTATAACTTGTCTGTCCAATTATTGTAATTATCTTTACAATATTGGATCGGATTGACCTGCCCCGATGAAATGAACCCGTCCTGCTTTACGTGGCCATTTTACGCTAAATTAAACATGTCATTGTCATCAAATTTGAGTTCGTTGTAAACCACCTGCAAAATTATTGGTATTAATCGGGACCAACCGCCCAATATTTTGATGGTAAAGGAAAGAAATACAATAAAAACGGCAAGTTTGATTTCTCATCAACGTCATAATATTTGCTCCTAAAATCACCGCGTTTATAATGAAGAATAAAATGCGGAGCATAACCCGCGGGCATTGTGAGTGAAAACACTTGGGTCGCAAGTAGCGCGTAGCCTGCATGGCGTTTACGTGTGATGCAAGAGTTCCGATTTCACTCATAATCATAATTGTATTCTCGTTTATTAATGGAGGTGTGTTCATAACGTTTAAAAGAAACACCCCCTAGGAGCCGAAGAATGGCAAGTTCAAACTTCAGTGTGAGTCATGAAAAGGAAACCGAGATTCAACCCTAAATATCGGTGCAATCATTTCATCAAGATTTAATCAGAGAGATGGCATGTAATGTTTTCTTTAATTTCATACCTTGGTCAATAAAATCCAGTGACGGAGAGATGTAGCAGTTCCCCGATTCATGCTAATTTAGCCTAACGCTCAAGCTTTGAATAAAATGGGTGGTAAACGCAAGGTTGCTTCAATATTTTCTATTCCAAATAAATGCCTCCACGCCTGATGAAAGCAACTTCTGAACACAATCCATCTCTTGCAAGGGCGATTTATGGCATGCTTTTTATTTAAAGAATAGCCAGTCCTCATTGTCATCCGTAATCGCATTTTGACGAGCAGCTATCATAATTGTTAAAGAGAACTGTATAAACTTTTATACCATTATAGCATATGTCAGCAAATTTTGAATGCTTTTTAAGATATCGGTGTTTGAATACGGGTATCCTTTTATTGACTCACTCTGTACAGGCGGTTTTAATCAAGATGTCTTTGGATGGTGATTAGACCGCCCTCTAGGTGGGTACGGAAGAAAGGGAAAGAGAACACAGAGAGGTTGAAAGAAGTATGTCAGTGGCATTTCAGGGGGAGGGGTGGGAGCATGGGGGCATCTCCTGGCAAAACCCAATACTGTATATCCGAGGAAATATCAAGTATAAAACGAAAATGTCCTGCAGTTTATTTCCCAAGCATAATAGTTAGACTCGAAAGAGCACTTGAAAATCGATTACATTTTAATCAGAGAATAATTTGGGGCTTAAAACGCATTACGAAAACCTGTT
Source organism: Strongylocentrotus purpuratus (assembly GCF_000002235.5). Lineage (NCBI taxonomy): Eukaryota > Metazoa > Echinodermata > Echinoidea > Camarodonta > Strongylocentrotidae > Strongylocentrotus > Strongylocentrotus purpuratus. The sequence continues at coordinate 25,366,213 of NW_022145604.1, forward strand.
AAGCTTCTTTCCGGATGATTTTGTGCTAAAAATGTACCGCAAAATTATGACGACCCCACCTTTTTTTGTGTCAGAGAATTGCAGAAGTGCCCCCCTTCAAACGATTTATTATGTTATTCTATTGTTACAAAATCTTCCTCTCATCTTTTGAACCCCCCCCCCCGCAACGATAATGTGCACAAATGAGATTTTAGATTTCGTGCGGAATCTTTCTAACTTTCTAACGAGGGAAATTTCAATAGCCGTGACCATCACATACTACCATGAAGTATGACGTAACCCGAACACTATGTATATGAAACATATAGTATATATGAAATAACTTTTTTCAATTACATTTTAAATTTGTCTTATATTATACCAGCTCTGTGTTTGTGTTCCTCTCTCTCTCTTTGTTCTTCTTTCACTCTCTCTCTCTCTCTCTCTCTCTCTCTCTCTCTCTCTCTCTCACGCTCCCTCTCTCCCTCCCTCACACTCCCATCTCTTCTCCCTTCTCTCTCCACTCCCTCTCCCTCAACATTCCTTTCCTTCTCTCCTTCTCTCCCCGCTCCATATTTGCTTTATTTCTTTCTTCCCTTTATGAGTTTAATTGAGGTTCTTGTCTTCGAATTATTGTTAAAATAATAACGAATTGTAAATATGATGTTTTTTTATTTTGTAAAATAAAATCTCTGTAAATCATGAATGCAATTCAGCCATTGGCTGCGATATGTTGATGAATAAATACCATACATTACCTTACCTTACATATATGGTATTTAAAGCCCCACTATCCTACTTGTAGCTACTTGCTCCCTCTATATAGAAAACTTCCCCAATCGGTGCCTATTGGTCCCCCGTGATCCTCTTTTTCTTATGTTAGTTGAGAGCTGAGTTAATGAGATAGCCACCTGTCAGTGACCTCGCTGTGTGGTCTAATCCCTTCTGGCCCAGTAGTGTTGACGGTCTTTAAATTACCCTTATTGCTTTCGACTTTACAAAACATAACAAAACATCTATGAATATACATACATAATATAACAAATAGATCAACAACAAGAATATAGCTGATTATACAAGATAATTTTTTTTTTTTAAAGCAACACAATGTTTTTCCACCTATTATCAAATGATACAAATTTGTTTTAAACATAAATGTATTGTTCAAGAGAACGGTAATAGCTTACCATGCATTTAAAATAATAGTAAGAGTTCGCTATGTTTCCATTTGTTGGAATATATATATATAGTATTTGGCATATAAAATAATAAAATTAAATTGAACTCCAACGTTTCCATAAAACCCAAATAAGAAATTAATTTTATTAAAAGTAACTTTATCCTCTAAAATGAAATGTTGGACATCCGCAATGCACCAAAATAAATGTTTTTAATTTTAGTTTTCATTCACCAAATGAATGCTTTCGATACTGTCAGTGCGGTATTCGGGGGTTTCAAGATCACGTCCTAGAGATTTTTTATTATGAATTTTACTTAATTCATGAAAGAAATCGGAATAATAATCAGCGGATAAACCATGAATTCATTTATAGATAAACACACATCGAAAGTTGACAAGTTCATTGTCGGGCGTTCATTTCAACTTAAATAGCAACATTTCAAAAGAGATTAATGGCACCGTCCTACTGCACGAGAACAAATTTGAGATGTCAAATCATAATGGAATTTATTTTTCTCCTGATTATATGATTTCCTTTTCCTTTCCTTCTCCCCCTTGATTTTTCTTCTTTCTCTCTCTCTCTCTCTCACTCTCTCTCTCTCTCTCTCTCCTTCTCTCTGTCGTCCAAAAACTCCCCTCTCTGTCTATAAATATTATATTTCTGTCAGTCGATATTTTTAATGACATTTTTGAAAATTCGCATTTTTGCCTAGACATAAACCTGCCTTGGTAAGCGCTAGCTTAAAATATCAGCAAAACGCTCACCATAGAAAAATGCAAACCGTTTTTTCTTTCTCTTTAGTTCTTCAGTGGAAAAAAGTGCCCAATTTCGACAGGTAGACAAGTTCCATATATCAATTCAACTCCAAATCTATCCTTTGTTTTATACGCTAGAAACAACCGGATGGTCTCATATCATGCATGATGACATAGATGTACATTGTCTTATCATCAATGTTTTCATTTCATCTTCAACAGTTTTGGTTCTACTGTTGAGGAATTTTGCGCAGTTCATTCCAGACGCCATCTCCCGTCCATAGTAGGAACAACAATAACAATGACAGATTTACAATGCGCATGCGCAATACGAGCATCGGAGAACATGATTATTTTCAACATGGCAGCAGGCTCCGCTGGGGAACCGGGTACTCCACCGTGTAAAGTCGGCGATATCGTTATTTGCAAGAATTGTCTTGAAGTTAATATTGAAGGAGAAGTTTTGGCCTATGATCCGACTAGTCGACTGCTCGCCCTGAGTATCCTTTTATTTGCAAAATGCGATTTGAAAATGACGTGTGCTCAGTCCAGATGCACGAAAGCAAAGTTGGTGGTGTTACACACAGTGCACACACAGTTAACTTGCATTCGAATCCTGATTCATTTTCTGGAATCACAGCTCAGATTCTGTGCAGTGAACATGGTGAAAATCAATCAGAATTGACTTAATTTCAACTAATGTAGATCTATGCATCAAACCCGAGCCCATATTAAGAAGAAGATAAAAGTGAAATACCAAATTTGTGTGCAAAAAAATCATTTTGGTATCGGGACTTTTCAGTTTCACTTTCAGTAGGGTGTCTGATCGCGCACCCGATGTTGTGTGCTAAAATACTTCCCATAGAGATTGCACGCATCCCTATGCAGTCTACGTGCATTGCGCGACCATGAAAATTGGTCAATGATTTTATGAAAAAAAATTGAAATTCAAACCTTTGGGGCTTGTGATCCTGAAGGTGAAACTCAATAAATGAGGTGTCATATGAAAGAGCAGGTTTTTCTCCATATTCCCCAAAGGGGCGCACCCCCGAAATTCTCAAAATATCTTGGTCAAAACAGCGATTTAAAATTAAATGTTGTTTGCATCCTAGCTCCAAAATTTGCCACTTTCCTGAGCTGCGCCCCCCGGGCTTATGTCCGGCTAGACGTAAGGAAAATATGTATGCACTTATTTTTTCGCTAGCCCCAAGAGATCACTCGCCCCAACAGTTTAAAAATACCCTTCCCACATTTTTGGAATCAGCTAATTAGGGAGGCGTGAGCTCCGCTCAGTCCAAACCATGGTTACATCGCGTAACATGTGCGCTTATAGTGAATGAAAGTATGGATGGCCGTTCCCACCATAAACCCCGGAAGTGAATACACGTTATAGTCAATGGCAATATCGCGGAGACATCTCCGCGATATTGCCATTGACTATAACGTGCATTCATTTCCGGGTTTTTTGTGCGACGAACGCTAACCATACTAGTCAATGGCACGTGTCGCGGAGACAGCGTAGCTCAAGCTTGCAAGTCGCGCATTGGCTTAGCAGCATGCGTACGATATGCATACGCTTGCATATCGCGCGATACAGCTGTTTGGCTAAATTTAGCAAAACAACATCACTCTGCGTGGACGTCTTTTTCGTCGATTTTGACCAAAATGATATGAATATACCAGCATTTTGGAGGGGCTGTATCTTTTGATTGAAACATCGGTGAAGCTTCAATTTGAAATGTATTATTCTGATTACACTTTTTATTCAAATATCAAACAAAAATGGTGAAAAACGATCCCAAATTGAAAAATCGTTCAGACACCCTACTTTCAGGTTGTGGAATTGAATGAAACACCTCGGGCTCAAGAAATTATCAAAATCTGCCGAGAGTAAGACTCAAGAAAAGTGTCTCATTTTCTGTTTTTGTGTGAATGTGACTTTGTATTTTGGTATGTGTGTGTGTGTAAGTTGGGATTTTACAGACTTGTATCAATTCTAGATTATGATTTACGTCTGGGGACCAAAGCCAAAGTGGCAAAGACTTGCCTTTCAAACTCAAAGTTTAATGTCACCATCCGAAAGATGTGACTCAGGCTGCGTTCATGCTTAAATTTTGAAGGCAGAATGAGCGATCTGAAACGCTCATCGTAAACGCTCATCGTGATCGCAGTTCCACGATGTAGTGTCCATGCTTACTTCTCTGGCTCCCCAGGCAATTCTCTGTGTGTGGCCTTAATTGGTCTTCCAGCTGGATTCGCAAACCTTCACTGTGCATGCTACGTAGACCCACGAGAGGTCAGTGCGTTGACCCCATTTAAACGCGTTTACAAATTGTAAACGCATCTTTTTGTGAGTTTACGATCGGCGATCGTGATCGCCGTTTTTCGGTGATTCTACAAAAGTGAGCATGAACGCAAGCGTGTTTTAAACTAAACGCGTAACAGATGCCTGATTCTGGCCGTCAAAATCAAGCATGAACGCGCCCTCAGTTTCAAACCGGGGTTAGAGAGCTGTTAAAACAAGTGAATCCTCGTTCATCTTAACTGCCGAATACCCCACACATATGAGCTGAGCATGCGCACATGGAATCCGGTAGGGTTAGTGATAGGTTATGAATAATGTGCAGGGTATTCTGCAGTTGTTCCCATTTATACTTTACCTTTACCTTTACCGCAAATATTGGAAGAATGCTGAGACAGCAGTCAAGCTTCCAGGTCTATCTTCTTGTACTCGTACTCTTTAATAATAATTCTCATTATATACAATTTTTCATTAATAGATCTATACCCCAATTAATATTGTCTGCCCCATTATCCACAGTTCTCATCTTCTTCTTCTTGACTTCATCCAGGTTTTGAGAACTGTGTAGAATGGGGCAGACAATATTAATTGGGGTTCATAATAACCCTGTAAACGATCATCGGATCAGACGCCGATACCGATCCAATCAGGGGTGATCAGACGATAATTTCCGATCGCTGATCACTTAAAATGATCGGGAAATAATCGGCAGAATATTTTTTTTTAAATTTTTTATTTTTATGACGAAAATTTTCAAGTTTTTGGCTATCAAATGCTCAAAAAAAAATTCATGGCTGGGATTATTTTGTCATTTGGAGTTGTTGTAGACCATGATTGTTGATATTTAGTGCCTTTTCGTGACTTTGAAATTAATAATATTGGTCCAAGAGCAGAGGCAAAACATGTGGGCAGCCAGCTTGGATTATAATGCATACCTACCTTATAATCCAAGATGGCGGCCCGTATGTTTTGCCTCTGCTCTTAGACCAATATTATTAATTTCAAAGTCATGAAAAGGCACTAAATATCAACAAACATGGTCTACAACAACTCCAAATGACAAAATAATCCCAGCCAAGAATTTTTTTTGAGCATTTGATAGCCAAAAACTTAAAATTTTCGTCAAAAAAAAAATAAAATACCTACATTATAATCCAAGATGGCGGCCCGCATGTTTTGCCTCTGCTCTTAGACCAATATTATTAATTTCAAAGTCATGAAAAGGCACTTAATATCAACAAACATGGTCTACAACAACTCCAAATGAAAAAATAATCCCAGCCAAGAATTTTTTTTTTTTTTTTGAGCATTTGATTTGAGCCAAAAACTTGAAAATTTTCGTCAAAAAAAAAAAAAAAAAATCAGCCAATTTTTTTAGTCGATCTTCCAATCCGATATCGATCAAAGGTGCGAGGTGTCGCTCCGATCTTCTGATCCGATCAGAGCCCTAACTTACAGGGTTAGTTCATAAATGTATCTCATAATGTATATCATAAATGCTTCAGTCTCTGATATCGACGGTTGTTCCGCTGAGATTGCATCCGGCTCTTTTGACCGCCTCAATACATGTAGGGTGTCTGGACAATTTTTCAATTTGGGATCATTTTTCACCATTTTTGTTTTATTTGTGAATAAAAAATGTAATCAGAATAATACATTTCAAATTTCAAGACTCACCGATGTTTCTATCAAAAGATACAGCCCCTCCAAAACTCTGCAATATTCATAGCATTTTGGTCAGACTCGACGAAAAAGAAGTAAACGCAGAGTTATGTTGTTTTGTTACATTTAGCCAAACAGCTTGATCGCGCAATATGCATCGTATGCATAGCGTACGCAAGTTGCTAAGCTGAATGCGACACTTGAGCACGTTGTCTACGCGATACCTCCACTGACTATAACGTGCAGTCACTTCCAGGTATGAGAGCGCAATCTGCAAGCCATACCTCCATTCACTATAACGTGCATTCACTTCCGGGTGCTCTGATTGGCCATGCGCTGTGTTTTGGTAGGTTGACCCGGAAATATATCGGCCGGGTCATGTCATAGACTACCAGTTTGAATGGATGAACATACCGTTTCACGGTTCTGAGATAAGAATTGGATAACTCATACATGTACCGTAAGTACTGTAAGTCCGTAAATTTCGCATTTTGAAATAAGTAATAAAAAGTTGCATAACTGTAAATAGGAGAAAAATATACATAGTTTTTTTCTATCTGATTTATAAATCAGAAAATTAAATATTGAAAATCGGGGGAGAAACTTTCCGAGTAAAGAGAGGTACAGATATTGGCCAATCTAACCCTCCGGTGCGAGTCGTCTGGGATACCGTCTGTGTAAGGGGAATGTAAGCAAATGTCAGTTTCATTAAAGAAATGACCCATATCAGACGGTTATTTCTGTCTAATGCAGGAGCTGCTTTGTTCACAGAAGATCGTTTAAAGTGCTTTTCCAGGATGAATTTTAGGGATGTGGCATGTCAATCCAGGGCCTCTGCAGTTTGGGTGGCAGGGTGGGTAATGATCGACTCCAAGGAGGAGGAGATTTGTAGTGACAGTGACAGCCACAAAATGGTGAGGAACTGATGTGGTTGGTGTTGACTGCAAGTTCTTGATGAAGTCTTCCCTTTTGTCTTTATATAGGGGACATGCCCCTATCCAGAGCTGCCAACCATTTCGTTTTTGCCGGAATTACTCCGTTTTTTCCTCCAAGTTACGGTATTACGTTTTTTCTTCATAAAATACGTTTTGTAATAAATTTTTGAACAATTTTTTAATTTTTTTATTTTGTACCACACGTCAAACAACTGCCCTTAAATGGTGATTTGATCACAAATTCAATAGAAAACTAATTTTTAAACATACTTGAAGAGAAAAATATTCTCAAAAGAAATGAAATGCCGATAATACAAAAATAACCACCCAAAAAATTACCTGCTTGTATGGAAAAAACGGCATGATGAATGAACATTTCTGCATTGGAAGTGTGTTGCGCGTGGTTGTAAGTTTCTTTTTCATGAATTCCTTTTTTTGGCTTGAAATTCCTTTTTATGGTCGCACAAGGTTGGCAGCTCTGCCTATCAGATGGTTGACTATTTCATCCGCTGTCAGGCAGGGACATGCTGGACTCTGTAAGCCATTTGACAAGGTAGCCAATCTTTGGTTGGTTCGGTACATGCTGCAAAGTATGGCATTTGATTGGGATGGCTTGTCTACCTAGTACCTATTATGGGGTTCTCCTGGGAAGAAGGCTGGCCAACATGTTGAGGGTTGCTTTGATGGATGTTGCAGATGCTGTCTTTTCATGTCTGTGCTCTGAGAATCTGAGATGGTGGATTTGACTGTCTTCTTCCAGGAAAAATATGGGATTGGTGAATTGCAGAAGCTCCTGTATGGGTGGTAGCTGGTAAGTCGCTGAATGAAGCAATATACCTGGTGCTTGAATGGTGGCATAACATTGGGAAGAAGACCCTGGATTCAAATCTGCTGTATAAGGAAGGAGCAGTTGGTCGAGAAGTCTCAGTTGCTGGATATGGAGGCTGTCAGAGATACATGTACAGTCCTGTGAGGAGCTGTTTTGCTTCGATACATGTAGCTACGGTGTGAGGGAGTCCCACGATAGTTTTCACTTTTGAACATTTGGGTCTGGGCCCTGTCCAAGACTATATCATCTTAGGGATGCAGAACTTCTCTCATAGCCAGGATTGAGTAGATGTGAGGGGGTAGGCCGCTTCTGTGTACCCCAACACCTGTAAGGGCGTACATCATTCTGTTACCAGTAAGGCCTGTAACCGATCATCGGATCGGGGGCCGATCTTGGATTATAATGCATGCCTACATTGTAATCCAAGATGGCCGCCCCGCATGTTTTGCCTCTTCTCTTAGACCAATATTATTAATTTCAAAGTCATGAAAAGGCACTAAAATGACTAAATATCAACAAACATGGCCTACAACAACTCTAAATGACAAAATAATCCCAGCTATAATTTTTTTAAAGCATTTGATGGCCCAAAACTTGAAATTTTTTGGCATTAAAAAACAAAAACAAAAAACTCTGCTGATTTTTTTTTGCCGATACCGATCACAGGTGCGAGGGTGTCGCTCCAATCTTCCGATCCGATCAAAGCCCCAACTTACAGGGTTATTACCAGTGGACATCATCCTGGCGCTGGGGTCTGATGGCCAAGCCGAGCGCATGATTCCAAGATGAGGGTGCGTCTCCATCTGCCAGTCTGGGGTATCTCATTCCTACGGTAAAGGAAAGGAGAGGTTCTGGAGGATCCCATCATCACAATGGCACTCTTAGACTACAGGCGTGATGGTGTACCGCCATTTGTACCACTAGACCAACTCACATTTCCCTATGTGGGGTATGTTGGGTTGGGGCACACCAGTTAAAACGAGTGGTTGAAATATGTATGTGTATGGGGATAGCCTAGACTCTTAGAAAGCCTCTGGAAAATTATTTGGAATTCGTCCAAACTCACAGCGAAGAGATCTAAACCTCCAAAACACTTGTTAACTGCTTGCGTGCGGGCAGCTTTATTTTTGCTTACTGTCCAGACAAATGACACAATCCTCGGGCCATATTCTGCACCGAGCCGGGAGGACGCTCAGCCCAAGAGTTGTGACCTCAGCAAAAAATAAAGCTGTCACATTGGCCATTGGATTGAAGAAATTTGCATCAAATAATGATTAACACTGTAAATATTTGTCAGTTACAACAGTGGCTAATATATGTTTAATAATATTCATGAAATGTTGTAGGCAAACTTGTTCAAATTACTGTTTAATCAGCCAACTGGTCCCGGGCATACATTTTGTGGGAATACAGTTTGAGAATTCCCAGACGAAAGTAAAGTACTAATAACAAATCTTTTTTCTTTCCACTTTCGCAAATAATTCCTTAAACAAATATACGTTGTATTTTCAGAATGAAAACTTTAATGTAATCCAAAAGATATTTGATATTGCGCCTTTTCCTTGCGGTTACAAAGCCCTGTACACACTGCTCCACAATGTTTGGGCCACTTATAAACAAAAGTTAGCCATTTCTTATTATTGTCATATTAGCATTTTACCTTAACCACTCAATCCCAGAAAAACCTCCCACGTCCAGTGAGAAAAAGAACTTGTGCGATATCTGCATTGTGAACCTCAATCTAGTGAGTGATTTCCAGGTCAAACACGAGAATGCTGAACCACCACGGGAACCTCCCTCCCTTGACACCAACAAGGTAACTTTATTTTTTGACGATGACCTGGGGTCATTTTCTCAGAACCGTTGTATGTCTAAACATCGCCTTGAAACTTGTGATATGAATTAAAGGGCGCGTTCAAGTCATTTTTAAAATCTAGAATCACAAACATGAATCACAAATCAAACACCGTTTATTTTCAGCGTTTCATGTTTGCGTTTTTAAACACTTTTATTTTTATGACCAACAAAAAAAACACGCTTGAACGCAACCGTGTTATAGACTAAATGTCTTTGAAAACAATGTTTCTAGGGTGAAAAAGTGTTGCTTGAACGCACCCTAAATGATGTACATGTATATCCACAAGTTTAGGTACACATTTGGTGGTTTGAGAAAGTGACCCTGTGTGATTTTGAACTGTGGACTATACAAGACAAAAATTGAGTTTGGAGATTTCCCCCAAACCCTAGAAATGCCACTGTGACAAAGCAGTCCCTGTAAAATCATTTTTTGTTGCTGACTTGTACATTGTAAGGCATTTAATTTCTGAAAACAGATTCACTTTGTAAGATACCTCATAAAGAAAAGATGAACTGTACTCTTAATGGATTTTTTAACTACAGTTAAATGTACTTTCTACTTTTACTTGACTTTTATAAATTATGTCACATTTGTACTGTGATTTACACCTGTATTTTGGAACAAATTTCATTACCATTTAAAGAGAAAGTTGAGTTCTGGGAAGAGGTGAAAAATAGTTCGTGAGCATTATCATTGTTATTATGCAAGGGTGGAAGATAATCAGATAAAACATGTTCCCTGAAAAGCATGGCTCCTCAAATGCCTTCATATTCTAGATATGGCTTGTAACATTGTAAAAATCGGGACAGATTTTTTACGCTACGTATTCGTGTAATCCCATATACATTCTTCTGTGTACAGTGCTTGTAACTTTACCAAGACTGGGCCAAATTTCTTATCATTTTGATGATTCCAGAACCTTGCAAAACACACAAAAACTTATATGCTAGCTGATCAACCTTTTCTGATCGATTCCACACCATTTCTTTCACAATGCAATCGCATGACCAGAACTCAACTTTATCTGTAAGTTTGTGCCATCTTTATCAATGTGCATGTATTTAAATAGGCTCTTGTTATGTGATTACCGGTAGTAAGTTAGTAACTCTGAAGTTTATTGAATTCTTTATCTCTTGAGCCAGAATAATACTATTAAGTCTGTGTTCCAGTAAATACGAGTTAACACCCATTTTGCTCCAGACATACAACTTATTACTGTCACTCTACCTCAAGGTAACATTTAAAATGGTTTCTTAACTGAGTAAAAAATAATATTTTTTGGACTAATTCCAGTTCATGGTTAACTCACATTGCTTTCAAGCTACATTTTAATATGGTTCATCTAACAAAACCAGTGATGCCACATGTAATTGGGCAATAATCCATATCCATAGGATACCCAAATGGTTTGACCTTTGACCTTTGATCTCTCTCACTTTTCATTGCAGCTGAAGAGAAGAACAGACGAGAACATTACCGAAAAGATGATTCCAGAACCTTGTAGTACATACCAATACTTATATGCTAGATGATCAACCTTTTCTGATCGATTCCACAACGTTTCTTTCACGATGCAATCGCATCACCATAACTGGTCTTTATCTTTAACTCTAACATTTGACCTCTCTCACTTTTCATTGCAGCTGAAGAGAAGAACAGACGAGAACATTAGCGAAAAGATGATGTTGATCCAACTAAACAGCAAGGGAATCAGTAAACAAGGAATACAGCTATACCAAACCATCAAGAAGACGTGAGTGTTTTAAAGTTTTATTTTAGTTTTAATTCGTCTTTGTGTTGTACTGTTGTCTTCTTTACATTGTCTCACATTTTTTTTGTTGTTTTTTTTTGTGGGTATTATATCTAGGGTGATTCCGTATTAGAAAGAAAGGACCTTTTAGACATTTTCTATCCTGCTGACTAGTACCGAGTGAAACCTCCATACAGAAATACATGTACAGTACAATTGATAACAAATTATTTTGTGATCATTAAAGTGATACCCGAAGAAGGGAACATGAAATACATTCTCTTCACAATGGAATTCATATTTATTGCAGTAACTTTCACACAACTTGAAACTGTAGGTACTAGTTTTGCATGTGTTTGAGACTTTTCATTGTGCATTTTGACTATTGCAAATATGTTAGAGATGGATCTGAAAAATCATTTTATTTGTTGGAATAGATTCATGACACTGTCTGAAGATCACTCAAAATAAAAGATACATACCGAGATGACAGAAAAATATTTTTTATTCATTTATTTTGTTCATATAAATATGTATCTATAAACTGTCCTCATTTGAGCAGATTGAAGTGCAGATGGGTTGAGGATAAGATGATTGTCAATGAAGATGACAGAAAAATATCTTTCATTCATATATTATTTTCATATAAACATGTATTTATAAAATGATCTCATTTGAGCAGATTGAAGTGCAGATGGGTTGAGGATAAGATGATTGTCAATGAAGATGTTCAAGTTATACCACCGTACACTGCTGCCTGTTGCTCTGGACCAGAAACTGCCGTTAACCACATCAAAAACATTGTAAGCATACATCACACTACTTACCCCTTTCCCACATTGTAAACATATGACTGTGTTATACAGTGCTTCCTAATTTGACCTAATAAAGTCAGTCATCATAATAATAATAATAATAATCTGGATTTATACAGCGCTTAATACGGATTACCCTGTCTTAGCGCTTTACAGATATTATTATCTCGGTCAACGGATTCACTCACAATGTGCACCATCTCTACTCCCTGGCGATTATTGAGGGCGTATGGCAATTACTAACACAAATGCTGGGTCATCCTACCAAGTCCCTATATCTCTCTTGGGTATTGAGCGGCAATTGTAGATTAAGCCTTGCCAAAGGACATTAGTGCCGTGTCGGGGATCTAACCTCGACCTTTAATTTTCTAGTCAAGAGTTTAAACCACTCGACTACGACACTTCTACGACAGTCATTTTGCCAAATCAACTCCAGATGTACTCCGTTTGATGTACTAGTCTGGTGTCGGCTTCATCGGTGTGACCCGAGTCATTAGATAGACCCCGTAAACAAGTAAAAAGTATTACTCTCCAAGTATTTACTTTTTGATAATAGACTTCTTACCTTTACAAGCTTCTTATCAATAGATGTGCTATACAGAGATACTTGTATAGAGATACTTAACAGCTATGAAAACATTAAGGCGAGGCGTCAAAAATAAATATACCAGCCAGCGGCAGCTAACTGCACTTGTGCGTCCTGGCTGCATTTTTTAAATTAGCTCAGCCGGCTACCGCTGGCGGTAGGAAATGGCGTTCAAAAGCATACGCCGGATACCTCCTTTCGAATGGAAACCGAGCCTCAGATCCCAGCCTGGCGCAAGCCGGCTGGGCTAACAAAAGAAAAATAATTGCCCCAGCCAGGCTTCGGCCGTAATTGCAGCCTCGATGCGCCAAAACGTGAGGCGGCAGCCTGCTGGTATCGATATTTTTGACGCTTCGCCTAAGCTTTCTCTAATAGTTCCCCATTTTGTAACCCCAGTCCAGAATAGGTTGAATTTTGATGAAGAATATATTTCCTTTCATGGGAGCTCAGCTGATATGGCCGATAGATATTACAGGTCCATATAAACTTTGCTTTATTGCATGATTTGAGATTCCGTGTTGAGTTTTTTAGTTGATTAATTGTTAACATACATGTGTACCCTTAAAGGCATCGTTTAACAATGTTAAATCTGAGTTGCATGGCTCTATGTGTTATCAGTGTCTGCAATGTGGTGTAATATTGAAGCCCTAAAAAAATATCAATAAATGCCTCAAAAAAGTAAAAATCTTTGAGTAAAAATCTTTGAGTGACCGGTTTTACCATACTTGTTTTCCCCAATAGACTGTAGTGTTATGAAAACCGTTTGGCAAACGGTCTTCAATATTTGTAATTCCAATAATAAATATCGTGATAATCAGACAGGCAATCGATCGGCTTGTAAAAGTCATGGCGTTCCTGACTGACTTATAGGTTTATAATTATGATTGCAGCATGATCTAAATCCAGGATTTTGTTTTATAATCTGAGACAAAGTTACCGGATCCCCTTAAAGAAGTCTTTGCAGAGTCCCAGGTATTAAAGCTCGAATACAAAGCTTTCTCACCCAGACTAAAGGCAAGCTAAAGCATTGCCCCACCTATTGTCTCTTGAGTATGTAGCTTTCTCACCCAGGCTAAAGCTATATATCTGTAAAGCGCTTTGAGAGGGCCTTCGGTCCTGAAAAGCGCTATATAAGAACTAGCTATTATTATTATTATTATTAAAGCTAAATCATTGCCCCCACCTATTGTCTCTTGAGTATGTAGCTTTCTCACTAAGACTAAAGCTAAAGCATTGACCCACCTGTTGTCTCTTATGTGTTGCTTTATCGCCCAGACTTAAGAAAAAAGTATTGCCCCACCTATTGCCTCTTGTGTGTGTCACTTCATCACCCAGACTAAAGCTACAGTCCTGTCCCACATACTGGATTTTGTGTATTTTGTTTCTTTTCCAGATCGAAAAACACATCAGAGAAAGGAAGGGGTCATTATGACAATAGGCCAGACAGCATGACCATTGGGAAAACAAACAAACAGAGAGGCAAGAAGATGGGGCAAGTGGACCAGGGCTAACAGGACCAACACTCGTGACAGGGAAGTGAGGAGCCATCAGGCAAGTGGATTACGACAGGGAACAGTACAGCAAAGAAAAAAAGGAGAGTATGTGCGTAGACGTCAGGACAAGTGCAGGTACATGCTGGAAAGAACAATGAAGCTTAGCAGTGACCAAAGGGACTGAGGATCATCACTTATACCTAGGGCAACTGGGACAACCAGGAATACTTAATGTGCACCAGCCAACAAAATGAACCATTCTTCTCATTTTTGTTTGTTTTGGAAATGTTTTCTAATCATCCGTTTGGAGCTAGAAGGGCATTAAAGGTACTATGTCCCATTTGCAGGCCAAAAAAATGAAAAGGTTAAATACCAACGGCATTTGAAAGATAATACTAGTTTAGAACTTCCCTTAAAAAGGTGGGGCTTGAAAATGTCTTCAAGTGGGAAAATAACGACTATTAGTTGTCAAATCGACTTAGGAGCTATAGAGCCAATAAGTAATAGTCTTGATTTTTCAGACCATTGTACTGAATGGTCATATGTTTTATGCTGCGCAAAGATTCAATCAGTTTAATTTTGGCCATCACAAGAAGTGGGTTATTGATGTAGACAAATGCTCATGTACCCTTTACAGCTCATTTTATGTATGTTATTATCAAAGAAGGCAAAAAGTCACTCAATAGTGTCTGACAGTGAAGTCTAGCAAGTAAACAGGTTTTATTTGCATAATTTGAATATTAGGACACTGCTAACATTTAAATTTCACAGATAGGACCTACACAACATATTCATAATTCCTGCAAAGTTCTACATAATTTGAGGTTGGCTGCAAAAGGGAAATAGTACCTTTAACTCAGAAGACAGAAGAAAGAAAGACCACATACTTTGTTGTTTCTCTTGAAAATG
This sequence comes from Strongylocentrotus purpuratus, assembly GCF_000002235.5. NCBI lineage: Eukaryota > Metazoa > Echinodermata > Echinoidea > Camarodonta > Strongylocentrotidae > Strongylocentrotus > Strongylocentrotus purpuratus. Next base: position 25,381,267 of record NW_022145604.1, read on the forward strand.
GTTTCTCATTGAACCTTGTACTAAAGGAACCTGTACACCTGCATATAAAGGCCACTTTTCTTGTCTCCCTTGGGTGGTCTTTATAGACGGGTTTCACTCCAGTACAGAGTTAATGTCCTTCTGGCTCTTCTAAAGGATTGATGGTGAAGAAACACTCCACACAAAATATAAATACTGGTACCTAATATGACCTCTTGAATGTGCTGAATGTAAGATGACATGTATGATAAATCTAACCACATCATCAGGGGGTGTTTCACAAAACTTGTCATCAGTGACAAATGACAGTTGTTGTTATAAGCTACTAAAATCCTTGCTTCTGATTGGTTATCAACAGATTGGTTACTGATATTTCTCATTTGTCATTGAAAATAGGCTTTGTGAAATGGGTCCCTGTATTCTGTTTGAATGGCAGATCTGTGCATTAAATTTAACCCCATTCCCAGGATCCATTCAATAAAAAGCTCACTTTTTTTTCCTTTGAGGTGTGCTTTTGCAACAGTATGTGCTGACTATAATCAGGCTGGTTCGGGCATGTTGCAGTATATCTTTTGCTACGCGAGACCAATTCAAGAAAAATTCCACAGATAATGTTAATGTTCTCTTCACCAAGTCTGGCTGTTAACGGGTCCTCCCCTCTGTTTAAGTCTCTCTTAAGCTCTGTTTGGTCAGTTCTGTTCACATATTGCTTGCTGAGAACCAGTAGTGCTCTTAACTCATAACCCTAAACTGAGCGGTTGCCCTTCTGGCTTTCTGCAGACAATATCTGGTAGTGTCTGTAGAGCTCACCGATAATGTCCTAACCAAATCTCCACTTTCCTGCTAAGTGTCAATTTTTTTTTCCCTTCACATATTGCTCGCTGAGAACCATCAGGAGTCATGATTCATAATCCTCAACATGGCATAAATAGTCTGTTTGGATTCAGAAGAGCAGTAACTCCTAGATACTTTCACACAGAGCTAACGCCCTTCTGTCTCCAAACAGACAATATCTGGTAGTTCCATAGATGAACCTCTTCTTAAAGGTAATACAAAGTTTTGGTATGGGGTCATGAATTTGGTTCAAATGAACATATTGGAAGCAAATGCGATCCCACATTATTAAGTGATCGTTGTCGCGTTAGAAAACGAGTCTTAAGTTTTGAAATTGTAAATAATAAACTCTTTATGTTGTATAGCTCCCTCTCAAGGTCAAGATATCAATTAAGCTATAAAACAATGTTTCCTGACTAAAACCGACCGATTAGCTATTCCCGTTTGGAAATTATATATCACAACTACATATTCTGAGATTTTCATGGTCGCATCTAACATTGTGCTATTTGAAATTTATCAAAATTTACAGGGAGCACCGGTAACTTTTTATTCAATTTTTCTTGAAAGCAGAAGTGTGTTAGGTGCTAATTTTTCTAGTGCTTATAATACATCCACAGGGGCATCCAAATATATCAAAATGGTAAAGAATCACTATCCACCCAATTTTTAAAATTTCCCAATACTTTGTATTATCTTTAAACATATATATATGGTAGTGCCCATAAAAGCTTAATACCTAATGTCTGACCACAATCTCCACTTTCCTACTCGATGTCAAATGTTTTGTTGAAATTCCTCAACATTGCGTAAAGAGTCTGTTTGGAATCAGAAGGGCAGTAATTCCTGGATACTTTCACACAGAATTACCCCCTTCTTTCTTTCACAAAGTTTCACAAAGCCTTTTTTCATTGACAAATAACAAAAATAAGTGACATATCTGCTGATAACCAATCAGAAGCAAGGATTTCACTAGCTTATAACAAAAACTGTCATTTGTCACTGATGACAAGTTTTGTGAAACGGAGCCCACTTCCCTACGTAATATCTAAAGGCAGAATTCATATTGCGGTCTCTCTAAGCTTTCTGACTCTTCATGTCATGCTGTCTTCCCCATTGTTCTTGTCTTTAAAAATAAATAAATTGGGGGGTTCCTCATCTCCCTCACCTGAACACATAAGAATAGAGGCGTGCTAGCGGTCCAGACATATTGGATTGAATGATTTCTTAATCGCAGAAACTTGATTACACTTCACTACATTGTTGGTCCTTTTCTTCATGATGAAGTGTAATGAAATGTAATTGATTTCTTGATTTATGTTCTTGATTTTTTTGGGTAATTATTATTGTAGTTTTATATTATAATTATTGTTACTATTGTTATTATTATTATTATTATTATTATTATTATTATTATTTTTTTTTTTTTGGGGGGGGGAGATCAATTTAAAACAGTATGATAGTAAGCAATAAGATGAATAAAAGCTCCAGACACTTATTATGTCACTTTAAACTCACCATGAAGACTGAGTCCTGTCCTATAAAGCGTTGCGATTGATCCAGGTCGATCAAAAGTCCTCCAATCAATCACAATTTTACAAACTCCTTTCTCTTTGGAACAGAATTGTGACTTGTGACTGATACCAAGTCGCTGCTGATTCGATTTTAATGACGACTGTTTCTAAGATGGGGCCCTCATTTAGGTGTGCTTGTTTCAGTAAAGCAGGCTTGTTTCCATAATTGAGATTGAAAATCATAATTAGTGTAATAAGTGTCTAAAATGTCCCTTCTATGATGGAAGAATTGTCGGTTATGTTAAAAACGATTGGATAAGTTAAAGTTAGGGCTGTACTTATCTTTCAGAGAAAGCATTGTTAGTAAACCTTTCAACTCTTCATGAATAACGAATGACCAATGTGTATGATATCATGAAACTAGTACACATATCAACAGCTCTGTATTTTTGGATTAGCACCCTGTATTGAAAATGAATTCACAATAATTATTGTAGGGAGGTAAAAAAAAATGGCCGACACAAAGATTTAGATAAAGCTCTTCAGTGCCAAGTTCAAGTTTTTATCTCTTTCCCCCCCCCCCCCCCCAACTTTGCATGATTTTATGTAATAAACTATGATTGATCACAGAGACTTTTTAAAAACCAGCTTAAGGGCATTTTTCAATTCCTTATTCTTCAAATGTGCTTAGGGCTATTGAAATTGCCTAAGTTGATTTTTTGAAGTCTTTGTGATCTGGTTAATGCCACCTGTAGGTTTATTTAAAAAAAAAAATTAAATATTGAGAGTCGATATGCAAAGCAGGAATTAAATAAATGGTGCAAACATTTCTTAGTGAGAGAAAAAATGGGTTTGTACCTCGGAAAAGATTTGTTCTGAACACAATAGTTGTCCTTGTGAATGCCTGCTAACTTTATTTTGTAAAGTGTCCAGAAATACGTTTTGTTTTGCTGATCTCAATTTACTTTATCCCTTAAATGGATTTGTTTCTGATCTGTTTTTTTTTCTTCTTGTTTCATTAGCTTTTTATACATTTGTACAACATGTTAGAAATTGGGGGGTGGGAGAGAAATGCATGTTTAAAATTAACAGAATAATGTAAAACTCTAACTCAATCAAAAGCATTTAAAAATTGGCTGATTTCCTGTTTCAGTTATTGTTTGTGGCAGCAATATTATTTATGTTGTGTTACATTTTTTTCTTCTTTTCTTTTTATTGGGACTCCAAAAAGAGGTGGGCTATTTTTCACCTGCACCTACCTCTAAAAATGATGAGTTTCAAGAATTGTTTCAATTCCTCTATGTCAAGACATTCTCTCTCTTCCACATACTTGATGCTAAGAGGCATCTATGTTCTTCTGATTTATCATTAAAAAAAAGAAAAAAAAAGGAATGCCCAGACGTTGAAGTGCTGCTTTTTGTTAATAGTGTCATCACAGATCGAAGGTATATTTGAGAAAGATTGTGCAGAGTGAGCTAGTGTATCAGAGAAGTAATGAGTGGGAATGGATGTTGGGGGAAATTATTGTGGTCCTGAAAAAGTTGAGCACAGTATCGCTCTAAAGCAGAATGATTTGTATAAAAGTAATGTGTAATTCGGTCAGATGATTTCATGGAATTGCGCCATCGTAATAGTGTGAAGATGTACACCAGAACACTGCAGACTTACAGAGATGTTCCGAAATTCGAATGAGCCCTCTTGCGGGAGTTTGATCGTTACCGAAGTCCAGAATTAATAGAAGGGTTCGTAGACAGCTTTGGTACAAAATATGACTCCCCAAATATCCACATATTTTTGTGCACATGGAGACGTCCTACTTCGTTATTGAAATTATTTTGTTCTCTATATAACTTTAGGCTTATATGTTATATTCCGATTTCCTTTCTCTCTCATTCTCTTCCTCTGTCCCAGTCTCTACCTGTCACTCCACCCCCTTGGTTCTAGGTCAAATTTACTCAAAATTTCAAGGTGTTGGGTAGTATCGCGAGTTAGCATTATAGCATTGTCCCTTTCTCTCTTCCTCTTCCTCTATCTATCTCTCTCTCTCTCTCTCTCTCTCTCTCCCTACATCTCTCTGCCTATCTCACTCTCTCTTCTTTTTTTTTCTCTCTTTAAATTTCTGCCCCCTCTCTCGCTCTCCATGTGTCTGTCTCATTCCCCCCTTCTCTCTCTCTCTCTCTCTCTTTTTCTCTCTTCAAATTTCTGCCCCCTCTCTCTCGCTCTCCATGTGTCTCTGTCTCCTTCCCTCTCTCCCTCTCCCCCCTCTCTCTCTCTCTCCCTCTCTCTCGTTCTCTCTCCATCCCTCTGCCTCTCTTTATATATATCTCACTCTCTCTCTCGTTATCTCTCTCTCCCCTCTCTCTCACTCTCTCTCTTCCCCCCTCTCTCTCCCTCTCTCCCATCTCTCTCTCTCCCTCTCTCTCTCTCTCTCTCTCTCTCTTCAAGGTTTCAGCTTGCACCTGTCATGTCGGAAGAGGGTGACTTTGAACGTCTACACTTTTTCCCGGACGTCACAGTCAGCGGATCTCTCACTGCTCCAAGTCGTTTTCGAGATTAACTCTTCCGTTGTCTCAACAGGGGCTGTCGACCTAAAAACCCAGCGTGCCGACAGAAGAGAGAGAGAGAGAGAGATAGAGAGAGGGGGAGATGGAGAGAGAGGGGGCAGAGGGATGAGAGAGAGAGAGAGAGAGAGAGAGAGAGAGAGAGAGAGAGAAAGAGAGAGAGAGAGAGAGATGGAGAGAGAGGGGGCAGAGGGATAGAGAGAGAGAGAGAGAGAGAGAGAGATGAAGAGAGAGAGAGGAGAGAGATAGAGAGACATAAATTATAGAGAGACAGTGAGAGAGTGAGAGAGAGAGAGAGAGAGACATAAATTATAGAGAGACAGTGAGAGAGTGAGAGAGAGAGATAGAGAGAGAGAGAGGGGGGGGGGGGGGGGGGGCTGCAATATTTTCAAGGTTAACGTGATACACTACCCTGATCCTTATTCTCAAATATGGATTATAGACGTGGCTAAATAAAAACCCAGATCTTAGTCAACTTGATCAACGGAATATAGCTTCCTTCAAAACTAATATAAGCTGCCAAGATCGCTATAAAACTTGTTAACATTTCAGAGCTGAGATCAATTTTAATATACAGTACATCTGTGTAGTTACCCGCATGTTGTTATAAAGATAATGAGTCCTTTTTGCAGCCAACATCAAATTGTGTAGAACTTTGCAGGAATTATGAATATGTCATGTATGTCCTATCTGTGAAATCTAAACATTAGCAGTGTCCTAGTATTCAAATTATACAAGGAATCCTGTTTACCTTCTAGACTTCACAGTCAGACACTATCGAGTGACTGCCTGACATCTTTTTCAAGTCTTTGGTAATAACAGGTACATGAGCGATTTGTCTACATCAATGATACTAAATAACATAACGGAAACTTAAAACGATGAATATCACCTTTTTCTCAAAGAATCTCTTTAATGATCCATTCCAGAAGGATATATAACACTCTGATAAAATGACATATATTTATTTACATCACCCGTGACAAGAAAACATCTTTTTCTTCTTCTTCTTCTTCTTAAACACTCTTAGACCTAAGCTAATTTAAATGCTAGGTAATATTGATTATCGTATATAATTATATAAAGATACAATCCGAAAATATTGCACTATACAGTGCTAAAAGACATGAATATTTACATACAAGTATTTGATAATTATTGCACACAGGATTGCACTAGCAAATTAATGAAATTCCATTTTGTTAATACATCAAGTTTGCTACAAGCATTTAATATGTTATAAGTATAATAGAAACAATGCCTCAGTTACTCTATAATCAGAATAATTTCAGCGAGGTTAAGAAAGATATTGGTTTTGACAGCTAAGTTTTCGACGTTTTTCTATAACTCGGTTCGACATTTCCACTGCAGTCGGTTTTACTCATGTACTGCATGACTCTTTTAAAGCTAAAGACCAGTTATGGTCATGCGATTGCATTGTGAAAGAAACGTTGTGTAATGGATCAGAAAAAGTTGATCATCTAGCATGTAAGTATTGATGTGTACTGCAAGGTTCTGGAATCATCATAATGATAAGAAACTTGGCCCAGTCTTCGTAAAGTTACAAGCACTGTACACAGAAAGATGTATATGGGACTATACGCACACGTGCGTTTATCTCTCACAGACCATCGGATAAACTAATTTACCAAATATATCAATTAGTAGGCGGTTTCCCGGCAATTTTTATCATCATGTAATAGTCAAAACATATTCTTTCACATGATTGGTAATAAGAGCTTCCATTTCAATTTTTTAAAATTGGGGCGTTTCCAATACTGGTCTTACCTTTAAACTTCGCATTAACTGGGACTGTTTTGCAAATGGCTGAACGGCTGATTTATAGCCAGATTATTGCACTAAGTTCAAAAGAAGAAGGATCAACATTAGCATGGCAACATGGCTTTATGAATACACATGTTGCATGTCACCATGGTAAGTATACTCTTCTTAAAGACCGTCAATACCACTGGGCCAGAAGGGATTAGACCACACAGCGAGGTCACTGACAGGTGGCTATCTCATTAACTCAGCTCTCAACTAACATAAGAAAAAAGAGGATCCTGGGGGACCAATAGGCACCGATTGGGGAAGTTTTCTATATAGAGAGAGCAAGCAGCTACAAGTAGGACAATGGGGCTTTAAAGCCAAGTTAGATGTCAATAATAAACACTAAGAATATTTACAAAAGATTGAAAAAGACAACATGAAATTTGCAGCATCATTGAGCAGCAAGCACATTGTGAACTTTCCAGATTCATTAAACAATCTAGCTTTATACAGGGCGTATCATAATAAAGGATATTGAAGTTTAATGACGATTTATATAAAAACTACTGATTTCATAATCAAGCATTTTATGTCTGTTGTAAAGGACAGAATGTCCTCTTGTTAATGACACCCCGATCATACTACTACTGTCACAGTTGACTGAATAACAAAGCATTACTGTCCACCATGTGAAAGGTGCACTGTGCCAAGTTTGATAACATTTCCTTCTTAGACACATAATCCACTCATTGTTCAGCATTTCAATATGTCTGGGCTGACACAAGCACTAATCTTTAGAATTTATCTGTGAATGCTAACTTGTCACAGTGCACCTTTCACATGGTGAACAGCAATGCTTTGTTATTCAGTCAACTGTGACAGTAGTAGTATGATCGGGGTGTCATTAACAAGAGGACATTCTGTCCTTTACAACAGACATAAAATGCTTGATTACGAAATCAGTAGTTTTCATATAAATCGTCATTAAACTTCAATATCCTTTATTATGATACGCCCTGTATATGAAACTGTAAATTGTCCATGTTGGCGTCTCTTGAGTGAGAAGACATGACCCCACGGGTTTTACGACACTTTTTATACAGTTTTCTTTTTCTTTTGTTCCTTAAAAATCTTAAGGTTTTATCATTTTTCATTTGTTTTATATTTGTTGAATAAAAAGATCTACATTTTCAATACTGGTATACCAAGGCTTAAAGACTACAACAAAAAGAGTAAGTCTATAAGGAAATTAATTTTTAAAGGTTCCGTCTTTATGACATTTTTGAAATATTTATATCATTTAAATACCTGTCGACTTCAATTTAAGCAACACGTATTGGTCATGTTCACAGAAATCCATCACAAATAATGAAAGTCGATGCGTTGAATTCATGATAATGAAATATTTGTTCAAATGAATTTTGTAATGGTAAAGGGAACCAAGCCAATGAAATATGGCGATATTTCACATGAGCGTCAAGCTACGGTGTCCTTAAATGAGCGGTCTTATTTTCATCTCCGTGAACCGCAGCGAGTAGCTGTAACCACGCCACTGGTTCCAGACAACCCCGCGGGCGTACTGGCGGTTCGGTCCCTTTAGGTAGGCACCGTTGAGGTTGCTGTTGTGGCAGCTGGTATACCACCACGCCCCCATGTACTGGCGGGCGCAGTTGCCGCTCCATCGGTCGTTGTCACGATCGATGGTGGAGAAGGGAACGTTGTTATGTCCAGTCAGCGCATCACCTTTACATAGGGGAAGAAAAATATTATAGAATGAAGGAAGAATAGTATGGACATAGCGAAAGTATTGTCTTACAACTGATTTGTATGCTGCTTGTAAATATATCGGCTTGCATGGTAATGTAGATATACAGTAGGCTTGCGGATGCACCATGTGTGAGAGCAGGCGCGTACGCAGGATTTTTTCAAGGGGGGGGGGGGGGGGGGGGGGTTAACATTTATAAATCGGGCCGAAAATTTCGCAACGACTCAGCCAGCCGTTGAATAAGCGGGGGGGGGGGGGGGGGGGGGGGGGGGGTAAGAGGACACTTTTTTCTTTATAATAAGCGGGGGGGGGGGGGGGGGGGGGAGTAAGAGGACACCTTTTTCTTTCTTTTTTGGTCTCGAAATTTGAAAATTTGACATTTTGCTCCGTTGGGGTGGGGGGGGGGGGTAAGGTCAGCCATGGGGGTAATTAAAAAAAATAAAATCCAAAGGGGGGGGGGGTTTCAGGTTTTTTTTTTTTTTTTTTTTTTTTTGGGGGGGGGGGATTTACACACATAAAAATACCAAAGGGGGGAGGTTTAACCCCCCACCCCCCCCCCCCCTGTGTACGCGCCTGATTGCCACAACCAATTTCAAATAGGGATACATTTCGAGCCCATGCTTGACCTGTTTCATGCAAAGATGAGATCCCATTTTGTGAAAATATTCTTGAAAGTATACAAAAATAGGGATAATTTTCGACTCCGCTTACAACCATGCGCTACACCTGTGAATATGTAGAGATACCACTGGGGAGGGGTGTGGTGGAGTTGTCTTCAGATAAACTCCAGTACTGGTACGTAAAAAAAAAAAAAAAAAAATTCTCACAGAATCAAACGAAACTTACACTGAATGTTCAAGATTACAAATAAATGACATGTGCCAAACAATTTTGGAAGAAAATGTATACTGGCTGAGTAATGAGCATAGAAAGACAAGGAAATCAAGGTAGTACTAGCCCCGACACCATGTGTGTTGTCCCATATATAGCTTTCTATGTGAGTGCTTGTTACTTTACCAAGACTAGGTCAAATTTATTATGATTTTGATGAGTCCAGAACCTTGCAGTGCACACCAATACTTACATGCTACATGATCAACTGTTTCTGATCCTTTCCACACCATTTCTTTCACAATGCAATCGCATTACTAGTACTAAAGTTTAGCTTTAATGTCCATTATAGAGAGTTGTGTAAATATGTACACATAATATTGGATTATATGAAACACATGACTTATCATTGTATGAACGGATATATCCATGCGTCAAATCATCAAAGAGTCAATTTATTCGTGAAATATCAAGTGCTCCCGGTATTTAGTTCTTGGGGGTATTTTAAAAAGTTGTGAATCTAGAGAAGGGGGAGGAGGAGGAAGAGGGGAATATTGTTACCGATTCATATAGATAAACAGAACAGGAATGAGAAATTTGATTGCAATGAATGTAAGAAGAGACCGATATAATGTAATAGAAGAGAGGGGAGGGAGGGAGGGAGGGAGAGGAGGAGAGTGAGAGATTATTCAACACAATTATATTGATAAACGGAACAGGAATGAGAAATGTGAGGTCTGTGAATGAATACAAAAAGAGAGAAAGAGGGGGGGGGGGGGGGGAGGAGGATGAGTGGGGAAAAGTATTATACTAAAGTTCAAAGTCTGACACGTCCAAGTCCCCCAACAATCAATAAAATAACTGCATAAATAAATGATTAAACAAAATTAGAATGAGAAATAAATAAAACTTATTTAATAATTACCAATGAACAAATTATTTTTTACAGTGCACACACCCAGAAAGAGAGAGAGAGAGAGAGAGAGAGAGAGAGAGAGAGAGAGAGAGAGTGTGTGTGTGTGTGTGTGTGTGTGTTTTGTGTGCGCGCGCGCAAAATGACATTGTTTTCGTTGAAAGAATATTGCCATCCATGCTCACAACCAATTTCCTTATAATTAAACAATATGTATGTTGGCTTATTTTTTAAATTTGGCATCCGGTCACATCGGCCCGAATTCACAAAGCAAGGTTTGAGCTCAGACCAAGGTTTATCGTCAAACCTTCTTTTGTTTCGCCAAACCTCCTTTTGTTATTTACAAACCTGGTTTGAAAAGAACAAAAGGAGGTTTGGCGAAACAAAAGGAGGTTTGAGTTTGACGACAAACCTTGGTCTGAGCTCAAACCTTGCTTTGTGAATTCGGGCCATTAAGTCTGTTATGCTTCCCAGGCACTATGACCTCATTCGATGGTAGGCCTCTCTGATTTATTTTAAATTAGAAAAAATCTATTGTATCTAAAAGAAAAGGACGTTAATGATGTTTTGAATTCTCATTTTGCTATTACATGTATTATTAGAATAACTTACACCTCACTCACTCACGCGGTAAACCGGTTCAAAAATACCTTTTTTTTTAAATTAAAAAAATAAAATATTGCGAGCGAAATAATAAAATAAAGACTGAACCAAACTGAAACAAACAATTAACTATTCTGAACACCATAACGAACCGAACTCAACAAGCTGACATGAGCTTTGATCGTCATATCTCCTAATCACTCGGTCGCAAACCAATTACAGACCATATTTACATATTTACATTTTACAGCGTGCCCTGGGTATTTATAGGCAGGTAATAGGGGTCTTTATTGCCCACAAAAACTTAAACATATTGTATGTTTCTCTATTCATGAACAGGTGGTATTACAGGCGGATTTCGAACAAGGTAGACTGACTGTGATCGAAAAGGAGATCATTTAGTAGATCGTCGACGCCCCTAGCCTGTTCACTTCAAAATGGTTTTCATAAGTAATCTACGGAGACGTAGGAAAGGAAGTGTGTGTATCGTCGTAGCCGAGATCAGCTTCGCCTTTTTGTTGTGGTATCTGAATATTGTCAAATTCCAAGGCATAGTTCGTTCTGTCAGATCAGAATATTCCCATGAGCACACGTTCGATGATGGTAAGTGCTTTAAGTGTTACGTACTGCAATTATTAATGTATTCCATCATAAAATCATTACTACAAGACAAGAATGGTTTTATATAACTGAAGTGACGTCTTTTGGTCGCCTCAAAATAATTGATTATACATCCTACAAGGCGTAAAATATTGTCTTTCATATGAACGCAGTTGATAGAAAATAAGGAATTAATGTGTGAATGACATTCTAGATGATTATTCTGAATTATTTCAAAGTGATTCAGATCACATTTAACACAGCAAATCAATTATTTAAGCATATTAAAACAATAAATGGTGATAATACCGTAAGACATCCAAAATATTGTGCCCTTTTTCAAATTTCTCACTAAAGAGTGATGACCGCAGGGGCTGTTCTTAACGTTTAACTTTGAATCCGCGGCACGAGATTTTAAGCGGCCGGTGTCATGTAGGACTTCTAAAAACAAGATTCTCATACAGATGGCCCCCACATTGAGCTCTGAACCCAACAATTTTGAAATTTGAGCGTGGGCCCTCAACATATACAAACCCTAAAGAATTATAATCATGACCGCCTATGAACAAAATAGTTTGGGATCCTGCATTTGTGCGGGGCTCCACACTAACTTTTTTGTCATAAGGAGTATATACATTTTTGGGGGTTTGTCTACATACGGCACTTGTTTTTATTTTTAGAGGGGGGGGGGGGGGGTCATCTTTAACCTATTCCTAATTTATACTACACATCTGTTTTGTAAATAACCTTGAATAAATTGATACAACTTTTTCAACCAGATAATGCAAAACATATGTTATTTACCTCTTATTAGTAACAGTATATCTTTTCAAAATGAACGAATTTTTGTTCACTTTTCGTCAAAATGTCATCAAACTGATTCCTTGATTTTTCTTTCACATCTCCACACACTACCACCCACATTTCTAACTTATCCTCATTAAACTGTGTTAACGAAGATAAATTTATCTTCATTTAACAGCTAAACGAAGATAAATTTATCTTCATTTAACAGCTAAACGAAGATAAATTTATCTTCATTTAACAGCTAAACGAAGATAAATTTATCTTCATTTAACAGCTAAACGAAGATAAATTTATCCTCATTTAACAGCTAAACGAAGATAAATTTATCTTCATTTAACAGCTAAACGAAGATAAATTTATCTTCATTTAACAGCTAAACGAAGATAAATTTATCTTCATTTAACAGCTAAACGAAGATAAATTTATCCTCATTTAACAGCTAAACGAAGATAAATTTATCTTCATTTAACAGCTAAACGAAGATAAATTTATCTTCATTTAACAGCTAAACGAAGATAAATTTATCCTCATTTAACAGCTAAACGAAGATAAATTTATCTTCATTTAACAGCTAAACGAAGATAAATTTATCTTCATTTAACAGCTAAACGAAGATAAATTTATCTTCATTTAACAGCTAAACGAAGATAAATTTATCCTCATTTAACAGCTAAACGAAGATAAATTTATCTTCATTTAACAGCTAAACGAAGATAAATTTATCTTCATTTAACAGCTAAACGAAGATAAATTTATCTTCATTTAACAGCTAAACGAAGATAAATTTATCCTCATTTAACAGCTAAACGAAGATAAATTTATCTTCATTTAACAGCTAAACGAAGATAAATTTATCTTCATTTAACAGCTAAACGAAGATAAATTTATCCTCATTTAACAGCTAAACGAAGATAAATTTATCGTCATTTAGCTGTTAAATGAAGATAAATTTAACCTCATTAGACTGTGTAAATGAAGCTACCGAAAAACGAAGGCGACCACGTACGGTGAACTCGTCTTCTTCTTCTTCGTCGTAGCCATTTCGAAGAAAATTCAAAACGCGTACGTTATAAAAGGAAAAATTAACAGATTATGGACAACGTAACCGCGAGTGACGATGTCGAATCGAAGAGTGATCTTAAATCTGGTGCTGGCCGCGCGTGTACCATAATATGTTGTTCGTGCCCAGACTTTGTATATACTATTAGACAGAGCTCTAGCTGTTTGCAAACAACGGACGCATTGCCCGCGCTTGGCTATTGTTATCTTTGTTCTCTCTTTGGTTATAGCTAGTCTGCAGACACAGACCCTTGACAGCCATTATGAGTAAAAACAATGTCTAAATTTCAAACATGAAAGTACTGAGTTATGTCATGTAGCTGCTTCTGACACAGTGCAATACTGGAAAAGAAACATAACACATCAAGCAGAATCTGATTCTCCTGATTATTTCATGTAGTTTTATTCAAGAGTAAAGTTGAGTCTGTGTTTACAGACTAGGTTTGAGATGGTGAATAGATAGAACTAATAATCCCCGTGCGACCGGCTAACGACGGTCTTGGGAGAATTTGGGTGTATCATCTCTCTGGTGTATCTGTACATGGAGGTAAATGGGTGTATCATATTCGTAAAATGCAGACCTTTTAACAATGTATCAGGGTGGTTACTTAATTTGCAAAAATTCACCTTTCAGAAAGAAAACGTGCATTTTTGCTAAAATTAGAAGACAAGACACAGGATGGGGCTGCATTGGGCTAAATAGGCCTATATAAATTATAATGTTTAATATTATCAGGGAACCAGCTGTGTGCCCGGCCGCAAAAAATATATGAGCAATATTATCTTTAAAAATGCAAATACATGTATTTCACTTTGACTATTAAGAGCATAAATCGGAGGGAAAGATGAAAACAAACGATATAAAGATGAAAACAAACGATATTAATTTTATGTGCTTGAAAACTTGACTTTTCTGACTTTCGCTGAATATCCGTGTTTAAAAATTGTAAACTTGGCAGAGTTCAGAATGGGCCATTGGATAGCATACGGTCTGGATATGTAATTTCTTTCTTGTTCAAAATCCTAATCGATGTTTTGTGGAGTTCATCGGCATGAGAAACTTTCTTTAGTTACAAACCAAAGCATGATAATTATGATCGATGCCCCATAAGAAGTGCAACTAAATCGTTCGGAAAACCATGCCTAAAGTATAAACCAACTGCAATTATGTACGAACATGTAAAGACATGGCACCTAACCGAAGATAGGCCTATATATACTCCTCCTATAGAATGCATTCGATATTATGAACTTCACATGATTGTTGGTAAATAATATAGTAGGCCTATATCATTCATATATGGTAAAAAAAAATTAAACACCCATTTGGTTTCATTCAAAATCTATATAAGCCCATAATTGTTATGGGTCACAAGTCCCCTTGAAGTTGACGAGCATGTCATAGAACGTATACCGAGACACACAACTTTGCATGAGATTCCTTGCAAATTCTGATGGGTATAGGCCAATATAGTTTTCAAGTTTACTGTTCATACAGGATATGCCATTTCCGCTTATTTTGACGCTAAATTACTACACATTTTAAACAAATAATTATAAAAAACGCAAAAATGGCCGTATAATAATAGGTATGGGGTTTGGGGTTTGGCTACGTCAGCGGCCCCCGCCCGCCCCCGTCGTAGGCCTTAATACACATTTCATTTTGTTGTACCAAGGCTATCATGATTTTAGGAATTTTTTTTATTCATGCAGCAAAGGATGGGGGCACGAATGGCGGCCCAAGAAAGATTGACACATTTTCTATGAGCATTTTTCGTCGAGGCAGGGGGGCCGGGGGGGGGGGGGGGGGCACGGCGGGCTGGTCAATGTCCGGCCCCTGGATCCGCCAAACTTCTTCATGTTTCCCCGAGTCCATGTGATCGCTGCCACCGCAACGCGCCCCTGGTTGACCTTTTTGTGAATTTGTATTCATCTCTGCTTCAGTGTGGGTTTATAATTAATATTTTCAGAGTTAAAGAGCCAAAGAGAGAGAGAGAGAGAGTTAAAGAGTCGGGTTGGGTTTTGCGGCTTCAGCGGTACATCCCCGTCTGTACCAAATCTGAGTCCCCCCCCCCCCCCCGGCCCCTCCGGGTCCCCAGCACGGAACCTCATGAGTTACATCTCTTAGGTCAATGGGCTGTAAAGCCGCTGTATATAATAGTGGAGGTACTATGGGAATTGGAAAAGCACCAGACGGGGGCTGATCAAAGATTTCCCAACAATAATTATTATGAATAAGACGCCTTGAAATTCCAGGGATTCCCGATTATTATTATTATTGTTATTATTATTATAACCATTAGAAGGGGTCTAGTAGTAGTATTTTAATAGTAGTAGGAGTCCAAAGGGGCGGTGGTCGGGGGGGCGTTCCCTCTCAATTTTCTTTTAGAGGCGGGGGGGGGGGGTCGCTCCCGCCGGCAATTTTGAAAAAGTGCACACGAGAAGCTCTGGAGGGCCCAAGAATGCAGCGTTTAGACTTATTTGCTATAATAGCAAATATTGAGTCTAAGCGCTGCATTCTTGGGCCCTCCAGAGCCTAAAAGTGTGTTGCAGTCTTTAGTCAGTATTTGCTATACATTTCATGTGTGCACTTTTTCAAAATTTCAGGCGGGAACGACCCCCCCCCCCCCTCTAAAAGAAAATTGAGGGGGAACGTGCCCCCCCCCCCCCGGATCGCCGCCCCTCGGACAAGTACTACTAGACCCCTACTAACGATTATGATAATAATAAAAATAATAATAATCGGGGGCTGGAGGGGAGGGGGTGGCTCTGTAAATGGAAATAATAATTCGGGCTAACTCAAGCCCGACGACTCCTACTTGGGCATGCATGATGTATAAAGGTGAGCACATTTTGTTGGGGGACCCTCTAAAATTTGAAAATGTGCACCCCTCTTGAGCGACAGGGGGAGGGGGGGCATCTCCCAAAAAAGGTAAAATTAACGTGTTTTTACACGTTTTTTTTCCCCGGGGGGGGGGGGGGGGACGGGGGAGGCGGGCCCCCGGATCCGCCACTGGCGATTTAGTGGATGTACACACCCTGATAGCTGGAGTATTACTGTTTATGATTATTGTCACTTAATTCTGCTTCGGAAGCGGCCGCTCGCGCAAATTGGAGGGAATTAATCCCTGGAATTTGCGTGACATTCAAATTTCAGGGCGTCTTATTCATAATTATTATTGTTGGGAAATCTTTGATCAGCCCCCGTCGGGTGTTATTCCAATTTCCATAGTACCTCCACTATTATATATACAGCCTATTGACCTAAGAAATGCTCATGAGGTTCCGTGATGGGGACCCGGAGGGGGGGGGGGGGGGGGGGGAGGTGTACTCAGATTTGGTTTATACTTTCTATTAAATATAGGCATGGTTGCCCGAACGATTTAGTTGCACTTCCTATTGGGCATCGATCAAATCATGCTTGGGTTTGTAACTAAAGAAAATGGCTCATCCCGATGAAATCCACAAAACATCGATTAGGATTTTGAACAAGAAAGAAATTACATATCCAGACCGTATGCCGGTGTGCCAAGTTTACAAATTTTAGACACGGATATTCAGCGAAAGTCAGAAAAGTCAAGTTTTCAAGCACTATAATATCGTTTGTTTTCAACTTTCCCTCCGATTCATGCTCTTAATAGTCAAAGTGAAATACATGTATTTGCATTTTTAAAGATATTATTGCTCATATATTTTGCGGCCGGGCACACAGCTGGTTCCCTGATAATAATTATTAAACATTATAATTTATATAGGCCTATTTAGCCCAGCAGCCCCGTCCTGTGTCTTGCCTTCTATTTTTAGCAAAAATGCACGTTTTCTTTCTGAAAGGTGAATTTTTGCAAATTAAGTAACCACCCTGATAGATTGTTAAAAGGTCTGCATGTTACGATTATGATACACCCATTTACCCCCATGTACAGATACACCAGAGAGATGATACACCCATATTCTCCCCAGACCGTCGTTAGCCAGTCGCACGGGGATTATCAGTTCTATCTATTCACCATCTCAAACCTAGTCTGTAAACACAGACTCAACTTTACTCTTGAATAAAACCACATGAAATAATCAGGAGAATCAGATTCTGCTTGATGTGTTATGTTTCTTTCCAGTATTGCACTGTGTCGGAAGCAGCTACATGACATAACTCAGTACTTTCATGTTTGAAATTTAGACATTGTTTTTACTCATAATGGCTGTCAAGGGTCTGTGTCTGCAGACTAGCTATAACCAAAGAGAGAACAAAGAGAACAATAGCCGAGCGCGGGCAATGCGTCCGTTGTTTGTAAACAGCTAGAGCTCTGTCTAATAGTATACAAAGTCTGGGCACGAACAACATTATTATGGTACACGCGCGGCCAGCACCAGATTTAAGATCACTCTTCGATTCGACATCGTCACTCGCGGTTACGTTGTCCATAATCTGTTAATTTTTCCTTTTATAACGTACGCGTTTTGAATTTTCTTCGAAATGGCTACGACGAAGAAGAAGAAGACGAGTTCACCGTACGTGGTCGCCTTCGTTTTTCGGTAGCTTCATTTACACAGTCTAATGAGGTTAAATTTATCTTCATTTAACAGCTAAATGACGATAAATTTATCTTCGTTTAGCTGTTAAATGAGGATAAATTTATCTTCGTTTATAGCTGTTAAATGAAGATAAATTTATCTTCGTTTAGCTGTTAAATGAAGATAAATTTATCTTCGTTTAGCTGTTAAATGAGGATAAATTTATCTTCGTTTAGCTGTTAAATGAAGATAAATTTATCTTCGTTTAGCTGTTAAATGAAGATAAATTTATCTTCGTTTAGCTGTTAAATGAAGATAAATTTATCTTCGTTTAGCTGTTAAATGAGGATAAATTTATCTTCGTTTAGCTGTTAAATGAAGATAAATTTATCTTCGTTTAGCTGTTAAATGAAGATAAATTTATCTTCGTTTAGCTGTTAAATGAAGATAAATTTATCTTCGTTTAGCTGTTAAATGAAGATAAATTTATCTTCGTTTAGCTGTTAAATGAAGATAAATTTATCTTCGTTTAGCTGTGAAATGAAGATAAATTTATCTTCGTTTAGCTGTTAAATGAGGATAAATTTATCTTCGTTTAGCTGTTAAATGAAGATAAATTTATCTTCGTTTAGCTGTTAAATGAAGATAAATTTATCTTCGTTTAGCTGTTAAATGAAGATAAATTTATCTTCGTTTAGCTGTTAAATGAAGATAAATTTATCTTCGTTAACACAGTTTAATGAGGATAAGTTAGAAATGTGGGTGGTAGTGTGTGGAGATGTGAACGAAAAATCAAGGAATCAGTTTGATGACATTTTGACGAAAAGTGAACAAAAATTCGTTCATTTTGAAAAGATATACTGTTTAGTCTAATATATTTATGTGGTCCCAAGACTTGTGCAAGGTTACCTGTACATTTAAACGTGTTAAATTGTAAGACTTACGGTCCGGAATAAGAGTCAGTGACGAAGCTCCGAGGGGAGGGGGGGGTCAAAAGGGCACATGCATTTTCTGAATTGTATTGTAAGAAAGAGAGAGAGAGAGAGAGAGAGAGAGAGAGAAAGAGAAAGATAGAGAGAAATAGAGTGAGAGAGAAAGAATAAGAGATCATGGTCAAGGATTTAAATTCAATTTTCTTTAAAATTGTAAACCTGGTGTTAATGAAACTATCTGATATGTCATTGCCACGTAGTGCCACGTACACAAATTAACCACGACTATGATGTTTATTGCTGTGAAAAGAACTATTAACTTTTCACCCAGTAAATTATTATCATGTTTTCGATATTGTTATTGAAAAAGTCAGAATTTTCTTTTGTCCTCGAACCAGCGGGGTCTACTGGGTGCAAACAAAAATTTCTAAACATCAATTGAAACTTATTCCATGAAGCCTAACAATTAAAGCTTTTGTTTATTCAAATAGCCTTGTAGAGGCGATGACCACAGATATGACCTTGGGAACGATTTTTTCACCGGGGCCGCTGAGATATATATACTGCGAAATTATTTTCGCAACGACTCAGCCAGGCACTGAATAAGCAGAGGGGAGGGGGGGGGGGGGGGGGGGGGGGGGGAAGAGGGCATTTTTGCTTGTGTGTGTCGAATAATTTGAAAATGTTGTCCATCCGTATTGGGGGGGGGGGAGGTCTGTCATTTTGGGGTCCCCAATTGGGACAATTTTTTTTTTTTTTTTTTTTTTTTATTAAAAAAAAAAAAAACTTTCTAATCTTCATTTGTGGCTGACGGCTGTGTGACAATTTTGTAAACGAAGCATATAATGATATACATTATAAATATATCATACGAACAAAAATTGCAGGGGGTGCCGCAGCACCCCCAGCACCCCCGCTTCTCTCTCTCTCTCGTTCTCACTGCCGACTCTATTTTGTTCACCTTTTATCTTTCCTCTCGTATCAGTGCTCACATCTGTTTACCCCAAACACTTTTGTTTTCCTTGTTCCACTCTCTATTTACCGCCTTCCCCCTCTCTCTCTCTCTCTCTCTCTCTCTCTCTCTCTCTCTCTCTTTCTCTCCTTTTACATGTTTATTAATAATTGTCTAGCGTGCATAATTTTCGCTTTTCTTAATGTTCCAGGATGCACGAATTCATTATGTATTATGTTCTATATAAAATATTCATATTTAAAGTATCATACAATTATTTTGTGTAATGTTGTTTTCCATAGTATTGATTATCACTAATACTTCATGTATACTTGTAGAGAGTCTTGTGGAGACTGACTTCCCCTATAATGAAAAGGGTGGTAAGTTTCGGGGGGGGGGGGGGGGTGGGGGTAATTGTCATCGGGGTGGTTGTCCTTCATGGTTCTCCTCACCTTTTAACTTTCCTCTCGTATACGGTACTCAACCCCTTCTCTCTCTCTCTCTCTCTCTCTCTCAATGAATATTTAAAAATAGAATACCAAATTTGCATGAATTATAATTCAGTAGAGTAGCAAATTTGTAGCGCTATTATTTAAATGCAAGTGATTATCCAGTAAAACTTTTGCGTTGAATGGACCTTCCGTGGCCTAGATGTTACGCCCCCCCCGCCCCCGGCCCGGCCAGGTCAAACTTGCTCTCAGAAAGCCCAGTCATTATATTATACTTCAAGTTAGATGATACAATTGTTTTGAAGCATGCCCAAAAAGACAAGACCCATATAGTGAAGACAACATGAAGACAACGCAAGATGCGGTCCTGTTCCTCTTTAGTTAACATTACCTCACGACCATCACTATTGCATTTATGTTTTCCGTCGCTGCCTATTCGAAAATTGCCCGCCTTTCGTCTTAATGATCTTTTCTGGTTTAATTAGGAGAAATTGTCAGGGTAAACCCCAATGATCAAGTACTGCCTGACAGCATCCATGATGATCTAACACAATACTAGCTGCTTTGGCCCTGGCCTGGACGCGTCTTATTTTTCGTACCAAGGCGAGCCCAGATTGAGCTCGCGAGGGAAACCAGCGAATGCGCATTCGCATAGGAAGCCAGCGCATGCGCACGTGGAATCCGGTAGGGTGGTTAATAGGGTGATACTTATCAGGTGGGCTGTATAACGTACAGACCACCTTATAATTTCGTTAGAATTGCCTTTATTTATTTATTTATTTATTTATTTTTCTTACATCTAACCACTTTTTTGTAAGCACGATTACTTGAAAATGGCTCAATCAAATGCCTTCAAATTTGGCACACATTATGTATAGGCATATGTACATATGTTTTCAACATTGACCTTTACTGATGACGTCATCTAGGCGCCATTTTGTAAAATTTTACGAAAAACAACTCATGATCATATCTTCACAACCAAAAGGTATTTCTCATTCATATTTATCATGATCAAGGTCAATATCCGTCCGATCAATTTCAGGTCAAATAACGCGGGCGTGCGCGTACGTCCGCGCGTCAATGCGCGCGCAAAATTTCGAAAAGCTCAAAATCGTCTTAAAATCATTTTGCATACGTTTTAGGCCATTCTAAGCATTTTATAAAAAATCGCGCGTAAAACTATTGCACAACATAGAATCGCCATTTTTTTTTCTTTCATAATATTCCACATATATTTACCAACAAATTGATACCATGTTTGTCTCTTTATGACTATTAATAACGGAATGATCGACCGTTTAACAAAAATTTCCGTTCGCGCGAGCTCTTGTAATACATAGCATATATGGGCAAAAACATGCCTATACAAAATCCATTGTAGCTCTTTAGGATGCAAGGTGACCCCAATTTTGTTTCATATTTTAATAGAGTATGATTCGGAGATATTTTTTCATGTCTCATTTGACCCTCAATTATCTTCTGACGTCATCAAAATGGCCTCCGAACTCGAAATTCCAATTTGCATATTATGACGTCAGCATTTTATGGAAAATAGATTGTATCTCTGTAAATATTGATCGATTTTCTTCCAAATTTTGATATGTTCTAGCTGAGACAATTTTCTACAAATGCAGTCACTATTATCCTTCATTTTGACAAAGGCATCATGGCGTATTTTTGCGATTAAAGGAGGCATGTCAATTTTTCACATTTTGCGTGTATTCTCTATGGGACATGACTTTTTCTCAAAACTGGATTCTTCATTCCCGTCTTTCGCGAGCAATATATTTGTCGTTTTAGCTTCGTTTTTGCTGAGCTTCGAGTATGTTGAAGCTGAGACAATAAGCTATCACAAATGTGCCCTTTAAATTTTAATTGAAACAGCCCACCTATACTTGTTCAAAACAAGTATTACAAATCTAGTTATACAAATCAATCTGTCATCAACTCATCGTAATTTCAATCGGTAAAGACAGCGTGTTACTAATGGAACTTTGGAGTTGACGTAAAGGTTGGAATCTCAGTTTATTTATTTTTTCCCCTTTATAAATAGTGAAGCAAAGCAATAATAGTCCAATTGTTTGTGACCTCTTTGCAAGCTTTCGCAGCTTGTTATGTATGAAAATGAGTTCATACTGGAATCGGGGCTCGCCGTGGTACAAAAAAATAAGACGCGGCCTGAACGCGCATATTTTTTTTACACAACTGTTTGGCTATTTTGCGAAAAAAATTCCTAGAAGTGCTCTGGTGAAAGAGTCATCAACGCACACCGCTTACAATCACCAGCAGCAATATGGTACATGTGTATAAAGCACGTACACCCCGGGAATTCAAGATAATAGAAAAGGGAAAACAAAGAAATACATAAGGAGAGTGGAGAGGACCCCCCCCCCCCCACACTCAGTGTTATTTAGGGTACGCATATGCGTGTTCCCTCCTTTTGAAAACACCCCCTAAGTCCGGTGTGTAAAGTCAATTTTGTGTATGTACGAGCCGGACTTTGGTGCGTGAAAAGTACCCCTTTACCGGACATTTTGGTAACACGCATGCGGTCATTCCGACCCCGGAGTGGGGTGGGGGGGGGGGGGGGGCGGGGGAGAGGATATGAAGCAGGAAAAACAGGGAAATCAATAAAGAAAGAGAAGAGGATAGATCAAAGGAAAAACAAAGAAATACACGACGACAGAAAAGAGGATATATTTAAGCTAGCTGGCTGGCTCTCCAATCAATTAGGGCTTCTACAATCTTAATCAGGCGGCGATTTCTTTTCATGACCACGGGGGGGGGGGGGGGGGGGACGAAATGCGAGGGACGAGGGAACATAGTGAGCAAGAGGGGCCAGTGGCGTAATGAGCAGAAACGTTTGGGGTGTGTGTGTGTGGGGGGGGGGGGGCTAAAGTATTTACGATCAGGTAGAGCAAAGCGAGCGAAGCAAAAAGCTTAAATTGGCGTGGGGTCCAGGGGCAAAGCCCCGGCGGGAGTCATGGGCGGAGCCCCATGAAGCCCAGGAGTTCTTTAGGCATTTAATTACGGTCAGATGAGCATTTTGATAAGGTTTATTTGTGATACTGGCAGGTCACTAATTTGGAGTGAGGCCTAGGGGGTGGCGCCCCCAGAATCTCAGGGTTTTAAGGAATGAAATTACGATCAGACGGATGAGCATCTAGGGGCCGCCTTAGGGCCCTCGGAAGGGTCCATGGGGTAGAGCCCGGGATTCCAGGGGAATATAATGCCATTTTAGCAGCATTTGTAAATTGCTGGTATTAATTTAGAAATAAACCATGTTTGATTTTATTGGGGGGGGGGGGGGGGAGTTACTGGTCCCCCCATCAGTACGCCAGTGAACGGGGAGGAGGTGACGGAAGTGACTACCCCCATAGAGCTATATGATAAGTCTTATTATATAGCTCTATGCTACCCCCTCACAGGTTTGTTGTATTACAAAATCACATTCTTTAGCAAAACTATAGTATAAAAATTACAAGCAATATACTTTTTTTCACACTTCAATTTTACTTTGTCGGTATCTAGTGTGCATTACGAAGGGTTGTAAATATATATTAGGTAAATGTTAGTAAGTAGGCAGGAAGGGACTTTTTAAAAGAGCAAGCTGAATATTCATTTTTGTACCACAGATCTTATTCTATAACTCTCAATCTTGTACACATACAATGTAAACTGTGTTTACGTGATACCAACAGAATACATAATTATTTCTACAATATTTACTCGTACATTTTGAAGGATATTAGTAAACGTCCATTTTAGGCCACAGTCCATTATAGTATATAGTACCCAATTTTTCACATATCGGTCCCTTTCTGAATTGCCCACGCCCTCACCCCCCCCCAAAAGAAAAATATTTTCAAATTGTTACATGTATACACAATATATATATTGATGTGTCAACCTTCATAATGATTATTGACCTCCTTTAAATTTATATATGGAAGACTTTAGAAGACAACTGTTACAGTTCAACTATAGGGCATGCTTTAAAGCATCTTCTAATCTGTCCTGACTAAAATGTAAAACGTTGTTCACATTTTGTATTCGTTGTTGAAAAACTTGCTTGCTGGCAAAAGTGTATGCATGTTTAAATTATTGTTTACATGTCTAGTCCGGTTAATAGTAGCACGTAATGATGTTATTATTCGACACGTTATTCACATTATCCTATCGATAAGCGTAACGATTTGCTTTAGTATCATATAACAAATATAACAAGTGACAAGTATGGTCTTCCTGAAAATTGCATTACTATGGAAAATGTTGTATAATATACAACAATGGGCAAATATTATTGTTTCCAGACCGATGATTTAAGTGAGAAGAACTTCATTTAATATTGAAGCTGTTGCCGTTTGTATATACATGAACTTGAAATAATAAGTAGCCTTGAAAGTGTCGCAATATATCATGTGTGAGGGAGCTTGAAGTTTAATGGTGTAGATTTGTTTGAGACTATATAGCCTATACTGAGATATATCTCCAATCAAATCAAATTTAGTGATGTTATCGAACAACTTAAACAATATCAATCTTCTATTCTCCTAAATAAATCTACGATACTTGAAAATTGCATTACAATGTAAATTCATCGTTAGTGAAAATGTTATACAATATACAACAATGGGCAAATAATTGTTTCCAGACCAATGATTTAAGTGAGAAGAACTTACATTTTATATTGAAACTGTTGCCGTTTGTATATACATGAACTCGAAATAATAAGTAGCTTCGAAAGTGTCGCATTATCATGTGTGATTGAGCTTGAAGTTTAATGGTGTAGATTTGTTTGAGAGTATAATAGCCTTTAGTGAGATATATCTCCAATCAAATCGAATTGAGTGCTGTTATCGAACAACTTAACAATATCAATCTTCTATTCTCCTAAATAAACCTGGGAAACGTGAAAATTGCATTACAATGAAAATTCATCGTTAGTGGAAATGTAATACAATATGCAACAATGGGCAAATAATTGTTTCCAGACCAATGATTTAAGTGGGAAGAACTAACATTTTATATTGAAACTGTTGCCGTTTGTATATACATGAAATTGAAATAATAAGTAGCCTTGAAAGCGCAATATATCATGTGTGAGTGAGCTTGAATGTGTAGATTTGTTTGAGACTATATTGCCTTTACTGCTTGGGGTCCAGGGGAAAAGCCCCAAAGGGGGTCAAGGGGTGGACCCCCTGAAGCTCAGGGGTTTTATGCGTTTAATTACGGTAAGATAAGCATATTTTAATACCTTATTTGTGACACTGTCAGGTCGTTAATTGACGTAGGGTCAAGGGGCCCCCTAAAGCTCAGGGGTTTTACGCATTAAATTACGGTCAAATGAGCATATAGGGGCCCTCCTTATGGCCCTTAGTGGGGTCCAAGGGCAGAGCCCCTGGAAGCTCGGGGTTTTAGGCATTTAATTACGGTCAGATAAGCATCCAGGGGCCCGCCTTATAGGGTCCATTGTAGGACCCAAGGGGTGGATCCCCCGCAAGCTCAGGATTTTAGGTATTTAATTACGGTCAGACGAGCATATATTGCGACACTTTTTCAAAAAAGTGAGGGGCGGGGGGGGGGGGCGCTCAAGCCTCCCGATCCGCGGGCCTTGACACGTAGGCTTCTAAATAAGCATATTTTTGGCTGACTGTAAATTTGGGAATTTTCCATAAACGAATACGACAGTATAATTTACAAAAAGTGAGAAATACGTTTGAATCTTCTTTTTTTTTGGGGGGGGGGGGGGCAACTGCCCCAAGCCCCCATCAGTACGCCAGTGCGAGGGGCGATGGAGCATTGTGAACGAGAGGGGCGAAGGTGACGGCACTGACTACCCCCTCACAGGTTTTTGAAGTTTTGTTGTATTAAAAAATTACTTTACTTACCAAAACTATATTATAAAACCAATCAATATACCTCTTTTACTTTGCTGGTAACTTGTGGGTAGTCCGAAGGGTTGTAAATATCAGTTTAGGAGGTAAATTTTAGTATCAGTACGAAACTTGGGCATGGATGGGATTTCTATTTCCCACTCTAGACCTCTGTCATATACATGTATATTGATATCGCTATGGGAGTTGAAATGGCAAATATCAGCCTGGTGGCGGGTATTTTACCTGACTGCTAAGAAAGCATAAATGCTTGTTTTGTTAGTAAGTAACCAGACGGCCGACGGCTTTAGGTCCTCTCCGAGGGGCCTGGTAATGAGGAATAATGCCTTCCAAAAGGGCACTAGCGCCTTGACTTGGTTTCGAACCCGGGTCACCGGATTACAAGACCACTGCTCTACCGATGTTAAATTATCAGCCTGGCAAATATATACACTTAATATCTTGTATTACTCCTTACTGAAAAGAGCAAGCGGAATGTTCATTTTTGTAGCACACTAGCACTGATCTATTTCTATAACTCTTAATCTTGTAAATATACAGTGTAAACTGTGCTTACGTGATACCAATGAAATATAGATTTTCTACAATATTTACTTGTATGTTTTGAAGGATATTGAGGGATGCTATAGCGAACGGGCGAGAATATTTTTTTCATTTTTATTAGTCTAAACGCTGTACTCTTGGGCCCTCCAGAACTTATAAGTGAGTTGCAGTCTTTAGTCAGTGTTTGCTATTAATTTTTTGCACTTTTTCGGATTTCCGGGGGGACGTGTCCCCCGCCCCCTGGGATCGCCGCCCTTGCCGACAATTAATAAGAGGACACTTTTTTTTGTTGGGTCTCGAAATTTGAAAATTTGACATTTTGCTCCCTTGGGGGGGGGGGGGGGTGGGGTAAGGTCACCTTTTTTAGGTCAGCCATGGGAATAATTTTTTTTTTTATAAAAAAAAATATAAAAAAAATAAAGGGGGGGGGGTTTAGGGGGGTTATGGGGGGTTTACACACAGACAATTACCAAAGGAGGGGTGTTAACCCCCCCCCCCCCCCCCCCCCTGTGTACGCGCCTGTACTTGACTAAACTGGCTTAATAACAGTTGTGTAAACAAAATATGCGCGGCCTGGACTTACGTACGTACGTACATTTCCGCGCGCCCAGTCTAAGAATTCAGACTCGTATTCCGAATATGCATGTAGACATGTTAAACGATTTAAATTAATGGCTGTGCAGTGAATAATTTCCCCGAGGATGATTAGAAATATATTGGCATTTAAGTTATACTGACATTAAACTTAATCATTGAAAATATATCGCCATTTGTTTTAATGTAGAGATTTCGTTTGATATAGTTGCAAAATATGAGTTATTTGCAATCGATTGCAACTCAACATTTTTTGCAACGTCCCATTATAAAAACGTAACACTTCAAACATAAAAACAACTAAATAATACGCCAAACTTTTTGTTTTAAGGTTTTTCTGAAAATAAACGTTAACAAATCGAGTGGACACTATTCGCCAATCGCAGACTCATATCGCCGATCTAGGAGACGCATATCGCCGGTGGAATGCGGCGAGACGCGTCTCTAAGACGCATATCGCCTGGCGATATGCGTCTGTACAGACGTGATTTCGCTAAGACACATAACGCCACGACACCGGCCCAGCCCCCTCTATTCAATGACGTTTGCCAAGCCTTCTGGAATGACCCCAAATCTCTCGATTACAGTTTTCCCTCATTCGTCGTTACTGTCACTTAGTCCCATTTCCTTGTCTTTCCCCCTTTCTCACCCGACTTTTCTTTTTCCCACCCCCCCCCCGCCCCCCACCCAAGACGAAAATCCAATTGAATCCCCATTGAATGTCCCCATTGAATCCCAATTGGCAATTTGGAGTAAATGGAAAGTGAAACAATGGGTACCCATTGAAACCAATTGGCAATTGGTCCCCATTGAAACCAACTGGCAATTGGTTTTAATGGGGACCAATTACCAATTGGTTCCAATGGGGACCAATTGCCAATTGTTTTCAATGGGTACCCATTGATTGTTTCACTCTCCATGTACTCCAAATTGCCAATTGGTATTGAATTGGGATTCAATGGGGGCATTAAATGGGGATTCAATTGGTAAATCGATCCAGTTAGAAGAACCAGTGATAGATTACTGATACTTCATAATCGATATTGGCAACTGTCCACCAATTAGGTATATTCCAATGTCATTTGCATTAACTTCATCACATAGATCATTTGAAGTGAATTCAATAGTTACATTTACAATGACACAGGCTCGTACACATATATATACCAAATATGCATGTTGTTTCTTGGTTAGTAATCATATAATCAATATATCTATTACTAAAACGTGAATGTAATTGTAACATGATCAGACAAAATAATCTATTGGTTAATAATTGCCGAAGGAAAAAAGAAATCACAAAATTGATGTGCATTGTCATAATTTGCTTAACAAATCATGATAAATTTATTTTTCTGTGACACGTGTGAAGTGATAATGAATATTCATGAGATGCCTATTAAGGCCAATTGGTCCAATTAAAACCAATTGGGACCCATTAAAGTCTAATAGGGCCTAGGCCAATGGGGCCAATTTGTCCAATGGGGCCAATCTGGACCAATTGAAACCAATTGGGGACCCATTAAAGTCTAATGGGGCCTAGGCCAATGGGGCCAATTGGCCCAATGGGGCCAATCTGGACCAATTGAAACCATCTAAAGTCCAATTAAAGTCCCTCTCTTTGAAAGCACCCCTCTATCTCCGGTGTGTTAAGTCAGTACGGGCCGGATTTTTGTGTATTACGGGCCGGACTTTGTTGCGTGAAAAGTACCTCTTTATCTGAAATTTTGGGAACACAAATTCGGTCCCTCCGGGAGGGAGAGGGGAGGGGGGGGGGGGCTTTGTTCTTTATCTTTTCTCTTCTCTTTTCCTTTCTCTTCTTTTTCCTTTCTCTTCTCCTTTCTTTTCTCTTCTCCCAGTTTCTTTTTCTCTTTTTTCTTCCTCTTTTTTTTCTTCCGTTTGCGCTGTCAATAGGGGGGGCCGCGGCCGTTTCGGCCCCCCTGGATCCGCCACTGTATTATGGCTCAAGGCACGGGCACACAGAAGTTTTTTTTATGTTGGGAACCGGGGTAAACTAATGCAAAAAATTATTGAAAATTGATTGCATTTAAAAAAAAAAAAATTATTTATGGAAACTGCCCCCTACCCTAGCCCCCGCTGCGTACAGTCATGGCTCAGTGACAAAGCAATGGCCTCGTAACTGTGAGGCCCCAGGATCAAAACCGTGTCGATGTGCTATATAAGTGCCCTTTTGTGGGGCATTAATCCTCATTACTGTCATTTGTGACTTAAGGGCGTAGGTCCCCTAGTTGATAAGCATAGTAGCATACACAATGCTTTAGCAGTCACGCAAAACACACATTGGCAAATTATTATTCAACTAGCAGGACCCGCGGAAATCCGCGGGATTCTAGAGGGGGGGGGGGGGGGTGTAAATAGATATATAGAGACTGTCTAAATTAAAACCACCAAGAACTATATTTGCCATTCAGGTCATTAAAAAAATATACATGTTTAACGTCCCCGCCCGCTTCCTTTTTGGGGGCCGCCTCCAATTTTTTTTTTTTAAATTTGTTTAATTTGTTTGTTTTTTTTGTTTTTTTTCGAAAGGTAAAAAAACAGCGTCCCCGCCCGCTTCCTTTTTGGGGGCCGCCTCCTATTTTTTTTTTTTTTTTTTTTTGAATTTTTTTTTATTTTTTGAAAGAAAACAAACATGAAAAGCACTGCTAAAATTTATTTCTGATTTAAAAAAAAAAAAAAAAAAAAAAAAAAAATGTCGGCCGCCATCTTGAAAAATAGCCTGAATGTCAGGGAAAATGTACGGAGCGGCCATTTTGAAAGAAAGAAAAAAAAAGAAAAAAAAGGGTCTCCTCCTTCCCATTTTTCGAAAAAACAGGACGCTAAACATGTTTTTTTTTTTTAATTTGGCCTTATATAAAAATAAAAAAACGATCCAACTGTACCGGTAGTTACTCTTTAAGCCACTGGAACTGCGTAGAGTTCCGTAGTGTGGCGTACCGACTACGCAGAAATTAGGCTGCGTATTAATGGGGAAAATAGTCCCTGCGTAGGTTATGCGTAGGCTGGCGTATAGGTTTGCTTATGGTTGCTTACTGTGTGGAAAGCTTTTACTACTTTGTCGATCTGGCGTAGGGTAGCGTAATGTTGCGTAGGCATGTAGCGTAGTGTAGCGTATTGTTGCGTAGGCATGTAGCGTAGTGTTGCGTAAAAAGGCGTACTCTCTGCGTCAAGTTTCTACGCTGAAAGTACGCGAAAAAAATTTAACATTTAGAATTGTTTTCGTTCATCTTGCGTACCCCTTTCCGTCCCTCAGCATATAGTAACGTAGGCCAGCGTAGTTGGTACGCAACACTACGCAACTCTACGTATTGACCCCACGCCAATTAGTGACCCGCAAGTGTCACAAATCAAGTATTACAAATATGCTCATCTGACCCTAATTAAATGCCTAAAAACCCCGAGCTTTCGGGGGTTTATGGCCCCTTGAAACCCGTGGACCCCACGCCTATATTATATATACACGCAACTCAGGACCCGTGGAAATCCGGGGGTGCAGGCAAAAAATTAAGTTTTTCATTTCGGGGGCTCCATTTCAAATTTTTGGGAAATTTTGGGGGGCTACTTTTTCAACTTTCGGGGGCTCTTTTTTCTGGGGCTACTTTTTCATTAATTCATAAAAAATGATAGGCCTACACTTTGTTGAGATTTGTTCAGTAGCCTAAGGTTTCAGGCTTCCTTCTTTATAATTGCCTATTTAAAAAAAAAAAAACATTTTTCTAGTTCAATAACTAAGTTTTCATGCATTGATTTGATGCAAGAACTGTAACATAATAGACCCTAGATTGTGATTATTTCTGACCATTAATTTCGATAATCATTTTTCAAAGTAAAATTTTCACAAGAAAATCAGACAGTCGTTTAAAAACGTAGACATTAGTAATACTTTTACTAATTCTAAGCTCAGGTTTCGTAAATCTATTCACGAAACTATATTAAAATCGCGGCAATAATGATGCAAACCAACAGATAACAATTTCAAAGTGTCAAATCTCTTCGACTCGAATTCAACTCACACACTTTCAACTGCAACTCAGCTCATCTCACACACACTACACAGTGGCAATGCACTGTCAGTTACGGTGATTTTGTCTGATTTTCTTTACTTTGAAGAAATGATTATCAAAATTACGTAAACATGGCGAGCACATCACAAAATAGGCTTTAATTTCATACCTCTATTTATGGAAACTTTATAATATTGCAGCAATCGTGAATTCGTGATGGAAAATGATTGCAGTTTCGCTCGCGATGTTTAGTGGTTCATGGTCTAGATTCAGCTTCTACCGAAACAAAATCGACCGCCAAAAACTCGAGCCCTACGCTCCGTCTCGATCTCGCAACTGCGAAAATGTACGTGTTTGGGCGTACTTGCGTGCGACATGGTAAGCCAGGTAAGGTATGGAATATGGTTCGAGTTTTTTTTACGACCGATTTTTGTGTATACAATTTTATACGGATAGTCATCGGTCGTGTGTCAATGTTGAATATCCATGAGGTATCTCTGTCGTCACGCATATCCTGCATTATGCATGTCGCGTCTGTTTTCGCCCTGGACGTCGACACGGAGGAGGACCTCGGGCGGAGTATAGCCAATTCGCTAGAGTAGACTCTCCCGCGGACGACGGCACCGGTCACCAGTACCCCGAGGGGAGGGTTCAGGAGGAGATAGCCGCACCAACTTGGGTCGGCGATCTCATTAAAAAACAATAGAATACAAAGGCTGGCGGAGACGTCATGCCCCCCCGCGGAGCCTTAGCGTATTATTATTATAGACTAGCAGGACCCGCGGAAATCCGCGGGATCCTAGAGGGGGGCGGGGGGTGTAAATAGATATATAGAGACTGTCTAAATTAAAACCACCAAGAACTTTATTTGCCATTCAGGCCATTAAGAAATATACATGTTAAGCGTCCCTGCCCGCTTCATTTTTGGGGGCCGCCTCCTATTTTTTTTTTTTTTTTTTTGAAAAGTTTTTTTTTTTTTTTTTTTTTGAAAAGTTTTTTTTTTGAAAGAAAAAAAACATGAAAAGCACTGCTAAAATGTATTTCTGATTTTAAAAAAGAAAAAAAAAAAATTGTCGGCCGCCATCTTGAAAAATAGCCTGAATGTCAGGAAAAATGTACGGAGCGGCCATTTTGAAAGAAAATAAAAAGAAAATAAAAGGGCCTCCTCCTTCTCATTTTTCAAAGAAACAGGAAGCTAAACATGTTTTTTTTTAAATTTGGCGTTATATAAAAATTAAAAAAACGATCCAACTGTACCGGTAGTTATTCTTTAAGCCACTGGAACTGCGTAGAGTTCCGTAGTGTGGCGTACCGACTACGCAGAAATTAGGCTGCGTATTAATGGGGAAATAGTCCCTGCGTAGGTTATGCGTAGGTTGGCGAAAAAAATTAAACATGTTGACTTGTTTTCGTTCATCTTGCGTACCCCTTTCTGTCCCTCAGCATATAGTAACGTAGGCCAGCGTATTTGGTAGCAACACTACGCAACTCTACGTATTGACCCCACGCCAATTAGTGACCCGCAAGTGTCACAAATAAAGTATTAAAAATATGCTCATCTGACCCTAATTAAACGCCTAAAACCCCGAGCTTTCGGGGGTTTATGGCCCCTTGAAACCCGTGGACCCCACGCCTATATTGTATATACACTCAACTCGCTGCGATCTGATCTCTCCCCCCCCCCCCCCAACTTTGAAGAACGTAACCCCCGAGCTTTTGGGGGTTTATGGCCCCTTGAAACAAATATACACTCAACTCAGGGTTTCAGGTTTCCTTCTTCATAATTGCCTATTTAAAAAAAACACCATTTTTCTAGTTCAATAACTATAAGTTTTCATGCATTGATTTGATGCAAGAACTGTAACATAATAGACCCTAGATTGTGATTATTTCTGACCATAAATTTCGATAATTATTTTTCAAAGTAAAATTTTCACAAGAAAATCAGACAGTCGTTTAAAAACGTAGACATTAGTAATACTTTTACTAATTCTAAGCTCAGGTTTCGTAAATCTATTCACGAAACTATATTGAAATCGCGGCAATAATGATGCAAACCAACAGATAACAATTTCAAAGTGTCAAATCTCTTCGACTCGAGCTCAGCTCAGCTCTACTCACACACATAACACTCCAGCGTAACTCCACGAAGCTCAAACACAGGCGCCGCAGGCCTCGGACGCCTGCGGTGCCCGGTGCCGGTGTTGGAGATTCCTCGAGTTACTGCACTGTGATGTGTGGTGACTGAAGTTAGCTTGCGACTGAATTGTCAGTCCAATGGTTTTCTTGTCAAAACTTTCCCTTTAGAAAATGATAATCAAAATTAAGTACACATGGCCGTAATAATCACAAAATAAGCTTTGATTTCATACCTCCATTCACGAAAACTATATAAAAATCGCGGCAATCATGATGGAAATAGGTCTCTAAGTTTGGACGTCGACGGGAAGCCCCGTGTATCTCTTGTGCAGCTACTACATGCAAATCCATGCAAATTAAAGCACATCCTAGCTACAACAAAGCACATCCTATAGAAAGATGCTTTACTCTGGGTAATCCCGCCCTTTGCATAGAGCATTTAATACGCAACTTAATGTGAGTGGATAGTCATCGGTCGTGTGTCTACGGATGTCATGTTGAATATCCATGAGGTAGCTCTGTCGTCACGCATATCCTGCATTATGCATGTCGCGTCTGTTTTCGCCCTGGACGTCGACACGGAGGAGGACCTCGGGCGGACTATAGCCAATTCGCTAGAGTAGACTCTCCCGCGGACGATGGCACCAAGCACGGGTACCCCGAGGGGAGGGTTCAGGAGGAGATAGCCGCACCAACTTGGGTCGGCGATCTCATTAAAAAACAATAGAATACAAAGGCCGGCGGAGACGTCGCGCCCCCCGCGGAGCCTTAGCGTATTACTATTATAGATAAAATCTGAGAATGTATACTATTATCTAGATCTATTATTATTATTATTTTTATGCCTCCGCCACCGAAGGTGGTGCCGGAGGCATCATGTTTTCGGGTTGTCCGTCCGTACGTCCGTACGTCCGTCCCGTTTGACCGTTATCACAATATCTCAAGAACCATTTAAGATTTAAACTTAAGACTCGGGAATAGTAATCACCATAGGAAGACGATCTGATTAGATTTTGGAGTACGTAGGTCAAAGGTCACAGGTCACAGAGGTCAACTTATGAAATTCCTTGTATTGAGTTTGTTAGCGCGATATCTCAAGAACCATTTGAGATTTAAACTTCAGACTTAAGGATAGTATGTATCACCATAGGAAGACGATCTGATTAGATTTTGGAGCACGTATGTCAAAGGTCAAGGGTCACAGAGGTCAACTTATGAAATTCCATACATTGAGATTGTTATCATGATATCTCAAGAACCATTTAAGATTTAAACTTCAAACTTAGTGATAGTGTGTATCACTATAGGAAAACAATCTGATTACATTTTGGAGCACGTAGGTCAAAGGTCAAGGGTCACAGAGGTCAACTTATGAAATTCCATACATTGAGATTGTTATCATAATATCTCAAGAACCACTGGAGATTTAAACTTCAAACTTAATGATAGTGTGTATCACCATAGGAAGACAATCTGATTAGATTTTGGAGCACGTAGGTCAAAGGTCAAGGGTCACAGAGGTCAACTTATGAAATTCCATACATTGAGATCGTTATCGCGATATCTCAAGAACCACTGGAGAATTTTCACTTCAAACTTAATGATAGTATGTATCACCATATCATAATATCTCAAGAACCACTGGAGATTTAAACTTCAAACTTAATGATAGTGTGTATCACCATAGGAAGACAATCTGATTAGATTTTGGAGCACGTAGGTCAAAGGTCAAGGGTCACAGAGGTCAACTTATGAAATTCCATACATTGAGATTGTTATCATGATATCTCAAGAACCACTGGAGATTTAAACTCCAAACTTGTTTAAATTGCTCTATGGCGGAGGCATCATTTTCGACTGCGCGCAGTCAAAATTCCAACTAGTTTTTTTAATAATTCTATAAATTGGGGTAACAAAAAAATATTCCACCTTTATGAGCGACAGTGTATTACACACATTGATAATTATTTGCCATTTCACTTCGATGTGATGAAATTATTCCCCAAACAACGTTTTGTCGCTGTAATAAGTAAACAAACATTTTGTACACGTACTGCGAATCAAAAAGTTTGTTGACCCACATAGACGCGCGTGTAATAGCCACACAGCGTTCGTTCTTACGAACCGGCGAGTAGGCGTCGAATAGGTATTCTCTGACTGCGCGTTGTATGCTGTTCGTTCTGACATGCGGTGAATAAGCGTCGAATAGCGTAGAACGTGAACGCGTTTGATAACTTTTTGTTTTTATACGAACCGGCGAACAAGGTTTCTCGGCTTATAACTTTATTATTTTATAAAGATATAAATTGATACATATATGGTATTAAAGGGCAGACCCCACACGTTCTTTCTGTGTAAATATTGTTCGGAAATATTAATCAGAATCATAATGAAATCCTCGTTTAAAAAGGGCTAAAACTTTAAATGCGTCTTTCTCGAAACTATATGTTTACGCGCACTGGGGTGGCTATTCGCCGGTTTGTAAGACTGACGACGATAATATGTCAAACAATTGAAAGGTTGGTTTAAATACATGTATATAGTTGAGTTCTGGTCATGCGATTTCATTGTGAAGAATCGGTGTGGAATCGATCGGAAAAAGTTGATGTAGCATATAAGTATTGTTGTGTACTGCAAGGTTCTGTAGTCATCAAAACGATAAGAAATTCGGCCCATTCTTGGTAAATTAACAAGCACTGTACACTGAAAGATGTATATGGGACTTCACAAACATGTGGCATAAAAATTTGGCCTTGTTTTTTAGCTGTTACTTGTCATATTTAAGAGCCATGCTTTTCAGGGAACATTTTTTCCCTGATGTTCTTCCATACTTGCATGATAAGAATGATAACGCTCACAAATTATTGTTTACCTCTCCCCAGAACTCAACCTTATCTTTAAAGGTGAAATTCAAAGAAAATCACAAATATGTCAACTAATGTATGACTAGAAAATGGTAAGCTAGCAGATGGCCATCGTACAAGTTTTAGGTTAACTACATATCGGGTGATTTATAAAAATACAAATACAACCACCTGCATAGCAGCTGGGATATACGAGAGTGATTCGCCGGAAAAATAACGATGTTTTAATGACGTCACTATATGGACCAATACTGCCCAAGCAGACGACATCCCATGAAGAATGAACATAATTGCAAAGCTTTTATTTGTCAAATTATAATGAGTTTAGTGTATATAAATGTGATGGCATGTCAAACCATTCAAAAGGGAATATGACCCGATTCCAATAACTAAAATCTTTTGCTTGTAAATACACAGGATAGGGGTTAATTAAAAATCAAAGAAACCAGACTTTCGAATTGAAAACCCCCTGGAATGATATTAAGGACGGCATTTGTTTCTTCTTGAAACGCCGAACATACCGCGGTGTGTGCAGCTGAATATTCAATGACGTCTTATTTTGTTTACAAGCGACAGATTCCTTTATTTTTGTATCGCTGCATTTGTCATAAAAATAAAACCATGTGCGGGGTTTAGAGTGTGGCAATTGATTATACACTTAGCCTGACGGTAGTAAAGTAAGAGTAAGAACTCAAGAGAAGATGAAAACACAGGCACTGAAAATGTGTGAGATGTCATGCATGGGACATCGTCTGCTTGTGCAAATCGTGTCCATACTGTGATCTCACACATCTCAGCAGCGTTCGGAGAGCTCTTCAGGTGCTATGCCGGGGCTGTATTTAAGCGTTTTATAATTTATAATAATCATTACTTCGAATGTTTCCAAGCATTGAATTTTGATAACCTTGTGGAATCAAAGTTTCAACTTTGCAATAATGAAATTAATTTAGTTTTTAAAATCGATGAATATCTACTTTAAGTCCTGTACTTGACACGGCAACTTATCTCAATGGGGCCATCAATATATTTCTTGATCTCTCACCATGTCTGTTGTCTTCGTAGTTTGTATATACATGCATACTAGTATATAATTATCATCTCAACAAATCTTTTTATTTTTATGTACATAACAATCATCATCATCAACATTGTTATTTTCGCCTTGTAGTTCCACTGGCCGACGCCGGCGGTACCCCAGAAGGTTTGAAGGTAACGGTCGACCAGCAATCCCCTCATCATCGACGTCGGGTACAGCTAATGAAACCGTTATCCACTCAAGCTATAGAAGAGGCTAGGTATGCATGAGTCACAGAATGTATTATCAAGCTCAGAACCTCAGAAACTTTTTTACGGATAAGCCATCAAACATTTCAAATTGTTCAACGGTTTAAAAAGAAATGATATCCTGGACAGGTGTATTAAAGAGCATAATCATCATGTCGCCAAATTATCAATTTTTGCAAGATGTCAAATGAGGTTACATAGTAATATACTTTATACACGAAAGATATTATAAACACTTTTTAGTTGTTGGTTTATGTCATGATAAAAGTACAATTATTATACCAAACAAAACGGGTAAATAATGTGTTCGTCTTTTATAAAAAGTTCAAACAATTTAATTTTACAATTGTATTGTGTACATAAGCCTCAGTCGGGATGAAACTAATTTAATAGTTTGCGACTCAAATACCTTAGAGGTCATCACTCTCTGGCTCTGCGTCTATTCCTACACTTTCTTAGAGGAAAAACAGCAGGTATATAATTTATAGCTAAATTGCTTATTCTAATCTAAAATGACTAAAATCTTGATATTCACCATAATTGATAATCAATGTTGGTGTTTTGGAGGGTTATTGTATATCAATAGTCATGCATGTACATGGACCATGAACTCGTGGACTATGTTCAGTGGTATATTATACATTACACTTTCCGACATGTTATTCCCCTATTTCCTGATACATTGCCGAACATGGCACTGGGATAGACTGATATTGGCAGGTCGATTATTACCAAGTTGCACGTAATTTTGTATACTATAATAAGACCATGTTAAAATTTGATTTATAATTACATTTGAGTTTATGAGTGTCAAGTTCATACGCACCTGACACTGGTTGCTAATTTAGTGAGAAAAAACAGTTGTGTAAGTGTTATATTTTTGTTGTAAAGAATTTTTTGGCTTGAACCCAGTAGATAAAGATCGCAAGCTCGATCTTCCAATTAAAAACAAGTCAGAAAAATACATACCGTGTATATATAATTTTTCAAAGATGACTTAATTTGATAGGATATATAACTGATAGCCTTGGTTACGATCATGCAGCACACTTACCATGACCATCAAAAGCTGGAAGTGCACATTTTATGAGGTGATAACAATTGACCTATATTCATTTATTGTCATAATAAATTGTGTGCTCTTGTGCAATAAAAGTGAGGCAAAAGGATTCTTCGTTTCTAATTTTATTGTGAAGTTTGTCTTACCTAAATTGCGCTGTAATACACTGTTGCCCATAAAGTTGATATAATATCAACTCGTTCTTTCTTCTTTTTATGAAAAAGATTGTGAGAATGTGATTTATTATTAATAGATAAAGCTTATATCATCTCAGATCTTTGTCAATCTAAAGAATCAGAGAGAGCATGGTGGCTCAGTCGTTAGAGCGCCCGCCTCATGAACGGGAGGTCGTGGGTTCGAACCCCGGCCGAGTCATACCAAAGACTTATAACAATGGGACCTTCTGCCTTCTAGCTAGGCGCTCAGCATATTAGATTGGAGAAGGGTAGTAATAACATATTATGTTATGCAGGGCCCGCTGGAAGAACAGTTTCATAACTGAAGTGGCTACCCTGGGTAAATAAAAGTTATTATTATTATTATTATTATTATTATTATTATTATTATTATTATTATTATTATTATTATTATATTATTATTATTATTATTATTATTATTATTATTATTATTATTATTATTATTATTATTATTATTTATTATTATTATTATTATTATTATTATTATTATTATTATTATTATAAGACTCTGAGGAGATATGAATCTAGCCATTAGAAATAAATCATATTGTCACAATATCAAGAGTCATAGAGGTTGGTCGATTAAGTTGTGAGAAGATATAAGCTTTATCTATCAAGCATTAATCACATTCTCACTTTCATTTCATGAATAGGGATATTATAAATATATATATTTTTTTAATTCCAGCTTTATGGGCAACAGTATACGTTTGAAAAATTAACTTTTTATATTTCTAGAGTATCCATACCCCCATTTTTTTCTCGAAAAGGGCGGGGAGAGGGTGGGTGAGTGATTAAAAAACTCTCCTGAGATGTTAAGATGTGTTTTTTTAAAATAAATATAGAGTTTAGTAATAGTTTTCTTCAAAATGTCTATAAACCAACCTACCCAAAACTTAACATTATTTTTTCATTTTAGTGAATGATCAAATGGACCATAATTTTCTATACTTACATTGTTTTAAATTTGAATAAGTAGGATATTTCACGTAACTTAATTTGTCGTTTACTAAAGATCATGTTTGGATTGCAAAGGGTGGGGTTGACAGGCAAGTCAGAACCGTTCCATTTTTTTTTTGGGGGGGGGAGGGGGGTAAGGGGCTCATGTTAAGCCAATTTATATACAAAAATCCAGTACGGAAATGTAGTTAATTTTTAATATAATTGTTTTCCACCATGCAGGCGCAAGATATTGAAATACTTGAATACGAGTACAACATTCAGGATATTTCGTCGTGACATCGACCCCGAAAATTATAAGTTCGGCACCAACTTATCCACGATCATGGAGCACAATCAGACGAACGTGCTGCCCTCACCGGTGGGTCACCGATGCGCTGTGGTAGGCAACTCAGGCATCCTTCTATCAAGCCTCTGCGGGCGTGAGGTCGATGACCACGACTTCGTTTTCCGATTGAACCTTGCCCCGGTCGACGGTGAGTTCTCCAGAGATGTCGGATCCAAAGTCGACCTCATCACCGTGAATCGGATGCAGCTTCTCGCGCTGGCGAAACTCTCGAAAGACTTGAATACAACGGTGCAAGGATGGATGTACATTAATAGATTGAATAATACTGTCACCGACAGCAGTATCGTCTGGTTTCCTAAAGGTTTTCCAGAGAAATTGAGTCAAATAGCTGTTTCCTTCAGAGATACTCTACAACTCCAACCTGCATGGGCGTACAGTCCTGAATCGTTAATGTACCTCGCATCGAAGTAAGAAACAGTTCTCAATTTAGCATAATGTACACGTGCATGACGTCACTATGTTGCTCTTTGACGCATCGTGGTCAGAGTGATAGCGTACATAAATTAAGTGTAAAACTAGAATTTTTCAAACATAGCGCCGAATTTCTGGCGTGTAGGCTAATTTACGTGTAGGGCTTGATTTTAACGCAATCGATTCGAAGCCTCGTGTGCAACCGGAATATGAGTGCTCATTCTGCACGCCTTGTGTTTTAAAAGTAATATGTATAGTAGTAGAATTAGTAGTATTTATTTCCCCGTTCCATTAGGGTTAGGGTTAGGGTTAGTAATTAATATGAATATATATACTTAACTAGCCACTCGTGCTCTTCAGTGTGCTCTCTTAGTCTTAAAGCTTATCTGCCGTAGTTTATAGGAGGGATTAGACTGCCCTGCAAGGTCACTGGACAGGTGGTTATCTCATCAACTCAGCTCTCAGTTAACATAAGAAAAAGAGGATCACGGGGGAGCAATGGTCACCGATTAGGCATTGTTTGTTATATAGAGGGCGCAAGTAGCTGCAAGTAGTGCAGTGGGCCTTTAAAGGGATCCGGTAACATTGTCTTAGATCCTTTAGAAATAATCCTTGATTTTACTTATGCTGCAATGATAATTATAAACCTTTAGGTCAGTCACATGCAGGAACTCCATGCAGGCACAGCGGAGCACCCCAATTACCGTGCGATCGACTCTCGTCCAGTAAACATCATTTGCATAAAATCAACAATTGTGTACCGATCGATGCGAAAAAAAGTAAACAAATTTCGAAGACAAATTCTTCATTAATGTGATGAATATCACCAATCAAAGCTACTAAATCGAGTATTTAATAAATTTGCAAGACACTCATGTGTATAAAAGGAGTTATTGATGCACAGAAAATGTGAAATTTAAGGGATAGTTTTGACGAACAAAAACGAAAAAAATGAGATACAAAATCACCGTAAAATTCATCATTTCTTTTAGAGCGAGAAAGAATTGCCTCGTATGAACAGAAAGAAAATTTAATAATCTCAATCCTTGTGAAATATCTCTTTTCATAGTTGCTTGATAGGGTCGTCTCAGAGAAAAACATACCCCAATGTCCGAATCTCATCGAACAAAAATAATCCTTCGTTGTCGCAAAATTGTTTGACCAGTCCCATACATTCAAATGTGTGTCATGTCTGAACCTCGCGTGTGCGTTGGCTATACATGTCTTGCCAGCCGACTGCACACGTGCACGCTAATGGCTCAGCTGTTTCGATCTGGCATGCACTGGGCCTAAGACGCATGCGCAGTACATCGCTGAGATCGATGACGTCATGTTCAATGAGTTCGCTGACTACAACTTTTAAAAATGAAGCCCCATGAAAAAGAACGTTATAACCAAAAAAAATACAGCGGAGAAGCGAAAATTTCGCCCATGTATGGATTTAACCCTAATGAATATTCATACCAAGTCTCTACTTCGTGCATTGCTTGATAGGGTCATCGCATTATAAAGTAGACGTCG
Source organism: Strongylocentrotus purpuratus (assembly GCF_000002235.5). Taxonomy (NCBI): domain Eukaryota; kingdom Metazoa; phylum Echinodermata; class Echinoidea; order Camarodonta; family Strongylocentrotidae; genus Strongylocentrotus; species Strongylocentrotus purpuratus. The sequence goes on from NW_022145604.1 coordinate 25,423,195, forward strand.
TGTTTTTCGAGGGGCGAAGCTCAAAACACATTAATATCTCGAGTTTTATTCCATGGAATTTCGTATTTATTTCACTGACATAAAATTCATAATAATTTTAGTTAGTATGGAAAGTTTCATAGCGATATTGGCAGTAATAAAGGCGCAACGCGAATTTTAAGATTTGACATTCTAGCACACACATGTTCGGATTCACGCAGATGTCCGTTGGTTATTCAAATAGAACGGGCCGCTAATGATATGCAAATTGGGGTGCTCCGCTGTGCCTGCATGACTTTTACAAGCCGATCGCCTGACTGATTATCAAGATATTAATGATTGGATTACAAATTTTGAAAACCGTTCGGCGAACGGTTTTTATAACACTACAGTCTATTGGGAAAACGAGTATGGTAAAACCGGTCATTCAAAGATTTCTACTTTTTTGAAGCACTTGATCATTTTGAAGCTCGATTTTTTTTTTTAGGGCTTCAATATTACATCATATCACAGACACTGGTAACATGTAGGGCCGTATATCTCAGATTTAACATTGTTAAACGATCCAGATCATACCTGTGACACAATCGCAAATATTGTCGAAAATCAACTCAAGGGCAACTTCAATACCCTGTTGTCAAATCAAATGGAATTTAATGATGACTTCTCAATATGTTTTTTCTTCTTTAAACTTGTGTTGGTAGAGTATGGAAAATGCCAGTGCCTTCGACGGGTCTATCTGTGATGACTGCAGCCCTACTACACTGTGATGAGGTCACAATGTATGGATTCTTCCCGTTCCCGCAGGATTCCCGGGGACGCACCTTGCGATACCATTACTACGAGCCTAATACGGGGCCGTTCTACAGCAAAGGAAACCACTCCATCGGCGTTCACAAGATGCCAAAAGAATTCACGCTTTTACAAAAGCTAGCAGAAGATGGCGCACTCCGCTTAGTCACAGAGCGATGTTATGATAACATAATTATTTGATGTTGGCTGATATTTTCTTTTTTCTTTTTTTATTCAAACTATAGTTTCAAATTGATTTATATCCAAAAAGTTTAGAGTCACTAAATAAGAGACAACATTAAAATCACTTATTGACACTTCGAAAATATGGTCAGTCAAACTAGTATTGATGGTGTTTTTCGTAGTCGATAGGTAACCAGTACCTTTGATAAGGAGTTACGAGTAAAATGGGTCAAGACATTATTTGGTTTATATTCCTAGTAAAAAAATCACTTGGTCGATGTATGGCCTACAAAACGTCTATCAAGGAAGGGCATCGACAAAACAAACACTTGGTAGTGGCGTGTTCAGAGGGTCTGCACAAAGTGGAAAGTTACCATTTAGAGACACTAACTGGTATATACACACCTAAAATAATCTAACAGTATCAAGTGTCGTCTGGAACGTTTCATAGTTTTCTGTCTGTACCTCCTGGTTGGGTGTAATGGTATCGTAATTCATTTGCGTGCGAGCGAAGCAAGTGAGCAAAATAATTCAAGAACTGTTCTAATCTTCTTGTGATGAAAGGTAATCGAAATGGGGAATGCATTAAAGTACCTCTCCCGTCTCTCTCTCTCTTCTTTGCTACCAACTGCCACTCTACCTATAAAGTAGGCCTATACTGTCTTTCAAATTAATGCAAGTGAAAAAAATGTCTTTCAAGTAAAATTGTTATTTTTTTATAATGTCATATACTTGCTCAGCCTTTAGAAATGTCTTTTACATTTGTAGGATTTAATTACTGTTTATTATACTTAATCTATTGATATGCAAAATCTGTACTTTTAGCATAGTATTGTCCTTAACTGTATTTAGCTTATAAAAAGAGTCAATTTGAAGAGAGATATGTTTTAATTAAAATGGTGACCAAATAATGAAGAAAACAATGATAACAAGCAAATTTTGCACTTGCACTGAAACAAGTGAAGACACGAATCGGGGTGTTATAACACAATATATAGTATCCCCCAGGGGCGTACGCAGGGAGGGGGGGGGGGGGGGGGGGGGGGGGGGGGGGGGGGTAAGAGGACACTTTTTTTTTTGGTCTCGAAATTTGAAAATTTGACATTTTTCTTTGTTGGGGGGAGGGTGGTAAGGTTACCTTTTTTAGGTCAGCCATGGGCATATTTTTATTATTTTTTTTTTTTTTAAATTTTTATAATTAAAAAAAAAAAAAAAAAAAAAAAAAAATCAAAGGGGGGGGGGGGGGGTTTAGGTTTTTTTAGGGGGGTTTACACACATACAAATACCAAAGGGGGGGGTTCAACCCCATCACCCCCCCCTGCGTACGCGCCCGTGTGAGAGAGAGGGAGGGAGGATGGAGGAGTCCTGAAAAACGTCGAACCACTCCCGCTACCCATCCTCTCCAAGCGCTATAGTTCTCCTTAGAACTATAAGCTAAGAAAGATAACCAATAGTCTTTTTCAAGACTACACCAAATGAACTTTTCAGGACTACATAACCTCAAGAAAGATTACCAAGAGTCCTTTTTCAGGACTCTTCAATCCTCTCTCTCTCTCACACGTTGCATCCGCAAGCCTACTGTATAATTGATTTGTATAGTTTATGGGGTATTCAAGTTGCTCGAAAACTTTAATGGAGGAAACTTGGGATGTCAGGTCAGATTTACCTACATTTTGTTTCGTTGCAAAGATTCCAACTACACAAAAGGGTCATCAGACCAACCCTAACCCCACCTTCTTCTCTCACTTTTCTGCCTTTATTAAAACCAATTTAATATCAGGGTAGACTAACCCCTTTAAGTTACATCACTGTCCTTAGTGATATTGAAATTTCAGCCCCACCTTCTATCATTGGTAAGTTCAGCAAACCTCTACGTCACGACCCCAATTATCTTTACTAATTGCCTCGGATGACTTTTAAAAATGATTCATTATTCTCCTATGTCATGCTCCGTCCCCAAAACTATCAAACATAGGCGTCAAGCAAGAGTTAGTCGACAAATTTAAGATGTAAAAAAAAAGGTCTTAACCTTAACATCTCCAAAAAGCTGTCAAGAAAAAGATGCTGATAGCTAATAATAGCTTGAGGCACTGGTTTTTTTTAAAACATATACCAAATGTGTCCGCAATAGGGTCTGAAATGAAATCATGTTTACTAACTTCAAATATGTATTTTTAGGAACAGGACTATTCATATTTTTGAGAAATGCAAATTTTAGACCTTAATCTATCTCCTTTTTTATTCACCAGATATGAATACTTTGAGTTTTTACAATTTTATTGTGAACTATAGCATATCTAATAACTGTGATATAAAACTCATTTGCTATTAACTTCACCAACAAATATGTTGGTCTTTAAGAATATGTTTCAGAGATTATTCATGCAAATTTTTGAGTTTCTATCTTGAAAAATACAGATTTTCTGTCCTTGAAAGTGAAAAATAGCTCCAAATTTGGGTTTTGACAATAATTTTTTTTTTATTTCAATAGGTAAAATGCTTTTTTCTTAGGTCAAACTTATTTTATTATAACAACTGATGATATAAGTTACATAAATCCAAACAAATTGGGGAACCAGTGCATTGCCTAATAATTTTCATATGTCACACCACTGGTGTTTCGGACGTTACACATTGTTAACATGATAACTTTATTCAAGTTAATTGCTTTTCTTTAGGTATTATTAACCTAAGTTACATTAATTGTTTGCAGAAAAATATTTCTTTAACATTTATTGAAAAACTTGTGCAGTTTTAATTAGTTTTGCACATATACCTAGTTTGTCTTCATGGACTTCTCAATTTGTGTAAGGTATACTGTTCATTTCAGGAACGTGTAGTTAAAAATGCTTATGTGATCTAACAAAGTGAAATATGAAGCTAATAGCAATTGTAGTCATCACAACTCCTAGAAAATTCACTAACAAACATACTCTCTTTTGCAGGTTATGAACAACAGTGTACAATATATGCTATAGTTTGTTTCGGATGTTACACGATGTGAACATTTCAATCAGATCATCAATTTCAACAAACTTTACAACATAGATGTTTAATCGGCTTGCTTTGTACTTTGCCTTAAACTAGATTCATGTAGTGTGTCATTCAATAATATCACTATCACATATGTACAGTATGTACAGTGTAAGCAAAACATTACAAAAATACTTTTAATAAATAAAAGTATACAAAAGTATCCCCAGCCATTTAAGTAATAAGAAATATGGGAATCCTAATTCATTGTACATCCCGATATTTTTGCATAAATTTGAGGAAGATACTATATCTTTAGGATCATGAAATGATCATTAACATGTACATTTTGTTATGAGGTCAAGCATTTGAAAAGTATTTGTACATAAGGCTAGTACATTTGAGGGTAATTCATCAAATGAAAGGAATTTTTTTTTGAATTAATTAATTTTGAAGAGGCTACACCTTATTTTCATGTTCATGCTTTAATTACCCCCATAAATTGGTAATCCATTTTCTTGTCATTTATAAATTTCGGCAGATCTACAGCTACGTGAACATTATGTTGTACAAGTTTCTATAATAGGAATTGGATACTGATTACTGATTATTGTTTTATAATGGAAGCCTTTGTGCTCATCAATAATACATGTATGCAACCAATGAGTGTGTCATGTAGTGTGCAAGCCAATTTCATAAAATTGCTTGATAAATTGTTATCATTATTAAGCGTAAATGCCAATTCCAGTTTTGGATAATGGCAGTAGTAATCCTTTCAACATAGATTAGTTATGTACTGAGTGCCCTGTTTTAAATGTATTTTCAGATGAAAATACATATTTCCCATAAATGTTTAGAAAAACTTTTTAATTTGCTTGATTTTATCAACTTCATATACCTGTATCATATCCATGTCATGACCATGTACACTGGGTATTGCTTAAGTGGGTGATTTTGAGTTTTGTAACCTACCAGATAGTGTAAATTGACCATACAATCTTTGGTTATATGACATCATTTGGAACAACCTCTATAAAAATGAAAACCTCATGATTTGCAAACACACACCGATGTAAATAGCAAAGGAGAGGTTGAACAATGAAATTTGCTATTCTCACATCTATCATTGCCCCTCATTTGAACTAGTTAAAGTATGAAAATGTCTGTTAACAGTTTAATGTAACGTCCGAAACGTGCTAACAGCATACCAGAAAGTGCTGTTAAAGTGGCTAAATATTTGTTATGAGTCACTTATGTTGAGATTTTTTCTGATAAATTACAATTAGGGATATACTGAAGCAGCCAGCCATGCCTTGCATCACAATGTGTGGCTTCAATATTTTATGTTTTAGAAGTCAATTTTGCAGAAAATTTAGATATTTTACGGATTATTTGATTTTTGGCATCATATTTCTACACATTTTTATATTTAAATCTAAATAAAATCATCAAAATAGTGTTTTTAACAGGAGAGTCCATTGTGAAATGGTAACTTGCAGATATGATCGAAAATTAGGTGAAATTTGTCGACTTTGTGTTAACAATAAAATTGTGTAACGTCCGAAACACCATTCTTGTGATTACAAAAAATTAATGGATTTGAAAGACCTAATTTGTGTTTTGACTTGTGTTAAGACTTATAATAACTTATTTAATAATGATTTAGTCACTCTAGATACCTTAAAATATGGATTATCATCATTTTATTGGTATTTTTTGTTTCGGACGTTACATTAAATTTTGTTTCGGACGTTACAACTGTTAACGGAAAATTGGTTTTAACTATAAAATAGTATTGTAGTAATGTATTGCAAATTTCTTTGTTTTTGGTGGGTAGCTGCCATGAGATGTTACCAAAATGTTATGATAGATATATCCTGCTGTTCATATATTTTCTGCTACTTCAAATTGAAAATTGTTTCGGACGTTACAAAACTGTTAACGGAAAATGAGACGAATTTTTCAAAATTCGAGTTAATTTCTAATATAAGCGCTACTATAATTAAATTATATTTTCTTTTAATATAATCACTTGGAGCAACTAATAAACTCACTCAAACCATATATAATCTCATTAATTTGTTGTTGTTCTAGTGGGTTAAATGAGGGTCTACATTGTTTACGGAAAATGTAATGTCCGAAACGCCTATTTCAATTGCACTTTTCCATCAAAATAGGGGAGTTGATTCCGATTACTGTTAAGTTTCTTTAAGATCCACTCATGCTCATTAATCATCAATAGAAAAAAAAACATATTGTTTGTGGCTTTATATTTTTTTCAGCTCAGTGGGGGGGGGGGGGGGATGTCAATTTTCAGGCTCTCAAAGGGCCATTTAGCTATTTGGTCATAGTTAAAAAAAACCAGTGCCTTGAACAAGTTCCTCCACTTAACATGCTGAAACCTAAAAAACACACTAAAAAGTCGTCGACGAAAAATATGAATAAAGATCAGATCAACTTGAGCTTTTTTTCCTCTAGTAACGAAATACTAAAAACCTGAGCATTTGAGTTTTATTTAAAGGACAGTCTACCGCACAAAAATATTCGCTTGAAAATGATTTACCGAGAACAAAACGCAAAATGGAAACTTTAACACAAAACGATTAACGTTTTATTTCAGTTATTATCCTTATTTTATTCTTCACGCACACAAACATAGATGGTGGAGATGTATCTACAGAATTCGAGAGAAAATATTTTACCTGATGCCACAGACATGTACGTATCTGCCCCCGGGCGCGGATCCAGGATTTCTTAGGGGAGGGGGCCCAACTATTTTTTTTTTTTGCTCCCGAAAATTTGCTCCCAACAAAATCGCAACGACTCAGCCAGCCGCCACTGTCTGCCCCCTCCCCCCCATGAATCATACTACCAAATGTTAAGATCAAGGGCAACTCGGCGTGTGATTTTTGGCACTATGTCCCATCACTGCTGAGGGCGGAAATATATCAGTATGACGATGGTCTGACCACTCCGATGGCATCAATCAACTGTCTCGAAACTGACCTGAAAAAATATGACTATTTTAAGAATATAGGTGCAGGTCTTTAAATTGTTGTAGAGTCTGACTCCGATTCGATCTTTTATCAAATAGCCGATGATTGTAAAACTGTCTTCAGATAGGCCTAGTTCTTATTTTCTTTGTTTTATTGGTACGGTTTGACTTTCAATTTTATTTCTTCGAACATCCTAGCATAAGGAACAGACGAATAAAACGAATAGTTTTTAATCTAAAGTAAATTTAAATTCTTGAAACCACCTAACATAGCTGCTGTCAATGGTGTAGTTATAGGGCATGGTCATTGCTCTCCCCCCCCCCCCCCCCCCCCCCACTCAGTGTTATTTAGGGTACGCGTATGCTTGTTCCCTCTTTTTGAAAGCACCCCCTATCTGAGGACTGCCAACATTTCCGAAACCCCCTTTCGCGGGCTTTTCGCGGGCTTTTTCTGCCTTGGAGACCCCCCTAAATCCGGAAAAATGCTCAATGTACCCCCCTAAATTCGGAATAATTTCTCAGGAGTCCAAAGAGATGAGAGAAAAAAAGAAAAAACACCCCCTTTTTAAAGAAATCTCCGGGTGAAAAGTCAAATACATCCCCTTTTTTAAAACAATTCTCGGGCCGGACTTTGTCGCACGAAAAGTACCCCTTTACCGGGCATTTTGGTAACACACATGGTATCCCCCCGTTCTCGGAGTGGGGGGGGGGGGGGGTCTCCCATTGAATAACGAAACAGAAAAAAGAAAGAATGAAAGAAAAGGAGGAAGAAAGAAAGAAAGGAGGGGAGGTGGAATCAATATGAAAAGAGGATGAGATGAAATGATCCAGTTACACTCTACTCGATGGCTTTGTTCTCTCGCCTTTGTTCTCTCGCCATGGAATAGACGTCCATGTATCAGACCTGAAGAGTGATCTTAAAGGGGAAGTCCACCCTGAAATTAAGTTAGTTTTAATAGGAGTAGAAAAATGAGAGAAACAAGTCAGTGAAAGTTTGAGCAAATTCCGATTAAAAATAAGGAAGTTAGGATTTTTGAAGTTGTGATCAATCAAACACAAATTGGCAACTCTGTGACGTATCATGCGAGCTCAACTTCCATTTGCTCAGTACTAAAAAAATCTAAAATTTTCATTTTCCCTCAAGAAAAATTTCAACCATACATGCACCCTAAATATAATAATTGCAAATATGTTTCTATACTCCCCCTGCAAGGAACAATAATATATTCCGTCATCAATAACGAAGAAAACATGATTTTATGGAATATTATGCACAAAGCAAATGAAGGAGAGCTCGTATAATAAGTCACAGAGTTGCCAATTTGTATTTGATTGATCACAACTTCAATAATTCATAACTTTCTTATTTTCATTCAGAATTTGCTCAAACTTTCACTCACCTGATTTTCTTATTATTCTGCCTCTATTGAAACAAACTTATTTTGGGGGTGGACTTTCCCTTTAAATGGCAACCGCTACAGAGTTGACGTTTTGTGGCTCACTCGCTCTTCTTCAAGTCCATCAAAGACCAAGTAGCCATACCCAGACCGGAATACATCACACAATCCCAGAAGATACTCAAGGGACATCATAATCTCTCCTTCTCCAACATAAGATGCAAGACGGATATATATCGGCTCACCTTCTTTCCAAGAACCATACGGGCCTGGAATTTACTTTCCCCCCCCCCCCCAGCATCTTTGCCTGCGACGCAGTTGAAACCTTCAAAGCCAGACACTGGGAAGCCATCCAAGGGGGTAATATAATCATAGTCCCTCCCCACAACTGCAATGTGATTGGACTCAATTCTAAAATGTTCTAGAAGCAACAAACACTCTCTCTCGAACGATAACGTCTTATTGGTCATCTTTATATCCCTCTTGAGGATCAGGACCAGGATCAGAACAGATACAGATATTGATCCATTTTAATACCGATGTCCTGCACTCCTGCACCCAAGACACTAATGCCTCATCGATGGTCGAACCAAGCTACTCAACTGTAAGTGCTGATGCATGGTTGTATACGTCACATGTTCCGGCTACAAGTACTCCGTAGTAAATTTCATGTACTACCGAACTCATATCTTCTACCTTGGCCCCCATCACCCTACTTAACCCTAAACTTAAAGATAAAGGCCAGCTCATGCGATCGCATTGTGAAAGAAACGTTGTGGAATCGATCAGAAAAGGTTGATCATCTAGCATATAAGTATTAGTGTGTACTGCAAGGTTCTGAAATCATCAAAATGATAAAAAATTTGGCCCACTCTTGGTAAAGTTACAAGCACTGTACACAGAAAGATGAATATGGGACTACGCACACGCGCGCGACACGTGCGTTATATCTATCAGGTCTAAATAGATATAATAATTTACAAAATAAATCAATTAGTAGGCGGTTTCTCGGCAAAATTTGTTGCGTATTAGTCAAAACATATTCCTTAACATGATTGGTAATAAGAGCTTCCATTTCAATTATTTTTTTGAGAGGGGGCGTTTCCAAAACTGGTCTTTACCTTTAAACCTAAACCCAATCCTCAATAACCCTAACCCTGTTTCTGTGACGAAATAAATCTGGTAATTTTTTTTCGCCGGGAGTATAAACTATGTCAAAGCAACCGCTGAAATCCGTTTCACCAAAGGCTTAGCCAGGAGACACAAGGAGGTCGTGCCCCTCCCCTGTTCATCCGCTTAGAAACTGGCCAACCATGAAACTTTGGGTTCAAGACCGGACCCCTGCTCTACATCCCTCGCCAAGCGTGTGTAAATATGCGACTCCGTGGTTTACGTGTCAACCCTCCCCCCTCCTCTCCCCAACCTCCCACCGTCTGTGCACCTCCACCCCCTCCCTGACCAACAAGTCTGGATACGTCAGTGCCTCTCACCTGAATTCGACTGGGGATCGTAGCGCTCCACTCTCAGCGTATAGTTGCTCCTCTCGTCGCTGATCGAGAAGACCCTGTACCGTGCGAATCTCTCCTGCTGCTGGAAGTCACCGAGATCGACCCGTAGTTCGTGCGGTCCCTGCATGGCGAGCTTGCGAATCCATTCGTTGCCGAGCCAGAACTCCCCCTCGAGGAAACCGAAACCGTTCTTGTACTCCTCCCAGTCGCGGAGGAAGTTGAGTCGGCCGTCGATACGCCGCTGGATGACCTGAGAGGGCATAACGGATTTGTTTTTTTTTGTTGGATCCAAACCATTTATAGCAATAGTACAGTAGTTTGATTTAAGTTATACCTTTACCAGAACCCGATTAATTTCACTCTTCAAACCACCTAATTATTTCTTTTATACGGCCCCTCTGCAACATCTCAGGTTTTTACCGGCCATCCGCCACTGTCTCAAACGTTATCACAGCCAACATCTTTCCTTCCGTACCCGTTCCATAGCTGCTTAAAGGAAAAACTCACAAATAAACAAATTCTTTACATTTAACAGAACTCAACCTTCTCTTTTACCCGTTAAATCACATCCCCTCTATACGACCCCGCTACGATCTCTCAAGTTCTTACCGTCCACCTATCACCGTGTTTGATCGCAGTAAACATTCTTCCTCCCACACTTGCTGACCATGCTCGTTACTTATAGATGTTATAAGAATGAAATAGCTCACAAACAATTTATTTTTAAAACCTTTATCAGAACGCAACCTACGACCCCGCTACGATCTCTCAAGTTCTTACCGTCCACCTATCACCGGCTCGTGTTTGATCGCAGTTAACATTCTTCCTCCCACACTTGCTGACCACGCTCGTTACTTATAGATGTTATAAGAATGAAATAGCTCACAAACAATGTATTTTTTAAAACCTTTATCAGAACCCAACCGAAGACCCCGCTACGATCTCTCAAGTTCTTACCGTCCATCCGCCACCATCTCGTGTCTGGTCGCAGTAAACATCCCTCTTCCCACACTCGTTGACCGATGAAACATAGATGGTATAGACTCCACTACGTACTCCACCGAACTCACGGATATCCAGGCAGTGCTTAGGCATCGGGAGAGGGGCTGTAACAAAAGAAAGGTGAAATGTGTTGTTGGTGAATGTCTATTTGGTACTTGCATACCAATAAGAAGGAAAGGGCATCTTAATATTGTTGTACTTCACTTAAAACGACATTAACCAGGACTCTTAACATTTAATCAGCAGGGTCTAGGGCCCAGACATTTATATTGTCGTATCCAACATAGGATGGAGCCGGGGTACGTCCCAAAGCTTGAAGGCCCTGCAATGAACTTTATATATTTTTTTTTATTAACGCTTAAACCCAGAAATACATTTGCAAATTGTACCAATAAATGTATTATTCATGTTATTAGACAGAGAGAGTGAGAGAGGGAGGGGGAAGAGAGAGTGAGAGAGGGAGGGGAAGAGAGAGAGAGAGAGAGAGAGTGGGATGGGGGAGGGGTTGAGTGAGGTAGATATAGGGGAGCAGGCGCGTACGCAGGGTTTTTTCGAGGGGGGGGGGGTGGTTTAAAAGTTGAAAATCACGCCGAAAATTTCGCAGTGACTCAGCCGGCCGCTGAATAAGCGGGTGGGGGGGGGGGGGGGGGGGTTTGGTCACCCATTACCACAATTTTTTGTTTTAAATATTATTTAGAAAACAACAACAAACAAACAAAACACGGGGGGGGGGGGTCCTCCCAAAAACACACATTAAGAAAGTTAAAGGGGGAGGGGGTTCAACCCCCCCCCCTCCCCCCTGCGTACGCGCCTGTAGGGGAGTAGACTCTCCTTTTTCAGTCAAATCCTAATATATTACGAAACTCCATCGGATGTGTGTCCTAAATGAAAACGAAAACAAGATAGCTTTGGGAGTCCAATAAGTTTCATCTTTCCTTGGCGCTACGAGGCTAATTTCAAACGAGGCGGAAGGGGGAAAAGGGTGACGACGACATTGACAACGTTGGTTACAAGAACTAAAATAAGGAGAATAATTATACAAGAAAAAATAAGGATGGTGACCTTGGCGAATCATGATATCAACTCATCAACGATAAATTCCCCACGGTCACGGTATGATCGGTCTGCTACCGATCAGTCACCATGTCGTCTGCTTCAGGACTAGACGACTCTGTCAGCGCGGGAAAACAAGACTCTCCCTTCCGTATCCTGTTTAGTAAAAATACATCTGTCCTCCGTGCAAAGGGCATGGCTCACTTGATAGCCATGTATAGATCGGATATCTTTTTTCTCGACGTTGACGGATTGGGAGAGAAAAATCAACGCATTCATTTCCGCCGATACGTCTGATTTAAGACAGCTAGTGACGGGTGTCTATTTTTATACTTAGGAATTACTTTGTTGCGATGGTCAGTTGATAAGGAAATTTCAGATGCGATATATTATAATGGTAGATAATAAAACACTTTCAAATCTCAGTCCGACAGTCATCTTTTGACCTATTGCTGTTATGCCACTTGTAGAAGAAGCAGCTTTTGCCTGATCTAAGACTGCGTCAATGACTCGTGCAGTCCAGTTTGACGGCTTTGGGACAGCAATATTGTTCCAAAAAAAAAAACTCAAAATGAGAAATCATTTTCCTTACATAGGACTGCGTCAGTGATTGTTGCGTCTCTAACGCGTGATGGGAGAGTGTTATCGTAAAATAGGTGAATGGATAATCATGAAAATGAACAGAGCAATAGTGTTTTGAATTACCGGCGTATAACCTGATTGCCTTCACTGCATGTATTAACAAAATCGAAATGTTGCTTATGGGAATTATTCCCTGTTGCACACGAGGGGTTACTTTGCTGACCTATATTGCTACGTCAGCGATTAGTGCCGTCTTTGATGTGCCGGTAGGGCGCTTTAGGCAAAGACGACGGGAGAAATCACTCAACCGAGATCGTCCTGTACTATGCTCCCGTCTTCATTTGTAACCTGTATATAGAGTGCTTTTACAAACACGACGGAAGACAAAGACGAGGGTAACCGAGCAAATTAATCAATCTGCACATGTGCGAACCTGAATTTTCTCCGTCTTGTTGATTTTCACTACCGTTCTCAGCCATAATTGCGTTCGTTCCCTAAAAGTGTGGTACGGTATGTCACTGAAACAGCTCCCGTAGGATTTTTGTGTCAAAGTTGATTTTTTTTTTGGTTGCATTTTTGGATTCGTTGGGGTCCAAACTATCAGAAATTGATGGGGTTCAAATTTTCCCGAAGACACCAAATTTCCCTATTGCGCTTTATAAGCCATTTTGGCGCCCAATTGACCCCCAGGAAATGAAGGAGAGGTCTGAAAATTTAAACCCCATCATTTTTGGCCAATTGGGACTCTTTTGAAGCCAAAACAGCAACAACAAAAAAATCAACTTTGGCAAAAAAGTCCTACGGGATTACATACCATACCGCACTATAAACGCGACGTAAGAGTTGTTTCGCCGTACAATAGACCATTTTCGTAATGTAACCAAATGTAATGCATAAGTCCTTGTGAAGTGCCTCAATACAAATTATTTTATTCACCTGATAAGAATAATAGTATTTCAATGGAACTGCATACATTATTTGATCTCGGTTGAGTGAATTCTCACGTCCTCTTTGCCTTCCGTCTCGTTACTAAAGCGCCCTAGTGTGAAAGTGAGCACGTGATCAAAGTGAATGCAACATGGACGCTGCAAAAATCGCGTTGCATTTCTGACGCTTGCACTGATTACCTTCATGCAATGACGCAATAAGCCATTTCTTAAATACTATCTGCGCATGGGCAGATTACCTTCATGGGTTTGATTGGCTCAAGTAATGACGCAATAAGCCATTTCGTAAATACTATCTGCGCATGGGCAGATAAAAGTCATTTGTGATAAAATTGTAAAACCCACCGTGATGAATACGTGCTCACGTTATGTAATCATTATTCATGACATTGTGTGCACCTACGGTACATTCTATGATACAAGATGGCAAACAAAAGCTTTTCATGAAGCACATACATGACTTTGGCATTGATTATTCCAAAATACACAAAGTGGGACTTCTCCATGAGTAGAAGATCTGTGGAGATTTGGAGTCATTTGACCCATGTGCTATCTACGAAATGGTCTATTGAAATCACAAAACAAACATGTGATACAATTGGATACGTACTTTCAAATAGTCTTCTGTTGTTAGTGTGACTGAGGGAGAAGGCCAACACTTGTGCGTGCAAAATTTTGATCATGTCGATATTGAATTAAGTTTTGTTAATTTTCTTCCTCCCTTGTGCCTCTCGAAGGAAATTTTGATAATCCAAACATGGTTTTGATTTTTGCTGATTCCGGAGTTTTCAACTGTAGCCGCATTAAAATTCAGATTTACCTGACGAACGGTCTTCCTACAACGAGCTCGTCAAGTTCAGGAAAGGGGGGGGGGGGGGGGGGATTCATCGAAAAGTTCTGAAAAATTTAACATTAGTCACTGCAAAAATCTTTGACGTGATCATTATAACAGACTCAGAACCGTTTTAGCGATCAATTACAAGAAAAACGACTCTTTACTGGAATCAAATTACACCTTTTCCGTTAGGAATTCATAAACATGATTGAAATACTTATGAATTTTTGAAATTTGTATTTGACATACAAATCTCATATCTTTATGACGAAATATGGTTGAAGATTCAGAAACTATCTTACTCCCCTGATCTTTTGTTTTATGTTATTTTTTCCAAATTATCAAAGACCAAAGTTTCTTCTCTTCATCACAAGAATAAGGGGCGACGGGGCGGGGGGGGGGGGGGTCACATACAATTCGGTAGTAGTTGAACCATTGAGGCAGGTGCTTAATACATCATAAACCGATGAATTAACCATTCACAATAATGTAATTTAACTCTTTGAGATGTTTTTATGCTCGTCATACAAGGCCCATTTGCTGGAATAATGAATCCAGGGCATTTCTGCATTGCTTACTGCTCGAATCGTATCGATGCGTACTAGCACCATTCCTAAATAAATCATAATTTACACAATAGTATCATGTTTTAAGATGACATTTCATTTTCGATATGTTTCATGGAAAAACAACAACATTTACTCAAAAGCTCCTCGACTTCCAGCCTTCTAACAACCAAATCCACACAAATGCTATTCAGCTTTATGGCAAGCACACGCTATCTTCAATCGCAAAACATCCGCGGTTTTCTCTCTCTCAGTTTCTCTGCCATCTTTCAGCTGTTCTATAAATGCAACAATTTCTTATCGCTTTATTTTTGTATCCGATCTGCTAGTAAGCACGTCTTTCTTCCGCGCTTACTCATACGGAGTCTTCTCTTTCTGTCCTTAAAGGTATACATCAGATATCCCATTTATATTCATAATTCCGTTTGCATTCATGATTATACAGTCGTACTGGATGATAATTTTGCTAGTGGGCTTACGCCCTTTGCTCAAATACAAACTTCTACTTTTAAAATTGTGGAGAGTAGGCGAGGCGACCGAGCACTAATTATTGTTTACATCCTATTACAGTAGTAGTAGGGTAGTCTACCTGTAATTTTGACATCTTGCCTAACATTTTATTAATACAAAATTACATTTTCCCCTGAAAAGTGTCAGATTTCACTCACAATTGGACATGTGGTATTCGGGCATGAGACGATTGCCGCCTCCCCCTCCTCCACCGGCCACTCTCCGTCAACATACCGCATGCTTTTCGCTGCCAAATTAATAATGTAAGGTGGATTTTGCTGGAATATTAGTAGTTAAAAAATCATAAAGGCTGCAGTCCCGTACACTCCAAATCTAGTATGTTCACATGTATGTTCAAAACAAAAAGAGATGGTTCTTAACACAAGTAAATGAGAGAACATTTATGTGGAATATTTTTGTATTCAGACAATGAAAGTAAATAGAATGATTCTTTCAAAAGAAGTATGGGTTGCGAACGGGATGAGAATATCTTCTTGGCAGAGATCATCTTTTTTATTTCTATTTTCAGACAAGCCGTGTCTAGCGATGACGGACATCTTCCTTATCTATCCCTAAAGCCCTGGATGACATTTGACCCCTCTAAATTCTGACTTCCGGCTGGGGGCGATCGAATCTCCCTAGTGAGTTTTGTTCGATATCTTTTTTGTTAACTTCTTGCATGATCATTTATTAATATAATTGTGGTTGGTATTGAAACCAATCTGTTTCTAAATGTGATTTAACGATCGTTCAAGGTATTGTAATCATCGAAAAAGTCTGATTTATTTCTGATCGTAAGTATATAAGAAAGCAACTCTCATGCCTTGTATAAGTAACTTATTCTGAGGGGGGGGGGGGTATATATTTTTACGAAAGAATTCAATATTTTGACTGGACCGGATCTACCCGAGGCACACAAGTCACTTATGATAAAAATAGAAAAGATACAACTATTACAAAGTTAAGAGTTGATGTTTGAAACTCTGAGAAATTAATGTAAAAAAAAAAAAAAAAAAAAAAAAAAAAAAAAAAAAAAAAAAAAAAAAATCAATTTTAAGAAGAATAATTAAATGATGATATAATGGCAATAACTTGTAAGTGGACGAGAACGGACTTATCACGTTGATTACATGCTCTTGTGCGAAATAAAATGTATTTTGAAAAAACCAAAATAAATCAACAAATAGTATTCACATGATTAAAGAACAAAACCTAGGGGTGTTGGTGCAATGACGGAGAGGAACGCCAATACACCTAGACACCGACAATTCTCTCTGGTGACCCTCCCCTTCCTCACCTCAAGTCCAATAATACAATCATTAAGAACCCAAACACATTTCATGTTTTATACAATTCGCTTGTAATTTCGGAATGACTCACATAATCCTGTGGCATTAGCCTATAACGACCGCAGACACTTTAATTCGCAGACGAGATGATACACGAAAATCCTTCAAGCTTGTTTCGAGCTCGTTGACATTTAAAAACTACGCTACATGTTGACTGGGTGCAGGAAAAGGGCGGGAAAAACATATTACCGTCTGCTTAACACTGGCACAGACGTGAATGTATAATTGCATTGTTTATAAATGCACTTAGCATTTATATAAGCAAACCTGACAACTATCAAAAGATAATGATTTTTACTTTATATATTAAGGAATCATTTCGCTCATTTATTTTTGCAATAACGGTGATACGTAGATTATTCGTACCCCTTTTATAAGGTAACCATTAATTCATAGACAACGATTTTACGAACATTACAATGACGTATAACAAACATTATTTCTATAGGATTGTCCTTGTGCATGTTGAAATGAAGTCTGATAGCCTTTGCGATCACATTCACGGAGCAATACATTCATTGCAGTTAGAAGAGTAGTTTAAAAGATTTTAAAGGTTACTAAAGAAACATCGTAGGATTCGTAGCCACTCATAACCTATTTGGGTTGACTTGTCAGTTTTCACCATATGATACAGTTATTGACTGGCAGGGGGTGTAATATAACATTATTTGGACCGCTGAAGGGAGTTATATTTCCCAAGTGGTTATATTTTCCCGAGGGGAAATATAACTCCCTTCAGGTCCAAAGAATGTTATATACACCCTGCCAGTCAATAACTGTTATATTAGATAGCCTTGGTTTTTTTTTTTGTGTGTGTGTGTGGGGGGGGGGGGGGTTGCCCGAAATTTTTAATTTTTTTCGGGGACAATCAAAATTACGGAAAAATAATCTGTCGAGATAGAGTTCAAGAAAACCTTACACAACAAAAAATTATAAAATTTTTTTTGGGAAGAAAAAAAAAAATTCTTACCCAAAAAAGCATTTTTTGGAGAAAAAAAAAATACCCCCCAAAAAATTACCCGAAAAAGCATTTTTGGGGAAAAAAAGAAATGTGGAAAATTCATGGAAAAAAAATGTCACTAGCCGGTAAAATATAACCAACCAGGAAAATATAACCAACCAGGAAAATGTAACAATTTGGATCCTCGCAATTGATATCACGTGACGAATCACATCTCGGTATCTGTCTAAGCTATCTAATAATATTCATAATTTGCTGTATCTTTGAATCATCAGATTAGATCCACAATCTGACTGATTTCATCTTCACGCTTGCCCTTGAAATATCTGAAAATATACACACACCAATATTTTGGTTTCGTAACAGCACTTCCTACCTTTTGTGGCATTGCATGGAATCTCAGAAAAAAAGGCGAGCTCTCTAGTGAGAGGAACTTTGCTTCCCCCAGACATTTTTTAACCCCGACCTTCAACCCCTCTCTGGGGATATCGATCCAGGGTAGCGATCATCCGATAGCAGGAGCTGTCCGGTGTTAAGGGAAGGGTAAAAGGGAGCACCCTTAAAGGCGTAGCCATATATAGATTCCAGATGTCTGGTGCCCTTTTAACTACTGTACTATGATGACTTTGTTGCCAAGGGCGTCGACCCATGTCCAAGATTAGGGAGGTTTATACACACAATAATCGGAAACATTCAAGTTCTAATAAAACACAACGTCCCATGATAATCATTTGGCGGATACTGGGGATGTAAGGGGCACAGCTTCGCTGACCGGGGCTGTTGTCTTACCCGAATATAACATTTACAGCAAGCAAAAATAAGGGCTAGCAAATTACATAGAGCTTTTTTCTCTCAGACCCCGATATCCCTATGTGGCTGCATATCCTTTTTTCATTTGTAACGTTTTAATGTAGGAAATCACGTCATGGTTATTTCAAAGAGTTTGTTATTTCAATTAGGCTATACCTAGCTGCAGAATATGAGATGATGGGTTCCCCCCAGAAAATCCCATGGAGCTTCACCCCTCCACCCCCTCCCCCTCCACTCCATCCCGCCTCGTGAGTCAACGTGAGGGTAAAACTTGCTTCATCACCTCCTTTGTCCGTTGTCATTCTCTTGGCTGATATTATTATACCCATGACTAATAATACAATTGAATGGATGAATGTAACGGGGAAATAGGGGCAAAACTATAATCGGATAGAAGTGTATCTACACGTTCTCTGACGTCAATAAGCATTCCGTATTCTTCATTGCAACATACTCGCAAACACCTTATAAGAACCATGGCAAACAAGTACGGGTAGTGAAAATGTAATACAAATATTGCTAAGTACCTAAATATTGTTTATTTTTTCTTCATAATAAGTTTCTATTTAATCAAATTACGTAATTTCATATACACAAGACTATACTATTGTTATAACCTCCGGAGCCTATGACCTACAAGCACTGCTTCCTCTCTTGAGGCTCCATCATATTTTTTCCTTTATATAAGTTAGTCTTATGTATTATTCTTTTTGTTTGTAGAAACGCATCCTAAAATGAGTTCAAAATGTAACATGCTAAATGTAATGATGTACTATACAACATGTGAGAAATATGAAAATAAACTGAAACTGAAACTGAAACTGAAACTCTAGAGTCTGTTTGCAATGGTTGTAAATGATATCGTTTAAAAATATATAAAACAAGTAAAAGATAATAATAAAAAACGTTTAGGGGAATTAAAGAAAAAAAGAGAGATATTCAAATGATGATGGGTGATGGCAGTCAGTTAATGGTAATTTTGATTGCTGCTGAAGATCCATTACACGCAAACCAGACAGAAAATGGTAGCCTATCCTTGAGATGACGATTATAATAATAATAATAATAATAATAATACTAATAATAACGTTTTATTTACCCCGGCTAGCCACTTCAGTTATGAAACTGCTCTTCCAGCGGGCCCTGCATATTATGTTATTACTACCCTTCTCCAATCTAATATGTTGAGCGCCTAGCTAGAAGGCAGAATGTCCCATTGTTATAAGTCTTTGGTATGACTCGGCCGGGGTTCGAACCCACGACCTCCCGTTCATGAGGCGGACGCTCTAACCACTGAGCCACCATACCCGGTGGAAAACAAGGGGGATAGAAGAGGGGGAAGAGGTACTCGTTAGATTGAGACGGCCAACTAAGAAGAGAAACAAAAACAGGACATACAAGATGGACAAACGCACAAACAAATCAGAAAAAAAAACTTATTGGATCACTATTTATCTCACACTACAAAATTGCAACGTGAGATAAAGACATTGACTACTTACTGGTGCCCGTATGTCCTCCGTATAGGTTTCTATCGCAACAGGTTGTCCTCGGTTGAACGGGTTGGACCGGTGGGGCGAACGGTGCGAACGGGGCGAAGGGGTCTACCGGTCTTGCCGGACCCATCGGGCCCCTCGGGTATCCAGGGATGGGTTGCTGGGGTCGCTGAGGTCCCTGGGGGCGCTGGGGTAGTTGGGGCTGCTGGGGCCGCTGCCTCCATTGGCCCCGAACTAGCACCAAACACAAGGAAAGGATGACAATCTTGAGCTCCATGGCTGGCTAAAAAAACAAGAGTCCTCTATTGCAGTCGTGTTATAGACCGATGAGTACAACACGTTAGTGCTCACCAAGATTTTTTTGAGAAAAATATGAAATACAGCTTTCGCGAGTGATCACTTGATGTGTTAAATCCAAAATCCAGTACGTGGGGTTGAGGTTCTTAACTCGGCCCGAGCAGAGAGAGGCCAAGGGTGAATAGAGCTATGAGCTGTTGAAAGTTGCCAAGTTTTTCCTCTTACTCCTGTTTCTGAAAGGATATGGGATGCGATCAGGTTCTAGAGTTAGCCTCAAATGACAGGCGTTTAGCAACGTTAACGCTGTTTACTTTTTTCTTCTTCAAGTAATGGGAATGAACCAAGCATTGCATTTTTCCTGTTTCACTCGGAAACGATAAGACCAAATGAGAAATCATGTATGCTTTAAAAATAGTTTTGAAACGGATGACAACGGAAAGAATTGGAAGCAAAGGAAAACAAGTTGTGCTTCTTCCAAATCAATCGCAAGTTTGCAGTCTCCTAGCTCTTATGTGCATAGTTGCGATTAATATCAATGGCAACTGAGAAAACAAGTTGGAAGATCCTAAAAGTTGCAAGATAAAAGTGAAGAAACTGGGTGAGTTGAGGGGAAGCTAAGCTGAAGCCGTCGTGACGGCAAGTGAAGGAATTAGAGTGTTTCGACAAAGAGAAGATATCAACACGTGTCTACTTATATTTAATCAGCAAAGATCTAACAAGTATTAAGAAAACGTTGGGAAAAAACATAGATGACGACAAAGGAATATGGTTTGTTGTCCCCTCTCAGTTGTTCACTACACTTTAGGATTATAAAAACATATACCAGCTCCAAATTATATAATAATAATAATAATATTTATTTTTTATATAGCGCTTAATACAAATGTCTCTAAGCGCTTTACAAATATACTATTACCCCGGTCATTGGATTCAGTGCTTGCCCGCGCACACTGTATGAGTAGGCCCTATCCTGATATCATTTAGTGCAATCAAATCAGATAAACTTGATGAGACTTTGGGAGTGGGTATGGACTTTTAAAAACTGTACATGACATTCAAAGGAAATGCTTAAACTGGGAAACATTTTTTTTTATACAAAAACGTGTGGTCGGATACATCAGCTATTAATCACATCCCCTTACACAAAAACGTCTGTTCACAAAGTCTAAGAAGTTTTGAGCGAGTGTATGACGTTAAACGGATGAAAACTAACTCGTTCCAGAGATGCACCCCAAAACTAGGTCAATTCGATTATTTCGACAAGTATTCATCAAATACTTGTCAAACTCTGCTTGTTGCTGTCATCTCTCTCTCTCTCTCTCTCTCTCTCCCACACACACTTTCTTTCTCTCTCTCTCTCTCTCTCTCTCTTTTCTCTCTCCCTCTTGGGGGTCATCTTCTTTCGCCAGGGGCGGCGGAGCGTATTTCAAAGTGGGGGGTGCACCAGCAAAAAAGAGCACTTTCTGGAAAAAAAGACCCTTCATAGGCTAGTCTCAAAGCAAAACAATTCTGTTATACATGGATATGAACCCCTTAATTGTATTCAAGATACTACTTCAGCACCATATTTTGCAGTTGTGTTTGATTGTCTGGAGGTGTATTCGCAAGGAGGGGAAGTTAGCGAGTCAAAAAAAATGTGACCGATTTGATCTTCTCATTTAAATGAAATCACCAATTCTGATGGGGTTTTAAACACAATATCATTATGAAAGAATGAAATGACCTTTAAATATTGTTACTTAAAGGGGAAGTCGACCCTGATGTTAAGTTGGTTTTAATAGAAGCAGACAATCAGAGGTGAAAAGGGGCACTTCTCACACCTATAACAGGGGCACTCTTTACAGATGAAAAGGGACAGATTTGAATAGAGGCACTTATGAGAATGGAAAAGGGGGCCATTATTAGAAAGAAACATAGGGACTTCCCCACCAGGGAGTGCCTCCTCACTTAGTAATTTCCATTTTATTAATAGTTTTTGATCTAAATACTCTTCATCGATATCGGGGCATAGATGCCAACTCGTGCCTACTGGACGACCAAAGCTTTATTACTGATGGCGCTACCCTGTGAACTGATGAACGAAATCACCAAGCACATCAAGAACAGTTATAACTGAATCAACTCATAGTCAATCTCCTCTCAAAATAATGATCGTGATTGGACTCAATTATTGTGAAGAAGTGATTTTTCACTCTAGAAAATATGAAGTAGATTAATGCCCGAATGATGTCATCCCACACACTTCTTTCCATTTCAATGTTCCAAGGATATTGCGATATCGTGATTGTGAAGTTATCGTATTGTCTTGGTTGTTGTTATTGTTGTTGCTGTTGTTGTTGCTTTTTTGTTTCGGAATTTTTTGGTTTCGAATAGTAATTACGCAATAATGATGATTTTTTGGACCCTCCAACAGGCCATTTATTGAAAATCAATCTCAAGATAATATATTTGAACACATGTTCCAATGAATATCATATAATATTTCAGAATAAGATATACATAAAGAATATCATCCATAATATTGTATATACAGAACATACATGTAGATTAGGGAAAGAAAAATAAATAAATAAGAATGCAACATCATGACTGAAAATGATGTGGGAAATTCAATATACTCCTATTAAACGATCAACATCCTCTAAAAATTTATCCATTTTTTATCGAATTTGTCAGTTTTGTTAGCAAATATACTAACTTGCCTCTCATTTGTGTAACTATTCTTGATATATTTTTTATTGTCCGAAAGGACGGTACAAACTTTTGTATTCGAGAAAATATAATTGTTGTTTAGTCCAAATTATTATACAGTTTAAAGCATCATTTCTTTTTTCAATGAAACCTAACAAAAGTAACAAAACATTTATTAAGGACAGTTTTATTCTACAGCGTGTTACAATAGTTAACCAGTCAGTCAAACAACTCCAAATCAATAATAATGATAACTTGGTCTTATTTGCCCATACTCCTGCCAGAGCCATGCACCCAAGATGACCTGGAAGCCGTGAATTGCCACGCCAAAGCCTGTGTGGACCACTGGACGGGACTTGTGTAGTGACTCGATAAGAAGAAGACCCATGGTAGTGACATCAGCATATTATAATTACTGCTTTTCCATCGGGCCCTACAATATTGCCCCAGCACAAGTTAGACCCATGTTATACACCTGGGTCGAAACGGACAGTGGCAAAACAATAGTTCGAGGATGTAGGCATCGAGTGAGGATAGTACACAGGACCGCTATATTCATGCCATCTTAAGGGCGGGTCTGTTTGTTATCGTTCTCGTTATTGTATTTTGGTTAGGCCTACACACAACACAAATCTTGAATCGTCCTTTAGGTGCCAAAACATATGGGTTGGTCGGTCGGATGTTC
Organism: Strongylocentrotus purpuratus; assembly: GCF_000002235.5. Taxonomy (NCBI): domain Eukaryota; kingdom Metazoa; phylum Echinodermata; class Echinoidea; order Camarodonta; family Strongylocentrotidae; genus Strongylocentrotus; species Strongylocentrotus purpuratus. Next base: position 25,446,806 of record NW_022145604.1, read on the forward strand.
TTTTTTTTTTTGCTCCCTCTTTAGGCTAATATTTCTTAGTTTTGAAAGCTTTAATACATATTCTTTTTGAATTCATTAAACATTTTTTCTTCTAAAAAACGGTTAATTTTTTTTTTTTTTTTTAAAGCCGACCGTAGATTTCAAAATTGTGGGTCGGTCGCAAAGGGCATCTTTTTTTAGGCCATATCATAATCATTATTATAATTATTATTGTCGTTATTGTTTTAATCATTATTATCATTATTAATGTAATGACACTTCTTCAATGTTCATTATGAGTATTTTCATCAAATCCGACTCCCACAATATTTTATATTTTGCCAAATAACACTCCCTCTTCCATAAAAATGCTTGTCCTTTGCATGATGTCTCCCACACTAACCGATTCAATGGGATGTCTTGAAATATGTCTGAATCATTTCTGATTCTCTTCAAGAAAAGCGTCCCGTTAATCTGGCTTGATAGCACTGTTTGTTAATAATAATCATCCTGGTTTATGGATGATCTCATACAGGCATTAACGTTGATTCTGACACAGATACAACCAGTGATGATAGGTGGAATATTCTGACTCTCTCAAATACGACTGTCATCCAGCAGTGTAGCTAAATTTTGAAAAACAATTTAATTTTTTTTTTTTTTTTTGGGGGGGGGGGGGGGAGGAGGAGTATGGTAGAAAAGGGTCTTTACAAGTCCTCTGATAATCTTTTCTTCTTCTTCAAGCGGGATTCAGAAAAGATTCTTCCATTGAAATGAGAATAAGGTCATTAAATATTTTAATTTCCGACAGGGATTGAAAATTTGCGAATATGCCATGAACAAGTGTAATTTGACGACTGAATATTGAATGGCATGGCACACCGCCGCGCCGACCCCTGCCCCTATTTGGCGACGCCCTTACTAATTTCGCGTGAATGAATGGCGATCGCTTTCCTCCGTTATGCATGTATAATTCGTCGTTCAGAAAGAAAAAGAACGTAAGCACAAGAATAAACATTAAACGCAAAGAACACACGGACAATTCGGAATTGTATCAGAAATAAAAGATAAAAACGGATAAAAGAAACTACATGTATTTCCAAACTGACTGTAATCCTATGATTTGTTGCTTTGGCACATGTATCTGGAGAGAGAGAGAGAGAGAGAGAGAGAGAAAGAGAATTGGGGGGGGGGGGGGGGAGAGGGGGATTATTGCGGGGGTCATAGTAATATTCCATCCACCGTTTTTCACCCCCTGCAATTGATTATTCATGACGTCATTCTAGATTCATTTAATTTTTATCACCTTTTCCTGGCTAGACAAAACACAACCGAAACGATTATTTTGAGAATAAAAACCTTTGCCAAATGGAATGTTGAGGGCCTCTTTCTTCTTTAGTTCCTTTTGTTTACGAATATAAACCAGTTGCATTGTGTATTTACATATTTAACAAATTACCGAAAGTGAATTAGATGCCCATGGATGTATGTACAATGTCATAATGGCAATTACAACCTTGCAAAATAAAATGCTTTTGTCAAAGTCCATTTAAATTTTCTTTGTCTTCTTCTTCTTTTTCTTCCTCTTCTTTTTCTATTTCTTCTTCTTCTGCTTCTTCTTCTTCTTTATTCCTCCTCCTCTTCTACTCATTCTTCTTCTTCTTCTTCTTCTTCTTCTTCTTCTTCTTCTTCTTCTTCTTCTCCTCCAACTTCTTTTGTTTTTTCAGTTTATGACAGCAACCACTTTCTTTAATAAGCGCAACTATATACCAAGTATTCCATCATCATCTCCATGGAAGAAACAAAGATCATTATATCGTGAAGATAACATTTCAAATGTATCTATTGAAGAGATGAAATGATATGAAAACAATTACTAAATCGATACGAAACTCCTTGGATTATACAACTCAACAATCGAGATTATTTATACCCAAAGCCATGTCCACAATTACATGCAAAGTCTATTATCCCCCGGAGTCTACCGTTTTGGTTTTTGCGGGAAGTAATCTAAATTTCTTCAAGATGTAAGTGATGTGTTAACCTTCCCGGGAATTTCCGATCTGAAGATCTATTTCCATCTCAAGCCCCAGACCAGATGGAGCTGTACAGGGTGTGTCAACAAAAGTAAATCTCGGGATTTCATGGTGTATCGGAATATCAAAGGACACCATCATAAACCTAACAATATGTTGTGAAAATATCATGCATAGTTTTGTTGACGGTCGATAATTTTCTGGAATGCCTTCATACGATGATCTTTTTTTATGAACCGTTTAATAAAGCGAAAACCGCGTCCATCATTACATTGACATCGTTACTCATTTATTTCGATTTTACAATGCCCTGTGCCGTGTCTATCGGGAATCAAAAAGCCTAATTCACTTGATATGGATTGAAAAATACTTTTGCCTACATCTTTCAAGTTGCTATCTTTTAATAATCAGTTTTAAGGTACTTTTTAATGGTGCTTACACGAGTTTAATCACTACAAAGACATTGCGTAATCGAAATGTGAGCTGGAAAAGGGAGTTGGTGATGGAGTGAGAGAGAGAAAGAGAAAGATAGACTGAGAGAGGGGGAGGAGGGGAGACAAAGAGAGAGAGGGGGATGGGAGAAACAAGAAAAGAGAGAGACGGGTAAGAGAGAGAAGTCAGAGGGCGAGAGGGGCGAAGAAGGTGAAGGCCGAGAAAGATGAAATAGAAAAGAGAGAGAGGAGATGTAAAGAGAGAGAGAGAGAGAGAGAGAGAGAGGAGGGGGAGGGGGGGGGGGGAGAAGAAGAATAAAAACATGTGAGGAGAATGAAAGAAAGATGATCACTACAATATAAGATTCACGGATTAACGGAAATAACGTAAACAGAATCGTGGCCATAAATGCTTAACGAAAACCCCCCCAAATAAAATAAAGTGTTTGAGAAACTTTCGAGCCAGTCCTACTATTATAAGGTTTTTGGAGTGACCGAAAAGACGAATAAGTGAAAGATGATACGGAAATGATGAAAAGGAAAGGCAATGATACAAAGAGGTACACAGTTATAAAGTTACAACAAATTAGAAGAAAAAGGGTGTTTAAACAAAATATACTAAGGCCATTAAAACAAATATTCATGTCTCCTCCTTCCCATTTTTCAAAAAAACAGGACGCTAAACATGTTTTTTTTTAATAATTTGGCCTAACAAGACATTGTGTGAAGAGGAATGAGATAAAGGCAATTGCGTTCTTGCCAAGTAATAGGTGGCGCTATGCAACGTTGGAAGCGGTCAAGATTGAGATTATTTTAACCCATTTTTTTTTGTATTACTATTATTATTATTATTATTATTATTATTTTTTTTTTTTTTTTTTTTTTTTTTTTGGGGGGGGGGGGGGTAGATTTATATAAATCGCATTGACTTTAAAGTTTCCCTTTAATCTTAACTACCATGTTTATGTTTTTCGGTGTATGAAAAAATGTAATAAAGTAAAATAGCAAAGTCAAACATTCATCATCATACCAATAAGTAAATTACGCATTCAACCATAAATCACGATTTCACAAAACTTCTCACACACTGTTGTAATATATGGGACATTATGAAGACAGAAGGAAACTAAACATATTCTGCTCAAGTGAGGGAGGCTACAAGACGACTTTAAATCAACTGATTCTGGGTTTTTATTATACAATTTTGAAAAAATCTTTTATTTGCTATTTACAAATTTTAAACCCATGGATAGAAATCTATAACTTGATATCGACAATCTATTCCTTTGGCCACTAGGCAATCTAGACTTTACCACTTGACAAACAGTTCAATTTGTCAACTTCTACTTCTCCCATTAAAGTATTTTGCGTTATTATTATCTTCTTCCTTTCTGTTTTTAAAGCAACAAGCACGAATCGATATTTTCGTTCAATCGCTGCAGAGTTATGATGATACCGTGTGTTGTTCAGATGCAAAATTACAAAAATTATGATACAAATTCAAAATCGAGTTGACTCTCTATTTCTTCTTTTTGTGTGGGGAGGCTTATATGGATTACATCTAATCTCATTTCTATGTGTCACTATAAACTGATTGATTATACACTTTTTCTTTTTAAAGAACACCAATTGCTAGAAAAATGGGGGAGGGTTGTTAAGCACCCCCATCCCACACAGACACATCCTCAGAGAACCGTGCTTGAGAAGCACATCATGTACGTTTCTTCACATAAAAGTTTTACTCTCTCTGTTGAATACTCATTATATTCATCATCATATTTTTGGTTGTCTGTTAAGCCTTAAAACTTTCTACCTGCTGGTATCCTGCCAATAAATCCTTATATTTAGCCGCTATATCCAAAAATACGTCCATGTTATCTTGCGACCGAAAAACAACCCCTCCATTACATTCATCTCAAAGAAAAAGGAAGATAATTCTACAGAGGAAAGGTGAACCATTCTTCCCGCCATCCAGACCATACTGACGGAAGTCTAGCAGATCCTTGTTGCCAAGTTGAAAACCTCAAACTCGCAACATTTTCAGTCACATTATTTTTCTTTCACTCTCACAGTAATTCCTCTGCCAAACAAATCTATTCTAAACCAGGGAATTTCTGATAGCAGTTCCCTGCCTAGTCCAGAATCTGGCCTATTTAATTTTGATCTCCACCACACCAACGCTTCCTCTCCCTACTTACTTGCTACCAGTCGATGGTGGCGTGATCATTAAATTAGGACGCCCGCCCGCGCCTCAGGCTGAGCTGGTGAGCATAATTATGAGTTTGTTGATAACGCCACATTCGACAGCTTGAATCAAGTGTGTGTAGGGAATATAAAGGACCGGGCAGATTCTGGACTATTCCCTGCCTGAACAGTCATTTAAAAAAAAAAATCGGGAAAAAAAGGCAAAACACAAAAATGGCCCGTATATTCTGTTAAACTATAAACCCGAAGCAGGGTTTCCACTTTTTTACACAATCGGATGAAAGGAAGTTTGCCTGAGATCTAAGTTTTTCTTTTGTTGAACGTCATTTTAGACACAGGGTCGGGTAGAAATGAATTCGTGGAATACGGATATATTTCTGTTTGTCGCACATTATTTCCAGTTTAGAGCCCCACTGCACTACGTATAGCTACTGGCGCCCTCTATATAGTAAACAATGCCTAATCGTTGACCATTGGTCCCCCATGATCCTCTTTTTTTCTTATGTTAATTGAGAGCTTATTTGATGAGATAACCACCTGTCAGTGACCATGCAGGGAGGTCTACTCCCTCCTGGACAAAATAGTGCGGTGGGGCTGTTACATTCCATATTTTATACGATTCTTTTACACAAAATAGTCACAAAAGTTATTCTCATAGATGCATCTCCACACCGACCAGCGTAGTTCAAAGTTTACGTGTGTACACTGATGCGTAACTTGTCTCCTTAACGGGGGACATATTATCCCCCTAAAGCGTCCATCTCACTGATTTCTATTACAACATCAAAACGGAGGTGGCAGCGGTCTTATCTTGATCTCGACAAACTTGAGGGAGTAGCTATACCCCTTCCAGGAGTTCCAGACCACGCCCTTGGCATAGTCGCTCGTCGGTCCTCCCAGGTAGACACCGTTGAGGTTAGCGGTGTGGCAGCTCGTGTACCACCAGGCACCGGAGTACTCGGACGCGCAGTTACCGCTCCATCGGTCGTTGTCGGCGTCGAAGGTCGAGAACTGGGCGCCGTTGTGAGGACTGAGAGCGTCGCCTGAGAAGTAAAATGTGAAACGGGAGTGGAAAATAATTAACTGAGGTCGTAGCGGCAAGATCATGATGGCAGTGATTGCAAGAAGGAGAGCACTGTGATGTATTGGTGAAGGCTCTCGATTCTCAGGTAGAAAGATCATGGTTTCGATCGTACGTGTGAAAGCTGAGCTCAATTAGCCAGTTCACGGTTGCAGTCTGAGCATGAGCAGATGAAGGTAATTGCGGACAAAATAGTGTAACACACGGAGTCAAAATACTGGATACGCGCTAATGATAGTTATGTACTCATTATTCATTCATACACAAGCAGTGCACTCCATGCTACACAGGTGGAAGTATTCTTTGAAAAGGGGAGACAAAGGCTATTTATGTCGAACCTCCATCGCTGTAGGAGTGATTATTTCATAATGTACAAAGTGGGACCTCTTCATGTTTTGAAGATCTGTTGATAGTCAAGGTCATTTGGGACATGTGCTAACCGTGAACATTAATGTGATGACGATTATGTGAATGAATTTGTCCCGCCCCCCCCCCCCAACTCAGTGTTATTTAAGGTACGTATATGCGTGTTCCCAGCACCCCCCCCCCTCCTTTCTGCCTAAGTCCGGTATGTCAAGACAATACGGGTAGATCTTTTTTCTTTGTCATACGAGCCTTTTCAGCACCCCCACCTTTCAGCAAAAGTCCGGTGCGTAAAGTCAATACGGGCAGATCTTTTTCTTTGTTACGAGCCGGAGATTCTGGGAACACGCTTGCGGTCCCTCCGTTCCCGGAGGGGGGCCGGGGAATTTGTGAAATCTCAAATTTCGAACCCCTGATGAAAGTGAAATCATATACTTTTATATCCCTAGATATTTATACATGCATGGTGTCTCATCATTTGGTAAGTACTATGAATAACATTGGCAAATCATTTTACCTTTGGCAATCTAGCATTCAATTTCTTTTACAAAACAATAAGAAAGGATTTAGTAATCGTTCGTCCAAACAATACCCTTTCACATAGGGTAGGTGCAGGGAATTGGAGACCACAGGGAATTGGAGACCATCGAGCTTGAAACCATCACTGTCTTTCCGTGTTGGCTCCAATATTGCTATAGCGCCATTTGTGCCCTTTAACAACACTACTGCATATATGCAATTCACTTCGAAGACTACAATGTGCTCTTTCTCCGAGAAAATTGGCAAAATTGACCAAGGTAACCAATTTTTATCGTAAAATTTTGCTCTGATATAAAAACACAATTTTCACTGAATTTTGTGGTGTATGCAGATATTTAGGGGTGGCTCTTAAAAAGTAGTTTTACAATGAAGTTTATGAAGTGTGCCAACCATCACAAAAAACTTACGGCCATTGTATGTTGTGAATGGGTGTTGCACAGCACATTGTGAATGGTGTCTGATCAGAAATGTGTGCAGGCAATGGGGGACACCAGGTCCAAAATTTATAATTATTATTATTATTATTATACATTTTATTGGTATATAATGATCGACCAGTAAGTTCATTGGCTGCATATATCTCTTTCAAAAAGTGTTTGAACTAACCATAACAATCCCATTTTCATTCAAATTGTATTTAAAATGTCTTGATTTGTAATTGCCTCTTATTACCTGCACAGGCAGGTAATGAGCGACCTTTGGTGCAGACGTCATTAATAATTGTTATCTTATTAATCAGTAACATCATGCCCACAATTTTGTTACCAAATAAAGAGAAGAAGTTACTGAAGAGAATACAAAACTTTCTGTATGTGTAACATTTTTCATGTTTATGTAAATTATGTAAATGTGCTTAAGGGTCTCCAATTCCCTGCACCTACCCTAATACCAATTGACCGGGTTTACCTGCGGTTGACGACGTGTCGTAACGCCGTACGGTCAGCGTGTAATTTTTAGCCGCGTCGGACACTGATATAAAGCGGTAAACCGTGTGTGCCTCTTCGTATTGAAAGTCCTGTAGGTCGATTCGAACCTCGGTTGGTCCCTGGTGTGTGAGGAGGTGTATCCATTCCAACCCCAGCCAGAACTCCCCGTCCAGAAACCCGAAGCCTTTCGCGTACTCCTGCCAACCGCGGTAGAAGTTGAGGTTGCCGTTGAAACGCCGTTGGATTACCTGCAGTACCATAATATAGAAATAGATTCGATATGCTTGATTGAATGATGAATTAATTGAATTTAATTAATTAAACATCAATTTACAAATAATTTCATTGATCACAAAGTAATTAATCAAGTGATTGACAAATATTTCAAACATCATTCTCATATAATACAGAAACACCGATATATATTAAAATCGATGATATGCTACTAGAGAAGAAAACTAAGTTTAAGTTTTGGGGAGTTTTATATAGATGAAACTTTAACTTCGAATGATCATTTACACCACGTTACAATGTGCATTTCCAAAAGTATTGGAATAATCTCCAAGCTAAAGTTTCTTCTACACCCTGTATTCCTACTATATAATTCGCTAGTTCTCCCGTATATAACATATTGTAATAGTGTATGGGCACATTGTGGTTCGACACAAATTAATTCTACTTTTAAACTGCAAAAGAAAGCCATAAGTATTTGTACAGGTTCGCATTTCTTAGCTCACACTGATCCTTTATTCTATAAACTTAAAACACTAACAATTTTTGATCTGTACACTACTCAAGTAGCAGTTATTATGTTTAAGTACATTAATAATCAACTTCCACCATCCTTTGATTTAGGTTTAATAGTTCTATTCATTCATTTCCTACTCGCATATCTGGAAACTTCCATCTTACATATCCCAAATTATCAATAACCAATAACACACAAATCTTGTTAGACATTCCGGCCCGGACATTTGGAATAATTTTCCAGACAACATTTTATTCATTGTATTTGTTATTGTTCGAATTTGTGTACTTTGAATTTGAATTTGTATCTTTTGAAAACAGAAATAAAATCAATCAAACAAACAAAACAAACTTGTCACAAAACCCAAAGAGATCGGTGGAAGACGAAGCATGCCACTAAAATGCTAAAACGGCCAACTTTCTGTGACTTGTACGACCGACTTACAGTTTGAACTGAAAGAGTATGTAATTTTTCACAATAATACACTAGTTACTCCTTACCAAGAATTCATAGTGTTATTTTTAATATTCCATAGATGAGCCCTTGTGGTCACCACGCCCCACTCCCCCTCGGTAAAGGGTAGGAGAATGGGAAGAGAAAAAGAGGAGTAGCAATATCATGTCCCCTGAAAAATTATTTCACCCCGCGGAAATTTATTTTCCCCTACCCCCCCCCCCCCCCCCTCCAAAAATACTAATAATTAATATATTGGTAAATAAATAACTAAATAAATAAATAAATTAATAAAATAATAAATATATAAAAAATATGAAGAATGAACAAATGCAGAGATTAAAAAAACTAAGTGACTTTAGGATACGGGAGAGGGCTGGCAGGATTCCCGAATTCATGTTTTCTAGGGGAACCCTCGCCCCTCTTCTTCCAACCACTCTGGATACGCCCTTGCTATACAATACGTAATCCTTACCGTCCATCCTCCGCCGTCCCTCTGTTGATCACAGTAAACCTCTCTCTTGCTACAGCTCTCCAGGTCAGATACATAGATGGTATATACACCGTCTCGACCTCCACCGAAATCTAAGATGTCTTTACAGTTCTTGGCCAATGGCACCGGAACTGCAATTAGTAAGAAAATGAAAGGAACAAAATTACTTTGTTAATAGGGCGAGGTTAAATTTACTAAGGTTCAATAATTTTGTATAAATCGTCCTTGTTTTCACGAAGTGACGGTAGTGAGGAAAATCGTAACGCAAAGTGAATGCAATTTTTTTTCACTATCGTCACTTCGTGAAAACAGCGACGAAATGTGATCTAATGAAAATACATTGTTTTATTATCCTTTGTTTTTCTCTTCCAATAGCTTTTCTGCTTACTGTATTCATCCCTGATCCCCTCTCTCGCTCTCTCTCTCTTTCTCCTCACACTCTGTCTCTCCTCTTTTTCTCTCTCTCTCTCTCTCTCTCTCTCTCTTTCTCTCTCTCTCTCTCTCTCTCTATTCACCCTCTCCCTCTTTCTATCTTTCTCTCTCCCTCTTTCTCTCCCTCCCTATTTATCTTTCACGTCCCCTTCTCCTCCCTTCTCTCTTTCTGCCTCCCCTCCTTATCTCCCCCTCTCCCCTTTTTCGCTCTCTTTTTCACTCTCTATCCCCTCTCTATCTCCCGCCCCTCCCTAAACCTTTAACTAACTGATTATATATCGCGTCTAGTATGCATGCGTAGGTCAGAGACGGAATATGCCCCTCCTCTTTTCAAACTGAATTTTAGGGATACGCCACTGACTTCTGTCATTATACCACCCCCCCCCCCTTTAGGAGTAACTGCTTGTCGCATAAGTGACACCCCTCAGGGAGTAAATTTACTCCCCAATGTAGAGAGTAAATTACTTTTTTTTTTATAAGAAGGTGAAATTTGCATCCAATGGTGCTCATTTAACACCTTTTGGTTCCATTTTCATGAAAAATGGGTTCAAATTTACACCCGTGGGGTTGAAATTTATACCCTTTATGATCGATTCCACACCCTGTGGGGAGTAAATCTACACCCTTTTTATGCACAACATCAACCAATAAGCCAGTTCACGATTGCCGTCTGAGCATGAGCAGATAAAGGTCATTGCAGAACAAATTTTGAAATACACGGAGACGAAATACTGGATACGTGGTCATGAAAGTTATGTAATCATTATTCATTCATGCACATTCAGTGCACTCCATGATATATAGGTCGAAATATTCTTTGAAAAGGGGAAACAAAGGCTATTTATGTAGCACCTCCATCGCTGTAGGAGTGATTATTTCACAATGTACAAAGTGGGACCTCTTCATGTTTTGAAGATCTGTGGATATTCGGGGTCATTGCAGTAATGTGCTAACCGTGAACTGGTCTATTGGTCATCCCTCGAGCAATCAATCGTCCATGCTTCGTAATCACCTAACAGTCACTGATTCTCACCCTTTTGTCTACGTTCCACTGCTCTAAAGAAATCAGACCAGAATGTCGAGTTATATGTTGAAAGGCTTTAATGCTCAGCTAAACAACAATTAGTGTGAACTCAACATAAGTGCAGACTGTAAGAACTAACTTATGGCTGGAGTTATCGGTTCAAATGTAATGGAATTACTTAAACACACAATCCAGCCTAACCAAATTTCTTCCCTTTACTTACACGTATAAGAAGACAATTATGTACTAGTTAATAAAACAAAACTTCTGATAATTTCATTAAATTATGAAATACAACCCTCGGTACAACCCCTTATTCTTGATTGGATAACTTTCACACAAATAATATGCCCAAATGAACCATGATAATTCCCCTAACATGACTAAAATATGTGAATTATGCTTTAAAAAAAAAATCATTTGGCAGTCCCTATATTGACACGATGCGCCATTGCTGTAGCGCATGCGCATATGCACTGACTAATCAGAGCTCGTCTGACTAACATAGGGTGTAAAATATCATTCCTCAAATATACACCTTTGCGTATTTCCGTGTTTTACTCCCTAAAAGGTGTAAAAGCGGCGCCCTATTTTTCCAATTTCGTTTTACTCCCCAAGAACACCTTTCATTTCTCTGTGTGTACAACCACTAACGTCGCTAGCTAGAGAGGGGCACTGGAGATGGTGCACAAGGCGTGTGTAAACAATGAATCCAGTGACCAGAGACATAAATACGTTCTGATACTTTTAGGCATCTTTGTAATAATGCAGATTATATTTTCGCACTGGAGAGATGGATGATTTCATTGTAAGTTCATAATATCTATCTCTGAAATTTCAATTTTTAATGAAATTCCATAAAGTCCAGAATCCGTGTTTTCAATATGTTCGAAACGCGGGCATTTAGAAATACCGCGCATAGGTCCTTCTGGGAGTGACTTATTGAAAACTCTAATTTCATCTTTCACACTGTCTCATCATGGGTTGCCAAGGGTGACGAAGATAATTGAAATGACAGGAAACCTGTGGTTTGTCTGATATCCTGAGAGAGTGGTGAAAACATGTCCCCCTCCCAACTATCACGACAGAGATGGATTCACAGGTGTTTTCATTTCTCTTTCCCCCATGATGTTTGAGTGAACTTCACCTCTTAAACACCTATCATTGGTGTATAGCGTGGGTTAAGGCATAAAGGGGGGTGCTGGTTTAATGGGGACAACGACCTTAAAATGAGCATGATAAAAATCTGCAAGGCTGGTAGTTATATAGGAGAAAGATGGGAGAAGATGTGGGAAGGGGTCTGTATTTTTTCACGTCCTTCCCCTCTCCCTTTTCCGTATCCTTTCTCCCTGTCTCCTTTACGAGCTATGCAATAGAAGGGGGGTATGTGCCCCCGTGCCACCCCGCACAACTACGCCTGCCTCCTCTCATTAACTTATAGGTTCATCGTCGATCAGGAAAAAAAAAGAAAAGGAAATGTTCCCTCTCCAACTATTCTTTCTTTGGGTGAACTTCAACTCTGCAGGGCCCCGTCTTAAAAACAGTTGCGTTTAATCGCAACTTTATTTGCGATTGATATCAGTCGCAACTATATACACTGTTGGTCATAATGGTGGAATAATTATTTTTACCCCAATTTATGGAATGATTTTTGACGATGATTCATTCCTAATAGATTTAGATATTAGTATACATTTTCAGATTTTATTGAATAATAATTTGTGAGTGTTCATTTTGCGTGACTGCTAAAGCGCGTGTATGCTAATCACCTAGGGGACCTACGTCCTCAAGTCATAACTGTCAGTAATGAGGATTAATGCCTCATAAATTAAGGGCACTTGTATAGCTGATCGACACGGTTTTGATCCTGGGGGCTCCCAGTAACGAGGCCATTGCTTAGCCACTGAATCATAACTGTACGCAGCGGGGGCTAGGGTACGTCGCCGCCCCCCCCCCAATACAAAATAAGAAGAAGAAGCAGTAAAATATCAATAATTCATTGCATTTTGCCCCGACCCCTAACATTAAGAAATCCTCTGTGTGGGCATGCCTTGAACCATAATGCATGGCCCTACAGAGAAATAATTAGGAGACTGCTAATGTGTAATTGATTACATGACTTGCTGTAGATTCGGATCAATCGCAACTCTTTATGAGACGGGGCCCTGGTAATATGGACCATGAGCAAAAATACCTGTTGCCATGGGAACTACATCACAAATTACAGTAGAAGTCACGTGAGTTTCATCTCGGATCTCATTTAGGATTGACGAGGATAAGATGAAATATATAGCTGCATGAGATCTTATTAATGTTAGAACTTTTGTATGTAAAAAAAGGCTAGGTGGATTTTGACACGGAAAGAAATGATAAGTATGACTTTTGATATTAATTGTGACTGATTGATTGTGATACAAGGCTTACAAAAATCGACTAATCGACATAATTGACTTATTAAGTGTTTAGGTACACGGAAATAGATCAAGTATTACTATTCTTAATTAATTTTATTATGATATAACGATTTGCGATGGACTTGACAAATGTATTACTATACACAATAAATTAACTCCAGTAAAATCCAAGAAGGGTCAACGTTTAAATACCAATTTCGAACAGATCGATATTAGTATTTAAACACAAACCAAACTCTCCAAACGTGTTTTGTCCAATAAGATATTGCGTATAAACGTAATCAACGAAAAAAGAAGACATTAATTGAAGCAATGAAACTGCTTAATTACCTGAACTGCCTCCGTAGCTGACGCTTTGCTTGCAACACAGATCCGTTCGTCTCGGCGGTGGCCTGGGACCAACACCAGTGGTTGCACCCCGCCAGTACGGCCCCGTGCCTCGTCCACCGGGTCCACCCCATTGCGCCGCTGCTTTACTGAGACAAGCAAGTACTGATACTACAAAAATGTTGAATTTCACCACACTCCCCATAACCGTTTCTGTTCCTATAAAACTTCGATCACACATACACAAGTTATAATTGTTGTGAACGAAATCCTTAGCACCATCTTAGACGAAAAGCATGTTACTTGCGAAATTAAAGTTTATATTCTCTTTGATTAAATCAACCGAATTCGAGCTATCTTTGGTGACTGATCTTGGTGCGTACTTGAACCCATGACTCAGCGAAAGGGGATATTCTAAATTACCTAGCCGAGTTTATGAACCAACCGATTTATTAGACAAACATGGAGTACAACTCGAAGGGCACTTGAAATAAAGAAAGTTTGTTTTATCAACCCAATCTACCAATGATTAGAACATCTTTATTTTAATATTATTATCAATTCTTTTCTTCTGCAAAAAGATAGAAGCAAAGATAGCGTAGAGGTACCGACGCAAAAAAGAAGAAGACAGGACATAAACAAACATTTAGTAAGAGGGAGATATCCAGAGAGAGGGATAAATAGGTAGACAGAGAAAGATATGTAAGAGGAGGAGAGATCGAGAGAGAGAGAGAGAGAGAGAGAAGGGAGGGAGAAAGGGGGAGTGAGGAAGAAAGACAAAGAGCGAAAGGGAGAAGGAGGGCGAGAGTGAGGGAGAGAGACAGAAAGATAAAGAGAGAGAGAGGGGGAGTACGAAAGACAGATAGAGTGGGAGAGAGAGACAGACAGAAAGAGAGAGAGAGAGAGAGAGAGAGAGATAGAGAGAGAGAGAGAGAGTCGGAGAAAGGACAAAATTTCGTAGTAATCAAATATAAAATTATTTAGAAAATAAAATGAATACAACAAAACAGTGGAAGAAAATAAAAGATTAACCGATATCTGTAATATTCATACGTGGAGGATTAGTAGGGATAATCTTACAGACAAAATGTAGAATAGAAAATATCTTTCAAATAGTGGGGCGTGGAGCAATTAAACTTATTGGGATGACAGGTTTCTTAAGCCTAGCTTTAATTGGATAAAGCTATCAGGCAATACAAAGTATTACATTGACTAAAGATTGCAAGATACTTTTAGAATGATTGTGAAATGAATCCAAAGTATTATTGCTTGATGGATTATGCTGCAGCACCTATGATCTTTATTCTGTCTGTAGACGTGGGGTAAACTGCGGAAAAAATCTCGGTGGAGGGGAAGGGGAGGAAATAAAGAAGGGGGGGGGGTAGAGAATTTTTTTTCTTTATACCCTGCATGCGCGATTTTCTCTTTCTTCGTTCCTGTTTCTTTCCCTCCCTCTCGCTCTCTTTCTCGTTCTGTATGGTCCGCCTCTCCCTTCCCCTCATTTCATTTCATTTTACTTCAAGACGGAGACAATTGCTCCACATCTACTCTCTCTCTCTCTCACACTCTTTCTCTCCCTCCCGCATTTAGCCATCCCCTCTATCCCTCCCCCTCCCTCCCTCCTATTCTCACACTTACTCAATAACTACCTATTCCCTATCTTCTACTTCCCTTTCCATTCCACCTCCCCTTCTCTCTTTCTCTCACCCTTTCCATTCCACCTCCCCTTCTCTCTTTCTCTCACCCTTTCCATTCCACCTCCCCTTCTCTCTTTCTCTCACCCTTTCCATTCCACCTCCCCTTCTCTCTTTCTCTCACCCTTTCCTATTTCACCTATATTGATTTCTTACCCCTCTCTTCTTCTTCACTTTACGTTTCCCACGCACCCATTCTCACCCTCGACTTTAAAACAAGGTATAATCAACCTTTTCCTAATTAATTAGGTATCATCAATAAACTAATTGTGTTCTCAGACGTCTGGTCATTTGTTGACCCTAGATGGTATAGTAAAAAACAAATGAAATTGAAGTGTATACACTTTTACCATTTTCTGTCAACAATCTTAACAATCATGCAATGTTTAATGGGAAATATCCCCCCCCCCGTCTATCCGAAATATTATTATTCAATATTCTATTATATATGAGATGTTTTAACCGAATAAAAAAACTTTAAACAAAAAAAAATTATTATTAAACACATGGTTGTTTTTGTGTTATTATTTACATTATAATTATCATCATTATCATCATTATTATCATTATCATTATTATTGTTTTCATTTTTAATAATATCTATATCATCATTATTATTATCATTATTATCATAATCATCATCATCATCACCATCATCATCATCATTAATATTATCAGTAGCATACCATTATCAAGAATGTTCTGAAAGAAATTATCAAAAGAAATATAAAATAGTTCTTTGCTGTAGGCATGAATGACATAGATATAGGCCTATCTAATTCGATTGGCTGGAAGTCTTTAATTGAGTACGGAAAATGCCGTCGGGTCGCTGTTTGTAAACGCACAATATTGACAAGATAATTGCGTATGGCATTCTCCATAAGCCCACCGGTAACGAAACACGTAGATCATGTAAACAAAGTGATAACGACATAATCACGCGAATATCCCCTCATGGTTTACTCGTGAGAGCACTAGCTGCATGGGTTTTCCTTTTCTTTTTCTTTTTTCTTTTTTTTACTGTGGTGTATCTCAATCATCTCACTCCCATTGCGTAGATTTATTTAGTCGGTGTGATCAGGAAAAACTTCATTTTACTCAGGGGCACAAGGGCAGATCTAGGATTTTGAAATGATGGAGGGGGAGGGGCGAAATTCCAAAGAGAAGATTTGATAAGACCCGGGACCCCCCCCCCCCCCTCCAAAACAAGAATTACATTGTAAGGTTGTCATCTACTGAAAAGTAAGTCAACACAAACAAGTTATCAGAATTTAAAATGCCATTGTGGGCTAAAATTTGAAACGTGTCCACAAACACTACGTCACAGTCATTGCCAGATAGAGTTCAAATTGGGACACTAACCCCCTCCCTCCCCCTCCCCTAAAAAATAGATGGATAATGATCATAACAATGATAATAAGATAAAATAACAATCAATAATAACAACAAATAAACAAACAAACAAAACAAAACAATAAAGAGAATCGACTATTGATATTTGTACGTAAATACCAAGCTCAATTTCCCCCTACATTATCATGAGTTCAAACACACACGTCGTTTTCTTGAGCATGACAATTCATTTAAACGAACAGAGATATAAGTTACTAAATGCCTTTCTTCCTCGATCGGCTCTATGTTTAGTCCTAATATCTGTGTTAATTCACCATTCTCTCACCACATGCTGACTCATATCTAGTGTCAATATACTGGTACCCAAAAGCTATTATTAGTGGATACCACGATTTAAAGGTAGCGTTGAGCTCTGGGCCCCGTCTCTTAAAGAGTTGCGATGGTTCCAAATCAATCGCAAGTCCTTCAATCAATCGCAAGTTTGCAGTCCCTTATCTCTTATGCACAATGCTGCGATTAATCGCAACCGTTTATAAAACGAGGCCCTGGAATTACTAAAATTAATAACTCACACAGCCAACGAATTTAGGCAGAATATTATAACAATTGTAAGTGATTAAATCATATCTGAGTATCTTGACGGATGAATTTTCAAAGCAGATGATGTATTCTCTTGTAGTTTTATAATATTTATTATAAATTTCGTAGGCCAATACACTTCCTGTATTTATTATAATCACATCCCAAGAAAGTTTACCCTGGACGTTATAAAAACTATTTGCAAATCATACTTGTAGATTGAATATATTCATAATAAAATGTATACTTTGACAGAATTAAGCATTAAGGACAGGAAGAAGAGAATATAAGAATATTTATAGGGACGATATAATAAATTATCCGAATAAAGGGAAGAATTATTTAATTCTTCTTTATTGTTAAAGGTATTACAAAGTTTTGGTATGGGGTCATAAATTTGGTTGAAATGAACATATTGGAAGCATTTGCGATTCTTCAATATTAAGTGATCGTTGTCGCTGTTGAAATCAAGTCTAGTTATGAAATTGTAAATAATAAACTCTTAATGTTTTTAGCTCCCTCTCAACGTAAAAAAAATCAATTAAGCTATAAAACAATCTATCCTGACTAAAATCGACCGATTAGATATTCCCGTCTGGAAATTATATATCACAACTATATATTCTGAAATTGTCATGGTCGCAGCTACCATTGTACGGCCGTAGGCGCTATTTGAAATTTATCAATATTTACCGGGAGCACCGGTACATTTTTATATTGCAATTTTTCTCAAAAGCAGAGGGGTTTTAGAAGCTAAATTTTCTAGTGCTTATAATATGTCCACAGGGGCATCCAAATATATCAAAATTGTAAAGAATCACTATTCACCCAATTTTCAAATTTTCCCAAAACTTTGTAATACCTTTAACATACAATTTTGTGTTTCCGTTGTTATAGTGTTAAGAATTAAACATTGTTTATCTTCTGGTATTGTATGAAAAATGGGACAATGAGCATAATTTAGGTTAATGTTTGCATGACGGATAATGACAATCATCATTTCAATACGGGTTTGCAAAAAAATACATGCATAAACATGCACACAATCATGAGATAATGCATGACGACATATTTGATGAATAACTCTACACAAGGTTTATTTTTAAGACTGATTTACTCGTGATCTTTCTATAAACTATATAACATAGCGGCCTGCTGATTGGTCGAGCACCGTGTGCGTCAGCCAATAGGCCTTGTGCGTTACTGTTCCAATTATCGATCGAATTTTTGACCGCTGCGCCGGTCCTCCCGTAGAGTATAAAACACGCTTGCTTACACTAGTTTTTATCACCTGACGAGATGTTGCAGCGGCGCACGAATCCTTATTGACCAAATTGCGAGACAAACGAATATCACTACCGATATTATTTTCGATACATGTATGTATTTTGGGATAAAAGTATTGCGCTTTCTATGCAAAGCGTATAATTAGGCATGAGGTACATTAACATGCAATGTAATTGATTGATTCACTTCACTTGATGATTCTTTTGCTAATGTTGCAACGGCATATCCAACATAGAAAGGAGTTGGCACCCCTATCCATATTATAGCACATGGGGAAAAGCTCACTAAACAGGCATCCCCTACAAACAGGATTACATTTTATTCTTCTTGTAATATGATGTCAATCTTAGGATTAAATGTGATTATTCCTAATTAACCTGAGAATGGTAATTCATTATTTTTAAGATCGTATAGAAGTTCCTTTAACTCTTTGAAGTTAGCATGCAAGTAACAATTTCGAAAGGGGCGTCGTAATATGAGGGAGTGGGTGGAGGAGGTGTCCGACACTGTCTTGTCGAAAACTCAGGCAATTGAGAAATCTGAGGACCCTTTGGATATTTTTGAAGGTTGAAAGACGCCCAACATCAAGGGTGCGCAACGATCTCCTGTATTAAAGTCAACTGATCCGCCCTTTCTCCGTTCCACAACCCCACATGGTTCTCTTGGACCATCAACTCAACCAATGTCTCATCAAGGCAGTGACGTACGCCATGGTGAAGGTCCTGACGTTGAGGGCGCTCCGGTATCTTGCGGGGACTGTTCTTACTAGTTGGATAAAATACAATGAGGATGTGACGCGGGGTCGTAGTATCCTTTTCCCCCTCTCCCTTATGTTTTCACAATTTTCCTATTTTTTCGCCATACGATAGCTCTGGTCACTTCGACACTCATAGCGGTCCCTTTATCCGCTCTACCTAACCGGATGTCTCCCTAGATCATCGGTCGAATTTTCATCTCCACATAGGGAAAAAACGCTCGGCGTACGCCGCGGTTCCAGGCCACACCCGCGGTTCGCCTCTTCGCACCGATACCCACGAACCGGTAGTCCATGTTGAGGTTAGACGTGAAACAGTCGTTGCTATGGTACCACCAGCCGCCGCCATTTTGGCGGGCGCAGTTGGTAGTGGGCATCCCGTCGTTATCGCGGTCAAAGGTCGAGAAGGGGATGTTGTTGTGTTGACTAAGACCATCACCTGTTAATGACGATTAGAAAATAGAAATGCTTAGTACTGTAGATTTGTTTTTAATTCGTCAGTTGTCAATACATTTTGATGAGTCGGGACGATAAATAAATCTTTCCCATGAAATCATAAAGAATACGTGAAGCATAAGCGATCACTTAGGCTTAAAATAACTCTAATGTATCAAGGAATTTCTTTTTTAAATGAACATTCTGTTTCAAGTTTCCAACACTACTCTCTCTCTCTCTCTCTCTCCCTCTCCCCTCTCTTACTCTCTCTTTAATTAAGCTTAAGTTCAACTCATTAATAATAATTAAACGTTGTAACCGGGAAAGAAAAAAATATTACCTCCATTAGAATTCGGATCCATTTCGCTAATTTTCATTGTGTAATTCCCCGTCTCATCATTCAGCGCGAAAGTCCAATATCTAAAAATACAATAACGAGATGATGGTAAAAGAAAGTAATATAATCAATACAATGTCGTGTATTATCCCTGGTATTATGAAAGGATCAACAAATATTATTGGTGATTGTGATCCTGAATTATAAAGAAATTAAAGGTACTATGTCCCATTTGCAGGCCAAAAAAATGAAAAAGTTAAATTCCAACTGCATTTGAAAGATAATACTAATTTAGAACTTCCCTAAAAAAGGTGGGGCTTGAAAATATCTTCAAGTGGGAAAATAACGACTATTAGTTGTCAAATCGACTTTAGGGCTATAGAGCCCAAAAGTAATAGTCTTGATTTTCAGACAATTGTACCGAATGGTCATACGTTTACGTATACATTCTGATCGACGAGGAAGTGATAGTTTGCCATCGCCTGAAACCAAAAGGTGATTATTTGCTTTATATTCCACATCTAAAACAATTTAACTACAAAAAGAAAAGGACGTGTATGCATCTACATGAAAGACACCAGGCCCAAATTCTCACCAAAAAAGTTAAAAGTTTAACCAAACCCCTTGAGGGTACGGTGCGCGCATGTGTTTGCTTAATTGCGCTTATTGGTAATGTGCGCTTAATTACGCCTGTTTTAGTGCGCATTTGGATAATCTTCAGTGAAAGTGCGTTGTCCTGTGTAGATAGTACCTCTATCTTTAGTGAAAGTGCGTTGCACTGTGTAGATAGTAGCGAAGTAGCGAATAGTGTAACGAACTTTTTGCTTCTCCCATCAATAATGAGCGAACTATTTTTCATCACGTGATTTACTTTTGACCAATCGTAGAGCAAGATTCTTATATGTGGAATATAATCATCAATATTCATGATACGCACGCACACAGAATCTGGTGCGATAATTTATCAAATATGAGATTTCATACAAAAATTACAAATGCAAAGCTAAGTTTACTTTAAATAAGTGACATTGCGACAAAATCGGGAGACTTACCGTAAACGAATGACTACCCAGTTCGTAACTTGTCCATAATCATTGCGACATACTGGTTAATTTAGTCCAGAATCTGGCCGATTTAATTTTGAATTTGATCTCTACCTCACCGTATAACAACGCAAATATTCATATATTCAAATATTAATATGCATTCTAGGATGGCTGGCTTACAGGAAAAACGACGCTGGCGGGAGCCCCCCCCCCCCCCCCGATTAACCGGCGTGCATCTAGACGTTGAGGGACAATGGCATCATGACAAAACAGGGGCACATACTCCGTGAATAAACTACAAAATAAATAAAATCATTGATAAGGGAAGGTATGAGGGGGGGGGGGAGGGGGAGGGGGCTGGCTTTTTTCCCCCTTCATGTTCCAATTCCCATTTACATCTCCTCTGTTCTCCCCCTCCCCCATTTACCATTGATTGGTGAGGACATGTTCCTCTTGTTCTCGCCCGTAGCCAAATGTGATAAATCTCATTAATACGAGGCAGAATCCAAAACTATGTGTCTATAGTATACCTAACATTCTCGATCACATAATAGTTATTTAAAGATTTCTCACTTTTATTTTCCAAGTTATTTATCAAATTCTTAAACAAAAGGGGAATGCTCAATGCCTCTTACTTGGTAAAGATCTCTGTCCACTGGGAGTCCCTCAGTTCGATTCTCAGCTCGTGTCTTCTCTGCATGGAGATTCGGTAAATCCAGTCCAATCCTAAAAAGAACTCGCCCTGTAGATTGCCGAAACCTCGTACGTAATCAGCCCAGGGGCGGTTGAAGTTCTCACGCCCTCCCCAGCGCCTCTGGATAACCTGAAGAAAATGATCATATTAATAATGATAATAATAATAATGGTAATGATAATAATAACATTACTACTAGTAAAATGATAATAATAATACATGCTACAATAATAATAGTAGTAATAATAATAATAATAATAATAATAATGATAATAATAATAATAATAATAATAATAATAATAAAAATGATGACGATGATGAAGATGATGATGATGATGATGATGATGGAAAGAGGGGTCTAGGAAAGAAGGGAGTTCAGCTAGACATGCAGGACATGGAAGTGGTGGATCCATGATTCACCTGCGGGGCGGAGGGGGGGGGGGGGGGGACGGGGCTACACAAGCGGAAAAATCACTGCCAACTAAGTTAATATACAGAGTTCTCACATTTTCTTTAAACGTAGGCTTTACTACTTCAGCCAGAATGGATTAGACCACACAGCGAGCTATCGAGGTCACTGTGACAGGTGGCTATCTCATTAACTCAGCTCTCATTTAACATAAGAAAAAGAGGATCATGGGGGACCAACAGGCACCGATTTGGGAAGTTTTCACTATAGAGGGAGCAAGTAGCTACAAGTAGGACAGTGTACCTTTAAGTGTCCTTATAATCCGAATTGTATGGCACGAAAAAAACATAGACAATCAAAACAAATTGTGAAGATTCGACATTCCATTAATCAATTATTATTTTTGTAAATGACCAACAATTTTAACTGAATGGAAAAACACCAAAAAACATCATTGAGGTCCCTGCAAATAAATTTAAAGGCAGGCAGGCCTGATCTAAGATTGTAAAAAGGAAAAAAAAAAGGGAAAGATATTCCAGACATGATTTTTCTTTCACAAGAATATAATTCTGGAATCTCACCGGCCTCCTAGAGTCACTTGAAGGGGAGGGGGGGGGGGGGTAGGATGTAAACAGGGCTTGATATTCTCTTTCTTACTTAACCCTCCCCCTTCCCATTTTTCCTTCTTTTTCTCACTAGCGGGTGGCCCCATAGATACGCCCACATATTATGTATAGCTATGTATGCTTACTGTCCACCCCCCGCCATCTTGCTGCTGCTCGCAGAAAACGTCTTTTCTTCCACATTTGTTGATATCAGAAACAAAGATGGTGTAGACCGCGTCGTGCCCGCCGCCAAATTCCCGGATGTCGAAGCAGGTCTTGGGAAGGGGCAAGGGCGCTTCATATAATGAGACAAAGAGAGGATGAAAATAAATATTATGTTCGACCACATCATCGGCTGCTTAAAGGGAAAGTCCACCCCAAAATAAGTTTGTTTCGATAGAGGCAGAATAATAAGAAAATCAGGTGAGTGAAAGTTTGAGCAAATTCTGAATGAAAATAAGAAAGTTATGAATTATTGAAGTTGTGATCAATCAAATACAAATTAGCAACTATGTGACTTATTATACGAGCTCTCCTTCATTTGCTTTTGCATAATATTCCATAAAATCATGTTTTCTTCGTTATTGATGACGGAATATATATTGGTTCCTTGCAGGGGGAGTATAGAAACATATTTGCAATTATTATATTTAGGGTGCATGTATGGTTGAAATTTTTCTTGAGGGAAAATGAAAATTTTAGATTTTTTTTAGTACTGAGCAAATGGAAGTTGAGCTAGCTTGATACGTCATAGAGTTGCCAATTTGTGTTTGATTGATCACAACTTCAAAAATCCTAACTTCCTTATGTTTAATCGGAATTTGCTCAAACTTTCACTGACTTGTTTCTCTCATTTTTCTACTCCTATTAAAACTAACTTAATTTCAGGGTGGACTTCCCCTTTAACTTTTCATTTACACATACAATATGGATATAGACGAGTGTTAAGCATTGTAAAGAAAAAATACGATAATGTAAAAAAAAAAAAAAAAGTCACCAGTTATGGGGCAATGGTCAACGAGGTGGAATTTGAATTTTTACATTTCGTTTAGTTATTGTTAACGTCATAATTGAAAGTTACCATTTCACTACTGTCAGTGACTGTATTATGCTAGCTCCACTGGCATACATTTTGAAACTTGAATGTCGGTATCACGGACGTGTGCCCAGCCATTGAGCTGACGATTGCTTCATTGAGGGAGGAGGGAGGGAGGGGGTGGGGGGGGGGGGGGGGGGTCACTGGTCAATGTTCATTGAAAACAAATGTACAAAAAAGACATTGAATGAAGGCATGGTGTGGGAAGGGTCCTAGCATATTTGAAAGTTTCTCCCCTCTCTCGCTCTCCCTGTCTCTCTCTCTCTCTCTGTCTCTCTTACTACTATTCCCTCCTCTTCGATTGGGGGCTAAGCCACTGTCTCTATAAAACTGGTCTATTTACCAAACAATAAATTTCATACTTACTTGTGCCAGCGACTCCCCCGAATCCGCTCGTTCCACAACAAGGGTCGTCAATGGGTGATCCAACCAATTCATCACCCAGCAGCCATATTCCTTCACACCTTGCCCATAACAGAGTCAGAAGAACACCAACGACATTGCCAAAAAATGAATCCATGTTGCTTCATTCAAGCTTTGAACCTGAGTGGCGACGACTTCTTGTATTGTGACGTCAAATGTGCACTGTGAAGTTACGAATACCGCCTGGCGTATGGGAATCCGGTGAGGTCGTGTTTTCACAGACCTTACCTGCTAGAAGATGTTCCTCAGACTATATCTGCGGGGGGGGGGGGGGGTAACTAATCACGTCGAGCGCGCGGGGCATTATAGTATTCGGCACTCACAGATTCGACGCATTATGATGTATTTGATTGGTAAACTAGTAGTGTTAAATAGAAATTAAGATGACATATTATAAGACATGGAATGAACTATCGACGAAACGAAGGATGGATTTTGTTTAATGCTCAAGTTCACATAACAGGCCTAGCTGAGAACATGGTATTAACTTGACAAACTACATGTATCAGGTGATTAATCTAGTAGTTAGAAATTAACGCTCTTCGTCGCTTTCTACTGGGCATATACATTATAGACCTGAAAGAATAACAATGTTTTGTCAGACTTCCATGATTACAGTAAAAAATGAATGCATTGATAGGGAGGTGTGAATGGCAAATTAAGTTTCTCGCAGACTATAGACACCATGTGCACTTCGCAAGGCATTCTTGCCTCAGCGTTGATGACCTCATAGTCATAGCGTCATTACAAGCTTGACAGGATGTGTAAATTTAATACAGAGGAAAATCTAGCGAGTGTGTGTGTGTGTATTGGGTTTTAACAGACGTGTATCAATCAGATATGATTATTTACGTCTGGGGACCGACCTTTAAACGTCACCATCCGAAAGACGTGATTCAGCTTCGAACCTGCGTCCTCGGCTGAATCAATTTGTAACTTCCACTTATAGCTGGATTACAGGCGCACGCCACAACGCCTAGTAAAAGTCCTTGACACATTTTTGTGCTGATTCTAGTATTATGGTGATTTCTAATAACCTGTTATTTGCTTGTTTTTGTTTGTTTATGTAGTATCTTGAGAAGAAATTTTATTTTGGATGAAGACTTGAGAGTAGCCTTTGAACAAGGCCTCGTGCGCTGCTTGTCTGCCGAGCTGGGTCTGAAAATAGACTAACGCAGTGTGGCTTTACAGCAGTGATCGCTGGACCGAGCTAGTCTGCAAGCACAGACCCTAATTTGACTCTTTATCAAAAAATCATTGTGCCTTGAGAAAAGCCTAGCCCAGCTACCTACTGGTTATAGGGTAGTGTCAGGAGCAGCTACAGTACATGGCCTATGGTAGTCTTAAAGTGCAGACTCACTTTTACGACTGACCAGAGTTTGTGCTTGCAGACTAGCTAGGACCGAGCCGCTTCAGTGGTCCACGGATCACAAGTCGTCACGCGATCAGTCTATGTTTTGAGGCGCGTTTATGGAAATAACATTACGAGTGCCTTGACTAAAGGCTAACTTAAGAGTGACTGACTCCATAACGAATTTAATTGTCTTGAGACTTAAAATAGACTATGATAACATATAACCATAGATATATATTTGCTTTAAATTTTTGTTTCTATATATGTATATAGCATACTCACTCGAGTCCGTTCTGACCTTTAAATATCAACATCATTCTGTAAGCATGCATGGTGAGTGTGCAAAGGGGGCAGTGACTGTTTTCTTTTTTAACCTCCATGAAACCTAAAAATCTCATCACGAGAAAATATGCACAGATGAATACGACCCTTAATTATTGTCTTGAAAAAAAGAAAGGTAACGATAAATGATAAACTTTAAGAACGAAGGTGAAAATAAAGAAAGAAAAAGATGAAGACCTGTATTAGTTTTGTCCGTATGGAAGGATGATTCAACAAAATTACCGCACCAATTTTTTAATTTGTGTGTGTTGTGTGTGCTTTGCTAAATGGCTCAATTTTCTTCCATTTCTACCCCTTCTCTCTCTCTCTCTCTCTCTCTATCTCCACTTTGCTTTCTCGCTCTCTCATCCTTCTGCCTTTCGCTCTCTCTCCCCTCATTCTTTCCTTATTTTCCGTCGTCTTCCTTGCTTTTATTAGGGACTTTTAGATTTGCGTGGACTGATACGTGTGACGTCCATTCAAGGCAGTGCATTAAAAGGACGTCGACCGTAGCAATCCCCATTGTCTTCGTGCGAATCTAAAAGTCCTTAGTATAGACCAGTTCACGGTTAGCACATTACTGCAATGACCCCGAATATCCACAGATCTTAAAAACATGAAGAGTCCCACTTTTTACATTTTGAAATAATCACTCCTACAGCGATGGAGGTGCTATATAAATAGCCTTTGTTTCCCCTTTTCAAAGAATACTTCCACCTGTGTATCATGGATGGCACTGAATGTGCATGAATGAATAATGTTACATAACTTTCATGAACATGTATCCAGTATTTCGTCTCCGTGTATTTCAAAATTTGTTCTGCAATGACCTTTATCTGCTCTTGCGATGATATTTTATGTCCATTGGGGGCGCTACACCAATAAACTGCGGAGAATTGTTTTTTTGAACGGGTAAATTCATCAAGTGCTATCCTCAAGATTATTAAAGCCACACTGTTCTATTTGTAGCTACTTGCTCCCTCTATATAGAAAACAATGCCTAACCATTTGCCCCCATGATCCTCTTTTTCTTATGTTAATTGAGAGCTGAGTTGATGAGATAACCACCTGTCCAGTGAGCTTGCAGGGCGGTAAAATCCTCCTATAAACTAGAAAAGTTTTAAAAAAACTTTGAGTTTGAAGTTATAAGTAAGAAATACATAAGAATAATAGAAAAGAAGATGACTTCAAAATATCAACGAGACGGATGGCCCCTAAAGACCGACAGTCCACGAGACCGACCAAACAAAGAATCACTTCAGGGGAAATAGAAAATAATGTCGATCTCATGAGCAGTCGGTCTGGTGGAACGTGTGTCTATTGAACCCTCTGGAAAGCTGTCACAAGGTCCATGAGACCGGTCGGCCTTGTCCGGCGGTCTCGAGAATTGTAGCCTTCACGAAGGCTATTCATAAAATGATCAAACCCGTATTTTGATACACAACAGACAGTGCAGTTGAGAGCAATTTTTATCGATGGCTCATTGGAAAAACACCTTTACTATTATTATTGTTATTTATGAGAAAACAAATGATAACAAGCGATATTTATTCTATATTCATCTAATAGCTGTTTATTAGTCATCATAATTTGGGGATTATGTTTTATTTTACTTAGTTTACTAGTTTAGTTTATTTTATTTATACGCTGTTAAAGCCCGAAACAGTTCGAAGACTGGTTTCAATCAGGGCCGTGTTAATAAAAAGCAACAAAATCATGACATATACAAAAAAGTAATATAACACTGACAAATTTGCAACCATAACACAACAATATATATAGAAAATGAGTTACAACACTTTAGTAACTAAAACTATATTGCCTAGGCCTAAAAGGTAAACAGATAAAAATAAGTTATGAACATCAAAATCTGTTGGATATTATATACAAGAAACAAATTGAAGTATAAAAAGATAATAAATAAGTTAAGAACATTCAGGTTGTATGACTATGTTAAATATTGAATAAGTAAAACTTTAAAACAAAACAAAAAATACACATAGGCCTACATGTAAAAGTAAAAACTTCGCCCTTGTTTCATTGTCACTTCATGAAAACTGTTTGTAAATATATTCGACCTTTCGACAAAAGAATTACAAAATATTTATTTATTAAAAAAACTGCGTCCTAAAGCTTCCATCGTAATTCTTAATATGATAGATACATGAAAAGTTTCCAGTAAACATACATGTAAATATTGAGAATCACATAGTCATGCATGCTTCTTTTTAAAACCTAACCTAGCCATCCTACCGCTGCATTTAATTGGATCAAAGAAACCTATACTACTAATAATAATAACAATAACAACATTTACAATGCACACTATATCCACCCCAAGGGATGCTCAAGGCATAAAAAAACTAAATATTTTCATTATTGCAATGATGAAACTTTGATTGGACATTTTTATCAAAATTCAATGTTTGGAAAGCTCCCAGTCTGAAGTAATACTAGATTATCAATCACAAAACGCTTAAATACGGCCCGGGCATAGCACCTGAAGAGCTCTCCGAACGCTGATGAGATTGTTAAATATGCAGATACGTTTTAAATTCATAATTATAGCTTTTAATTAATTCTATTTTTCTCCATCCATCCATTTATGATATTGTTTTATTCAAAAGACATATAGAAATTCAATCCAGCCTAACACTTTCATGAAGGAAAGTGTTAGGCTGGATTGCATTTCTATATGTCTTTTGAATAAAACAATATCATAAATGGATGGATGGAGAAAAATAGAATTAATAAAATTCAACAACAATTTTCAACAAAGTAGCGGCAGCTGCTGTCGGGCACATCAAACACACTCAGAGATACCTGTTCTTGCCTTCGATCATTCAATTCGCAGAGGTCACTGCCGTGGTCAAAGTTGAATGAGAGACAGTCACTGTTGAGTGAACACATCATCGCGCACTGTGTCCTAGTAGTTGCGCGCGCGGTGTCAATCACATGGTCCCACATACAGGGGTTTGTGTTGGGCGCACCAGGGGCTGCAAACAGCTTGGAGTTCATGACCGGCCGTGATGGTGAGTTCATCGTGATCGATGGTCCAGTGGTCGCGGATTGAGTTGTAATGATAGGATCTGTGTTTGACGAAGTATGTAAACATATTATAAAAACAAAGGTAAATTAGCTGTGCCTATTTCATGGCGTAGCGACAGGGGACACTTGCCCCATGATATCGTAAAAAGGGAGTGGAAAAGAAAGTCACAGAAAAGAAGAGAAGAAAGGCAAATGCATGTGAGAAACAGATTGATCCCGTTACAAAGTAACCAAAAATAGGTGCCCTGACCTAATGTTATTCGATTATTAGTTTATTATTTACGAATTGAAGAGCCCCCCCTCCCCCTCCCCCTCCCCCAAGTCACCTTCATAATGGTTAGACCAACGAAATAAAGATAATGCATTTTTGTTTGGGGGGGGGGGGTTGCAGTGTGTTTAAAAGGTTGAAAATGTGTATTTTATTAATTTCTTTGTCAATTTTATTTATATATATATATATATATATATATATAGACCATTATTTTGCACATAATTTGATTTTGTCCAGCTTTGCTATCAATAATTGACCGCTATCTACCAGTGTCGGATCCAGGATCGGGTGGGGGGGGGGGGGGGGGGAGGGAGGAGGGGGATTGGGCACAAGTTCTATAATTTACAGCCAAAAACAAACAAATAAACAAACTACAACATTTTGAGAGGGAGGGGTGGGGCACACGCCCCCTTTGCCCCTTGGATCTGCCACTATCTACCTTGAATAAAAAGAAGCCATGTCGGTGCTTTAGGCAGCTGTGTGGGGGATGACACAACTTTCTTAGCCACTGTGTCGTCATCTGTCATGTCCAACCAGTACAGCATCTCATGTAAAGAGTCCGTGAAATAGAGGTCATTCTCCACCCCTCGCAAGGCTATTGCATACGGGTTAAATTTAATTTCACCCACCACCCCGGTCACGTGGACGCGGCGGTCGGAACCGTTGAGGTTTACCGATTCGATCCGGTTGGTCCCCTTGCTGCTCCAGTATACTCGCTCCTCTGTGGACGAGAAGTTAACCCGATTCAATAAAACTTGATATCAACGACAAGCTACACTAAAGGATCATGAAGACATGAGGCGGTTTACCCCAGCAAAATACCCGCCGCATTTTTGTTCACGTGTAAATGAATGGAAACTGCGCGCAGCGATTAGGAGTTCCCTGAATTGAACTTTGACTACGTATACGCCGCGTTATCGTGTGACGATAGCGAGCTTTAGCTTCTGACACCGAACGACCTCGACTACGAGTGACGTCATTGTTATGCTCGTCGTTGAATCCATGTTGGGCCTCCTCTTGTTAGCGCTTTAGATTATTATTTCCCCAGGACACTTAAGGACTGGGACGAGCTACCTCAAATCATCGTTGAACTGCCTTCTGTGAAGCAGTTCAAGGTGGCTCTTGAAACAATTTAGTTCCCTTTTCAGGAACTGTACCGCATAGAGCTGTATATAACAACTCTATGCTTTACCCTCATCTAGATGCTGAACAGGCGTTGATGAGTATCACCATAGAAGTAGAAGTAGAAGTCACACGACGCGGTGCCAATGTTTAAACGCATGCGCAGTGATATCCGTTTGTACGCGCGATAAATTTTCTTTGTTACGTCATATCGATATCGAATTTTAGATATCGGTACGTCTGCACAGCTGTTCGAACGTCAGCTCCATGAAGGGGGTGAGAGTAGCCTGAAGAGACTGCGTGTCTTTCTCGTAGCCTGACTCGGCGCCAATCGGGTATGATACGACTACGGACGACGCGACCGCAGCAATAACGTGCGTGCAACATACGCAAAACCAAAGCGTGAGGAGAACTTCGGTCTGTTTCGCGAATGCTGACCATGGAGAGATTAAGTTGCTGACTACCGTTCATCAAGTTCATCAAGTCCATTCGTTTACGTGCAATTGTCCAAAAGAAGGCGAAGATGGCGTTAACCAGTATTTGCCAAGCTTCACTCCATTTGATTTCGTCAAGAAAGTGAACTTAAATAGGTTGAAGTACTGTGATGATCACATTCAGAGGTATTAATTTGTTGTTTTCATTGAAGTCACATATATCATTTTGAATTCTAGTCTCACCAAATACTGTAGTCTGCTGGCCGGCTTTGGAATATGTGTCCAGCTCGTAGTCGTTGTGAAATTGTGATCACTTCAAGAAAGGACAAAAATTAGCCCGGCTCCCGTTGTGTCAATTCACAGACGACAAGCTAGAAACAGGTGGCGCATGCGCAGTTCCTCGAAATGGCTACACTCATAGTCGACGTCGTTCAGTGTCAGAATCTAAATCAATACGCTATGGATCCTCGCCGAACATGGAGCAAAATACTCTTTAATATTCATAGTGGATGTACATTACATAAATGGTCATTAATCATTAACTCATCACTTTTTTAAAGTATCTTATAGGCAGAAACTGAAATTATTTACCCATGTAGTCGAGCACTAAACTCCTAAAATATCCGACGTCGCTTGCTACAATGACGATACGACCTGTCCCGTTTATATAAGATCGTTCAATCTTCTCCAAGTCGCTGTCACACCAAATTACGAATCTAGGTGAAGCAAGGATATGATTAATCTAAGGAGTAAGGAGGAGGGGGGGGGGTCCTCTGACTTAGTTTGGACGGAGGGGGGGGGGGGGTGGGGATGGGGGTGCGGCTGAAGTTGCCAAACCATAATTATACCCATTAAAGGTCATTAACTTGGCATAAAATGGACTTCCATTCATCGGCGAGGATTTTGGATGAGAAAAAAATAATAATTCAATTATTTTTGTATCTGGGATTTGCATTTGAGCGAGAATATGGGTGAGGTGTTATATTTAAGAAAATAATATCCCATGTTCCAGGCAAATATCTAAAAGTAGGGCCAGGGTTAAAACAAAAATCCAATACAAAATCATACCCCATGTTTTATTAGAACAAATATTTTTCAAAATAGCGACCAATTAGAGTGGCACATTTTTGTATATCGCATGAGGCAAGTATCACTGTTCAAAGAGAAGGAAAAAAAATAAGCAAAAAGGAAAAATAAAAAGGCTGGTAAGGGATAAAATAATACAGGATGAAATGCTGAGCCTGGTAGTAGATGTACAAATGAAATTTAAGATAATATAATATTTCTATGTAGAGAACAGTATCAAAAAGCAAAAACCTCCATCCACTATAAAAAACTTAAGTGTCAAATCACTATTAAAAATGGCAGAGGAGTGACCACTATTTCAAAATGGTTAATGGTTTAAACTTTTTACTGTTAAAATTCGTGATTCAACACTACATGTATATAGGTTGAATGCAGCATGTTTAAAGTGTTAATCTGGCATTTGAAAAAGTGGTTGCTTCATGGCTCTTTTAATTCACGTAAATGTTGATTTAACATGTTAGTTTTAGGGTGTCCTCTTCATTTTCGAAAACAGCCGGGAAACTAGGAATCAATATATCTATGCCTATTTACCCATTTTTCTTCGACACAACGACGTCTTTTGGATGAACAATATTGGTGTCGACTAGGACTCCTCGGTGCGTTCCGTCGAAGTTGACGAACTCGATCTGATGTTTGCCCATGTCGCACCACAATACGCGGTCATTGACGGTGTCGATGGCGATGCCCCGGGTTCCTGAAATGAATTGGAGTAAACATTTAAACATCATTTATTTATTATTCATTTCCATCATCACATTATGTACCGAGATAGAAATTACATTGAAGTGTGAAATTCCCTGTCAATTGACATAATAAATGATAAAATGTAAAGACAATATATAGTATAAAACAGCCACTGCAAGGAGGCTTTACAACTAATTATTGAATGCAGCTCTTATAATAATATATATTAAAGAACGGTTATAAGATCTACACGTAAAGTGAAGAACGGATTGTAATTCAGTATAAAATACGAAGGATTTTTATTAAGAAATTACTGGGTACAAAATTACGGAGACGTAAAGGCATTGGTAGTTTTAGCTAAAGTCGAAAGGGTAAACCTTATTGTTTGATTTATTTGAGGGGTAGAACACCTAAGCCCTTTACAGAATTCGCTCAGGCAGGCCTGTATCTTTGAGATATCATGCAGATATGTTTTAGTGTTAGAATTTTGGTATTATATAACCATCATTATTGTGAGTTGGTGGGTGGGGTTGGGTGTGTCCGTCGTTTTTTGTGTTTTGGGGAATTTACAAAAGTGTAAATATAATTATGACCGTATACTTCAAGGATAAATTCGTTTCCGAATCTACATTATTCACAGGGGGAAACTTCTAATCATGTAAAGTACGCGATAGCTAAACAAAAAGAACTCTATGACGGTTCAATACGGTTCTAGGAGATTTACACCCTGGACATTCACCCCCCGGCTAATTATTATCGGGACAATTGCCCCCCTCCCAAAGGACAATTACCCCCGGAAAATTACCCTCGAGGACAATTACCCCTTTAAATAATCACCCCACCCCTGAGGACAAATACCCTCCGAAAGACTGCTTTAAATTTAATAAAAACAACTTATTATAAGGGTGAACTTCCCTTTTTAATGAACGGGGGGTGGGGGGGGGGGGGGGTAATTGTCATTGGGGGAAAGTTTTCCGGGGGTAATTTTCCGGGGGTGATCGTCCAGGGGGTACTTATCCTGATACGATTTTCTTATGGTTCACAAACATATTTATTAAGAAGCAAAAATTGGATGACTTACGAACTGTATCTTGGCTAATGAGTACGCTATATTCTGACCCATCCAACTTGGCTCGGCTAACCGTCTCAGCATCGCGATCGGTCCAGTACAGGAATCCGGACCGATAATCGAATGCTATGGCAAACGGATATTTGTCGAATGGGATCGAAGTGGCGGTAAATGTTACATCATAGTCTCTGGTCAGACTCGGCTCAGCTTGATAAATGCCCTTGTCCACTTCCGCGGTCATTAGCAGCACATCTTGAATGGGGCATAAAGGTAACAATAATTAAATAAAATGTATATAAAAACAGGTAATTAAATTCATCAAGGATTATCACGTAGGCATTTCGGGAACAGGTGGACCCAGAGAAGCAAAAAATTACCCATCCCACCACCCCCTCAAAGAAAAAAGAAAAAAGGTTAAGACACCACCCTTCCCCTGTCAGCCTTGGGAAAGATGGGGATCATCGCTAGAAACTAATTACCGATTTTTGGTGTTGTTATTGTTTTGATCTTTACCCCCGTCCATTGCAGAGGAAGCCTGACTCAGAATAGCGGGATTCACATCAGAAACATGTTTTGCTCTTAAAAGCTGCAGCCCCGAGCTGAATTGTTGAAGGAAATAACTACCAGGAAAAACAGTTTCATTTTCTTAATTAAAAAAATGCATATGAAACCTTCATTTTGTAAACCAAGGTTAGATTCAACTTACGTTCTTGAATCTTTTATGAAATGATAACATATAGATAGTGTACTGAGATTTTCAATTGGGTATAAACCCTGCAAAGATGCAATGCAATTTGTTATTGTCTATCAAATTGTGCATTGTCAATAGAATTTATATTCCCTAAGTCTTTATCTACAATAAATCAATTCGTTGATAGACATGGTTCAAATAATATCCCCCAGATATCCCCAGATCCTTTAAACGTAGAGAAGTCCCACCCTGCTCATTTTAGAATGGTCTCTAATAATTCAGTCATATATTTTGCTCTTTTGAAAAGTATACTTTAACCTGAGAGTCATATAATGTACTGCCACTGCATATATAAATGATCACATAACTTTCATGATCACCTATCAAGTATTTGCATCAGTGATTAAATTGAAGATCTTTCACGACTAAAGTTTTGAACTCACCTCCAAATGCAGGAGAGAAGATGATGAGAAAACTCATTAATACCATCCCTTCTGCTGCTGAATGCATTATCGATTATTGTTTTGGTGCAGTGGTTCATTCACTCAATCCAAGGATTGAGGGTTCGAATGTTAGCCCGGCACTAACGTTTTACGACAAGACAGTAATCACTCTCCACCCAGTTGTTAACGGGTAACTGGCAATTGCTGGGTGATAATAATTGCAGAAACAGCTGCTGCTGATGGGGCTTCCCTGAGTAAACAAAATTGTTATCATTATTGTTCTCATTATTGTTACGTGACTTATCGCCATGCTGGCATTCCATTGGGACTTTTTAATTGTTTGTCTAATATGCTGTATTAAAAATAAATGAGAAGGTAAAAAAAAGAAAAGAGAAAGTTCTGTGGATTAGAATATTAGAAACTTAGAATTTATAACCTTAGAAACTTAGAAATACTAAGAAAATAAGAACCTTGGAACCTTAGAAATTGGAACCTTAGAGCCTTAGAAAAGTAGAGCCTTAACAAACCTAGAAACGTAGAACCACAGAAAGTTAGACCCCGTAGAAACTTAGAAACCTAGAAAATTAGAACGTTAGAAACTTAGAACCTTAGAAGTTAGAACCTTAGAAAAGTAGAGTCTTAACAAAATTTGAAAATTAGAGACTTAGACAATTGGAAAATAAGGACGATAATAATAAACTTTGTAACCTGGTATAATAAGAATAGATATCAAGAAACGTATAAGTTAGAAAACTATGAAATTAGAAACTTTGACAATTAGAATATAAGTAAGTTATAAAATATTAAATTAGAGAACTAGAAAATAAGAATATTTAAAATTTAACCTCATTTCCCCCTATCAACATTCAATTAATCTCGTTTTCCCTGATTAACATCCAACTTTGTATTATTCTTTGAGGGATTACGCATCCGTTTACATGATTTGTGTCTATATCTTAAATTCTAATCACTTATTTGGGGCTCACAAAAAGGAGAACTAAATGATAGTGACGTAATTACAAGGGGGCATGGGAGCACCTCACCCTCCAAATATAGTAATACAATTAATATAAACTAATTTATGTTTGTGTTGACGTGTGTGTGTGTGTTCGTGTGTGTGTGTGCGTTAATAATAATGATGATAATAATAATTACGAAATATCAATAATTTTTTATTTTAATTAACTACTTTTAATTTTCAACGTTTTCCGTTTGTTTTGATTATCAATGTATTTTCCCTTTTTCGCAATGCATGTACACAAGACGAATCTCAATATCATCGTATGGACACTAAAACAGTGGAAAGGTATAGATACAAAGAAGGGAAGGCAACGCGAAAAGAAGATAATACGACCCCGTTCCACATTAATTTTGTCCCTCATTCGATGTTCTATCACATGGTATAAAAATCGATAGTCACTTGTCATCCACCAATTAAGTCTGGTGCTGAACACCCCCTCCCCCACCCACCACCTCCACCATCATGATACCTGTTTTTTTTTTTTTACAAAGATCCTAAGTTGAACTGAACGTTAAATTGGACTTACCAATTATAGAAAGCCGTTTTATAGCACCTTTAAAAATATTTTGTAAAAGTTATTTTAAAAGGCATAAGATGTTGTTTCAAGTTATTCATATTTTGTATTATCAAGGAGATTTCATGTTCTTGATGTGGAATTTAAGAAAGTCTAAAATACTTGAATTTTTGCTTTTGAATGTATTTCATTATAAGCCTACAAATGGCTCTCCATCATGGTTAAGTCCAATTTAGAGTTGAGTTCGATTTAACCCTAAAAAGGCCGGGCTATTTGAGGTCTTAGTACGGCCGGGGGGGGGGGGGCATTATGGCCCCCCTTAAGATCTCGGCCGCGAATTGGCCGATCTCCGCGAAAATTTGCACGCATGTCAAGTGAAGTGTATTGAATAATAATATGGTAGTTTCAATTTTTTTTTAAATTCACTCATTTGCATATTTATGGTAATTTATGCCAATAAGGTCATAAAATCACATTTTTACCCATAAATCATATATTATTCATATTTAAGCATTCTTTTTCACTACATATATAATCATTAGACCATTTGGAATAATAATACGACAAAAAAATGTGGAAGAGCCAGCTTATTCCTTATGTTATCTCTTTTTTTGATAATTTCTTATGCTTTTCATTGTTTTTTTAACTTATGTATTTTATTGTTTTTGTTGTTTTATTTCATTTCTTAGTACAATTCAACTATTTTGACCCCCAAAACAACCACCTAAACTTTAAACAAGACCCAATAACCAATGTTTGATCTATTTTTAGGAAAAATGACATTTCTATATGTTTTGTACACAAATCACAACAATTTGCGATTTTCGGGCTGACATGCAAAGACAAAAGGTCACGTGATCTTGTAACTGTAGGTCCGATTTTCAAAATTTTTGTAATTAAAAGATGCGCAAGACTCGAAAGAAAAAAGTCAGCGAGCGGCGGGGCGGCATCCATATGCGTTCCCGAACAATCAGAAAAATCGTGGAGGGGGGGGGGGGGCATAATGCCCCCCCCCCGGCCTTATTAGGGTTAAGGGCTACCCATACAGCTCAATCACATGGTTACAACGGTGCACATATCGCTTTTATCACAATTAATTATTCAGTATTTAAATCGTGATTCGACATTTCATACATTTATACATTTTACAAACATGCGTAACAACTGACATTTTTAACCTGAAAAGATCATTTAAACATGTGAATTTACGTCAAAGTGATTTAATATTTGATATTAATTGTGTCACTGTTCACCTACCCGACCCCCTACTATATTCTACCTTTTTCGTTTTCTCTGATCCTGCAGAAACAGAAAACCTTCAAATTGATTTTAAAATGTTATTGTCGGGATCTCTTCAAAGTTTCTATTTGCTTTCATGACAAATCAGGAATATCGAGCTTGATTGCAGTTCATTTATCGTACAATAGAGTGCTCCTACTGTTGTATATCGTTACGTTCAGATTCATTGTTCAACGATCCAAATATTTTATTGGCTCTTCAATAATTGATTGCTGAAAGTGGGTCTCTTCTAATATCGGGTTGCATCTTGAATATAGCAATGATGGTGAGCAGCGGAAATAATGACAAAGGGCAGAAAATGATGGCGAACAGCGAAAAATGTTAATAAAAGTATGTTTAATTTATTTAAAAAAAACAAGAGTTGTCTTAAGCTAAAGTAATGGAGTAACCCGCTCTTTCTCTCTCTCTCTCTCTCTCTCTCCTCCGTCTCTCTCTTTCTTTCTCTCCCTGTTTATATCCATCTACATCTCTTTCCCTTCTCTCTCACTCTCCCTTTATATCCATAGCTCTCTCTCCCCACCTCTCTCTCTCTCTCTCTCTATCTCTCTCTCTCTGCTCTCTCTCGATCACTCCAAATTAATTTTTGAATGAATCGTCGTGACAGCAGTTTTACCCTTTTCAATTTAGAAATTTCGTTTTCTGTGGACTGTATCACTCTTTTTTCGCCCCGGAAATAAATAATGATTATTTGAATGCCTTTCTTGCATTTACAAAATCACAAAAAAGCAAACAATCCACACAAACAAAACAAATAAGCTAATAAACAGCATGACAACGTGGAATAAAAGTAAACTTGTTGTAATGCAAAATACAGGATTAAAGTTTGTCAGATTATTTACTCAAACTAACAATTTGTATACTTTCATTCTAAACAAGAGGGATGAAATTATTACAAAAGTTAATTAACTTATATATCGCGCATGATTTACGAAACTTCAAATTAAAAAGAGTTAATAAACACATTTGATAAAAAATTTAATTATCACAAACCAAAATAACATAACAGTTTTTCTTACCATACACTTCTTAAGAGGAAAAAATGGATGTGTTGCAATGGTTACTCTCGTTTCACCCAAATGAAATAGTCAATATGCTCCCATTACAACTACTCACGAAAAATGATCCTCACAGCAGTATCATGTCAATTTACAATCAATTATAGACCTATCAGAATGCTGGTTCATTGGTTGATTTTCACAAAAGGTAACATATTAGATATCTGATTTATTAATGTCCATTGCATTGCGCTTTTCTTTATGCGCATTCAGTGCCTCGTGCAGGAATCTGAATCCCCCCACCCCCTCCCCCTGGGAGGATGGGCTTATAGTATATGTAGAGACATGAATCTGAATTCCAAATGTTTGAACGACTACATTTTTTTAGATATAAAAAAGGGGATAGGTAGGCCTATTTGTATTGGATCTCGCTACAGAGATCACGGCGCCCATGTGTTCTTTTAAATTGAATACCCTCAAAATTCCGGACACTCACTTTTTACAAACTTCACTTTTTATGTTTCTTCTTTCCCTTATGGAACACTCACAGTGTTACCACATAGTGAACCACACTGTGTACCATATAGTCAAAAACAGTGTGTTACAACAGTGTGGGCCACATGTGATTTTGGACATGTGGTAACACTGTGATGTACTATGTGGTGCGTACCACAGTGTGGTAACGCTGTGGTATCGACTGCACCACATAGAACACCACAGCGTTACCACATGTCCAAAAATCACATGTGGCCCACACTGTGGTATCAACCACATAGTACACCACAGCGTTACCACATGTCCCAAAATCACATGTGGCCCACACTGTGGTACCAACCACATAGTACACCACAGCGTTACCACATGTCCAAAAATCACATATGGCCCACACTGTGGTACGCACCACATAGTACACCACAGCGTTACCACATGTCCCAAAATCACATGTGGCCCACACTGTGGTACCAACCACATAGTACACCACAGCGTTACCACATGTCCCAAAATCACATGTGGCCCACACTGTGGTATCAAGCACAAAGTACACCACAGCGTTACCACATGTCCCAAAATCACATGTGGCCCACACATTGGTACCAACCACATAGTACACCACAGCGTTACCACATGTCCAAAATTCACATGGGGCCCACACTGTGGTATCAACCACATAGTATACCACAGCGTTACCACACTGTGGTACGCACCACATAGTCTGGTAAACTGTGGCATCAACACCAGATGATAAAATTAATTAGTACTTTACGCTATAAGTAGCAATTGTACTAATTAATTTGGCAAGTGGCAACAAATAACACAGCATCACTGGTTCATCTACAATTTCCAATGTAAAGGCATTGGTAATAAGTAGAATTGTTTATGTGTCCCACAACTTTCTATATACTTGTAATTTATTGAATATATTTTAGTTCATAGTTAATATTTCCCTAATTCATGTTTAATTAAATGTAATTTATACAAAGTAGTAAATGGTAATTTGTATTTTGTAGTACTTTTGAAATGAATTGCATATAACTAAATCATCAGTAATTAAGAAATATGCTTTAAATTAAGATAAATTGTATAAAAAACATAGATCTGCACGCACCCCATATTCATTATGCAAATTAACCCATAGTGATTCATACCACATTGTGGTAAATATGTGGCACACTGTGTTAAATATGTACGACTATGTGGAAGACCACATGTGATCGCAGATTTTGCACGTAGTTAAATACATACCACACTGTGTCATTGTGTGTGAAATATGACCGATTATGTGGTAAATCAAACCCCACACTGTGGTAAATATGTGTCAATCTGTGTTAAATATGTACGACTATGTGGTAAACAACATGATTTGAAACCAACACTGTGACTATACTGTGATCACAGAGTTTACACATAGTTCAGTACATACCACACTGTGGTAAATATGTGTCACTCTGTATTAAATATGTACGACTATGTGGTAAACAACATGATTTGAAACCCACACTGTGCAAATAATGTGTTCAAAGAGTTTACACATAGTTCAGTACATACCACACTGTGGTAAATATGTGTCCCTCTGTGTTAAATATGTACGACTATGTGGTAAAACACATGATTTGAACACCACACTGTGACAATACTGTGAACACAGAGTTTATACATAGTTCAGTACATACCACACTGTGGTACATATGTATCACTCTGTGTTAAATATGTACGACTATGTTGACTATGTGGTAAAACACATGACTTGAACACCACACTGTGACAATACTGTGAACACAGAGTTTACACATAGTTCAGTAAATACCACACTGTGATACATGTATGTCACTCTGTGTTAAATATGTACGGCTATGTGGTAAACCACATGATCTGAACCCCACACTGTGACAATACTGTGACCACAGAGTTAACACATAGTTCAATACATGTACCACTGTGGTAATATGCGGTACTCTGTGTCAAGTATGTCAGTTTTTGTGGATATTATGTGGTAAACCACATGGACTGAAACTCCACACTGTGACAACAACGTGGACACATAATTTCCACACAGTTTACACATAGTTGACTATGTGAACATAGTGTGGCAACACTGTGATTGTTCCATAAGGGTTACCACGGCCAATTGTTTCCTGCTCTAACTGCCCTTTTAAAGAAAAACGAAGACGTATATTCTTATCCAACAAGACAGTCAAATGAATTTCACCTATCCAATCCCAAAACCGCTACGGCACCTAAATCACTATTAATATACATAGTGGCCTGGACGCGAAATTCATTTTCCTACGAACTAGTTTATTTCCGGT
This sequence comes from Strongylocentrotus purpuratus, assembly GCF_000002235.5. Lineage (NCBI taxonomy): Eukaryota > Metazoa > Echinodermata > Echinoidea > Camarodonta > Strongylocentrotidae > Strongylocentrotus > Strongylocentrotus purpuratus. The sequence continues at coordinate 25,488,129 of NW_022145604.1, forward strand.
CTTCTGATTGGCTGATATGTTTTACGTCATTAGCAACTTGGAAAGAGGTCACAGACAATTGGACTTTGATTATTTATTGCTTTGCCTCACTATTTATAGTGGCAAAAATAGGACTAAATAAATGCTCAGCTTCGAACCCTTAACTCTCGCGTTGTATTACACTGCCCTTACCAATGAGTTGATGAAGTGGGTTTGCATGATTGTTATACAGCCTAACGGCAGGCGTGCAAAAACACGTCTATTTCATTAATACGGCGTACTCGGACCTGTTCGACCCAGTACCGTACAGCTCTCCGAGAAGGCACATTTTCAAACGACGATATCTCCTTCATTTTATCCCTTTTTTGCGCTCTGTTTTTTGCAATGTCATAGTGAATATCTGGAGTTACTTAATATTTAAGAATATTTATTATACGAATCCTGTCTCTCTCTCTAAGTGCCATATCGATTGACTTTGGCGATCATGCTGTTCCACAACCCTCGGTTCCTAGCCTTCTGTATTAGTACCACTCCCAGTTCTTTTACTCCTCTCTCTTTCAAAAATTTCTGCAGACTGTCCATCCAAAGTATCCTCCTTCTTCCCCTGCTCCTTCTTCCCACAATTTTCCCTGTCAAAGCAAGATTCTCTAGGACTTCTTTACGTGTAATGTGACCCATGAACTTCAACTGCCTAATCAACATCTCACGTATCATTTTCCTTTGCACTCCAGCTCGTGTAAGAACTTCCTCATTACTTACTTTGTCAGTCCAGGGGATTTTCATTATTCTTCTTAAAAACCACATTTCGCAACTTTCCAAACGCTTTTTAGTATCAAAGGCTAAAGTCCACGTTTCACTACCTCACATAAGTACTGGGTAGATGTAACAATTCAATAATCTTATTCTGGTCCTCATACTCATTGTTCGATTTGTCAGAATTTTGCCTAGCTTTGAAAATGCAGATTTAGCGAGAGCTATCCTTCTCTTGATCTCTGTCTCACATCTGGCATCCTCGGTAATCATGCTGCCGAGGTAGTTAAATGAGGAGACTTGTTTAATAATCTGTTCATTTAGTTTCAAGTTACATTTTGGACTGCTCTTCTTAGAGAACACCAGGCACTTTGTCTTGGTATAGTTGATCTCTAGTCCCATTCTCTCACTTTCTTTTACAACTACATTCAGGAGTCTCTGGAGATCTTTCTCTGATTCAGAAAATAAAACAGTGTCATCAGCATATCTAATATTTGTGATTGAATGGCCACAAACTTGTATCCCATTTTCATCTTCCAATTCTCTTAGAATGATTTCACTATGCATATTGGACAGGTCCGGTGACATAACACAACCCTGTCTGACTCCCCGTCTGATGTTAATATATTCACTACACTCTCCTTCTACCCTGATGCATGCAAACTGATTTCAATATAGACTTTGTAGCAGTCTTAGATCTTTCCTATATATATCAAGCTTTTTCATCTCTTCAAAAAGTTCTGAATGTTTTACTTTATCGAAAGCCTTTGAATAATCAATAAAACACATGTACACATCCTTTTGCATTTCGACTGCTCTCTCCGTTATATTTCTAACCACAAATATTGCATTTCTTGTGCCCGCATCCTTTACAAAACCAAATTGTTCCCTTCCGACCATGGGAGTTATTCTACTTCTTGCTCTCAAAAGCAAAATCCTCAAAATAATCTTAGTGGTATGGCAAATAAGGCTGATTGTCCTATATTGCTCACAATCCACGGCCCCCCTGTTTCTTTGGGAGAGTAATGAAAATGGATCTGCCCAATTCATCTGGAAATGTTCCGTCATCATATATTTTGTTACTAAATTCGGTTAATCTATCAACATCATATTCCTCTAATGCTTCAAACATTTCAGTTACCACACCATCTGGTCCAGCTGCTTTGTTCTTCTTCATCTTTGACATTGCCCAACGGACTTCAGATTTAAGAATTTTCTCCCCTTTGACTTCATCAGTTCTACAAAACTTGGCATTGCTTCCCTACTATCTTCAAAAAGTTCGCCAATGTATTGCGTCCACCTACTCATTTTGTCCTTCATTTCAAACAGGATTGACCCATCTTTTCCTTTTATACAACCAGACTTTTTACCTGAAATTTAATTTATTCTTTGATAAACATTACTATTCTTATCGAATTGATTTTCAATTTCTACACATTGTTCGTTTAGCCAGCTCTCTTTTGCCTCATTACACTTTTGCTTAATTTGTTTATCTAAGTCCCTATATTTCTTGCATTGTCTATTTCCAATTTTATGTCTATCTTTCATCATTAAAAGAATCTCCTCTGTCATCCATTTGTTCCTTCTTTTTCTCTCTTTTTTCGGCACAATCTCTTCCGCTGTTTCTACCAGAATATTTCTTACATCGTCTCCCACGTGTTTTCTTCACCTTCATCTATGAGCAACTCAAACCTAATCTTTACTTGTACAGTAAATTCTTGGCGTATGTCCGGTTTATTCAACTGTTTAAAATCCAATATTTTCACAACTTTTGGTCTCTTGAGTTTCTTTGATTTGCACTGAAGTGTACATTATCACCGGCACATGATCACTCCCGCAGTTAGCCCCTGGATACGTTTTTGATTGCTTCACTGCTCTTTTAAATCTACTATTTATGGAAATATAGTCTATCTGGTTTCTGACGATGTCGCCAGGACTCTTCCAAGTGTATACTCGTCTAGGGTGTTCTTTGAACCAAGTATTAGTGATGACCATGTTCTCCCCTCACACCACTGAACCCATCTGTCCCCTCGTTCATTTCGTTCACCAATTTCATGCGGACCTACTGCTTTGCCCTCTGTACCATGACCGACTCTAGCGTTCAGGTCTCCCAGGACAATGACAATGTCATTCGATTTGCACTGAGATTTAGCTTTATCTAAGGAATCAT